>NC_071634.1:6132452-6461452 GCF_014839835.1 Dryobates pubescens
CCCAGCCTTCTTGTAGGCCCCCTTCAGATACTGGAAGGCCACAATAAGGTCTCCTCAGAGCCTTCTCTTCTCCAGACTGAATAGCTCCAACTCCCTCAGTCTGTCCTGAGTTCCTGTCATATGGAGTTAATATGATCTGGGACTGCAAACTCCTGAGGTACTCAGGAAGCAATGGGCACATTGCTTGGAGTGCCTGACGAACAAGAGCCTCCACGCTCATACCCAGTGCCTAAGATGCCACAGATGCCATCAGCCACTACTGCCTGGCCATAAATTGGGACTCAGAAACCTTACTAGTGAACTTCCCGTAAGTGACTCGCGCTGCGAAACGTGAAACCCCGCGGCTGTGCTCAAGCGCCACTCCCTCACATTACTCACTCAAGCTTTCAGCATATTTATATCCTAGCACGGGCATTTGATCTCACAAATCACTTTTACTTCCAACTTACTTCATGTTTTTAACCTTTTCACCCAATATTCTGTCTTAGTCCTTCCCATTAATACTGTCTCACACACTGACCCTTAGGACCACAGCCCAGCTCAAAGCTGAATCACAGAAACATTCAGGTCAGAAAAGACCCTCAGCATCACCAAGTCCAACCCAGAACCCTATTCTACAAGGTTCACCCCTAAGCCATATCCCCAACCACCACATCCAAAACACCTTTAAACACATCCAGGCTTGGTGACTCAACCACCTCCCTGGGCAGCACATTCCAATCCCTGACCACTCTTGCTGGGAAAAACTTCTTCCTAATGTCCAGTCTAAACCTACCCAGTTGCAGCCTGAGGCCATTCCCTCTTGTTCTATCACTAATTACCTGGGAGAAGAGACCAGCACCAGCCTCTCCACAACATCCTTTCAGGTAGTTGTAGAGAGCAATGAGGTCTCCCCTCAGCCTCCTCTTTGGCAAACTAACCATCCCCAGCTCCTTCAGTCACTCCTCTTAAGATTTATTCTCCAGGCCCTTCCCCCAGCTTCCTTGCTCTCCTCTTCACTCAGTCCAGCACCTTCACATCTCTCCTGTATTGAGGTGCCCAAAACTGACACAATACTCGAGGTGTGGCCTCACCAGAGCTGAGTACAAGGGGACAATCACCTCCTTGCTCCTGCTGGGCACAGCATTTCTGATACAAGCCAGGATGCCATTGACTTTCTTGGCCACCTGGGCACTCTGCTGGCTCACATTCAGTTGCCTGTCGATTAGAACCCCCAGGTCCCTTGCTGCCAGACAGCCTTCCAGCCACACTTCAAGATGCGCCACATTCGAATGCAGGTTGTGCTGACTGACACACGATTGTGTGCAGGTTTAGAGGCCATTAAATAAATAAATAAATACTTATTGGAATTTAGTTCCTGAGGCAAAGCAAGCCATGGTGGCATGGAAGACAGCATGTGCTGCATGCACAGCTAGGCAGCAGTCCAGGGAATTCTCATTAAGGGTACGGTAATATAGACATACACATAGTGAAGCTGCCATAGCACAGTGGTTAGGACTTTAGATCTGTGGGTCAGGCTGCAAGCTTACTAAAAGGCCAAATCAGTAAAGGGCAAAGCTGTGACTTAGGGGTCTTCTGACATGAGCAGCAGTCTCCTACAAAGAACAGCTATTTTGCAGGGTTGCATAGATTTTCCCTTTTTACCAGGGTAGAGGCTGCAGGATTTTTGCATGCAAGTAGATCTGCAAATGCACTACAGGCTGTCCAGCATTTGGTCTGCTAGAGGGACTGTCAAATACTAAAATGTACTTTCTGCTGCTATAGAAAGCTATAGGAATGGCATTACCCAGACACCCTAGAAACACTGGGCTTTGAGTCACAGTCCCAGGATTTCCTGGATACTCTACTGGACATAGGTTAATGCCACTTTGGAAATGCCAGAACATTACAGAAAAACCCCACACTTTAAAAATCCCCTTCTTTCAGGAGTGTTTGTGCCTTTATGGAAGATTAAAGAGGCTCCTGAAGGGAGGTTGTAGCCAGGAGGGGGTTGGTCTCTTCTCCCAGGCAACCAGCACCAGAACAAGAGGACACAGTCTCAAGTTGTGCCAGGGGAAGTTTAGGCTCCAGGTGAGGAGAAAGTTCTTCCCAGAGAGAGTAATTGGCCATTGGAATGTGCTGCCCAGGGAGGTGGTGGAGTCACTGTCCCTGGAGGTGTTAAAAAAGGGACTGGATGTGGCACTTGAAGCCATGGTTTAGTTAGTCATGATGCGTAGGGTGACAGGTTGGACTTGATGATCTCTGAGGTCTTTTCCAACCTTATTGATTCTATGATATAATCACACCACCTACATCTCTCCTGACTACAGTTCTGCATTAGCCTATGCCTCTACTGGATCACTAAATTGCACTGCTGTAATTTGCCTAACACCATACCCTGTGTGAGAAGCGGTCCTGACCTGACAGACATCTCCAGAATGAACTAGACAACACAGTTTGTTTCAGTCTGATAGTGTCATCAATATTTCATCACCTTTTGCCCTTCTCCTTGGGGCTTTCATTACAGCAGCAAGAAAAAATGAGAGAATTCACAACCATGGGAACCAAGGCCAATGTGTCAATAGTGGATCACCAGACACCAACCTGGAGCGAACCAAATAGTTCCCCCCCAAAATGTTAAAGCAGAGAGTCACCCTGGGATTTAAGTATCACAGTCCAGCACACAACAGTCTGAACACACATGGCCATGGCCCAATCCAGGGCATGCATTAGAAAGCTGAGAGAGGAATAACCTCTGAATTATCTAGCAAAGGAGGCGATTCTCCCCCTCTGCTCTGCTCTGGTGAGACCCCACCTGGAGTACTGCATCCAGTTCTGGAGCCCCTATTACAGGAAGGTGCTGGAAGGCATCCAGAGAAGGGCCATGAGGATGAGCAGAGGGCTGGAGCTGCTCTTCTATGAGGACAGATTGAGAGAGTTTGGGCTATTCAGTCTGGAGAAGAGAAGGCTCCATGGAGACCTTATTGTGGCCTTCCAGTATCTGAAGGGGGCTACAAGAAAGCTGGGGAGGGACTTTTTAGAGTGTCAGGTAATGATAGGACTAGGGGCAATGGTACAAAACTAGAAATGGGTAGATTGAGATTGGATGTTAGGAAGAAGTTCTTCCCCGTGAGGGTGGTGAGAGACTGGCACAGGTTGCCCAGGGAGGTGGTGGAAGCCTCATCCCTGGAGGTTCTTAAGGCCAGGCTGGATGTAGCTCTGAGTAACTTGATCTAGTGTGAGGTGACCCTGCTCATGGCAGGGGGGGTTGGAACTGGATGATACCTGAGGTCCCTTCCAACCCTAAGAATTCTATGATTCCATAATTTCTGTGTAAATATTAATTCTCTCCTAACCCTGGGTGTGTTCCACTGTGCTTCTCCCAAGCTGGCCTTCCTCAGGCCCCAGCTCCACAGCATATACTCCATAGGTTTATACCCATTCAAAACCCACTCTACTTTCAGGATTTATGGTGCTTATAATCTTGCAGTAAGTAGCCATAAAGCTCACAGCAAATCCTTTCAGGCATGGGCTGGATTGCAAAACACGCTTGGGAGGTTTGCAGGACCATGAAGTCACAGGACCATGAAGTCACAGGCCCATGGCTCCTCAGGAGCAGCTGCCACAAACACTTACCTTTGCAAACAAAGCACTTAATATGGAAATATTTGTTCTGAACTCTCAAAACTTCTCCTTTGCATGGGTCCCCACAGTTATGGCAGAGAATTGCAGTACTCGATGGCTTCTCCAGTTGGCTGTGCACAGCCTGTGATTGTGAAACTGCAAGAGAAAACAAAAAAGGAAAGCATTTGAAGGAAAAAAAAGCCATCAGATGAATCTTCTGTAAGACCCTGAAATAATGACAATTACCACCTGGGAGAAAACAGGTTCAAGCAGATAAAACAGTTTGAACTTCTGGTGTTGGCCAGTACAGGACAAAAGATTAGCTAAAGGAGCTGAGCTGAGCCAAGCTTCCAATTTCATAGCTTTGAAAGTGCACATCTGCAACATTTCAGTCATAACTCAGCATTGCTGAGAGAGGAAAGGATTCACATCAGCAAGTCCTGAGAGCCTGTGTCTGGCTGTCACAAAATGCTTTGTCACATTTTCTCCTTAAGAAGTCAAAGACTATAGGTTAAAGCTATTGGTTTTAGCCAAAATACCTTTAATGGGATTTAGTGACTACAACCCCCTGAGCTACTGATCTTTAAAGCTCAAGGTGAAAGCCTTTAGAACTGATGTCAAGATAGAAACACACTTGTGTAGATGTTGGGAGCTCATAGTCCCAAAAGCTTGAGAGCTCTGTACACACCATGTCCTTCTGCTCACCAAGCAAAAGACTGCCATTGCTTAGCACAAAGCCCAGGATTTCCAGAGAATCAGGATTATCTAAGTCAAATATTAAGGGAATTAAAAACTTGCTGCCATCTTGTGATGCAAATCAGAAACTGCATTTATTGGGCTGATGTCACAAGCTGGCATCCCACTGTGTGCTGTGGAACAGGTGAGGTGTGACCTTATTCTTGCAGTTCTGCTGCAGTGCTTGCATCAATTTTTTATTACAGAGTACTTAGGTGTCTGGGGAGCAAACATCAAGGCAGCTAGTGATAAAGGGGCTCTACTATAACACAACAGACTTGGCCTTCTCCTTGTGTGAAGAACTAGTAACAGGAAAATACAGTGAGCACTTGTCCTGGTGTCAAGCAAATGACAAAATTTAATGAACATTCTTCTGCAATGTGCTGTGCTTATTCCAAGACAGGAAACAACAGCAATGTCAGGGATGACACAGAGAGGCAGTGAGCTCTTGGGTTCAAGAAGGACAAGGAACTACTGGAGAGAGTCCAGTGGAGGGCCACTAAGATGCTGAGGGGATTGCAGCATCCACCTTGTGAAGAAAGGCTGAGAGAGCCGGGGCTGGTTAGCCTGGAGAGGAGCAGACTTAGAAGGGATCTCATCAATGCTGGCCAATAGCTAAAGGGTGAGTGTCAGGAGGACAGACTTCTTAGTGGTGTCCAGGGGCAGGACAAGGGGCAGTGAACACAAACTGGACACAGGATGCAAGGAAAAATAATCTCTACTTTGAGGATGGCAGAGCACAGGAACAGGCTGCTCAGAATGGTTGTGGAGTCTACACCTCTGCAGGCATTCAAAACCTGCCCGGATGTGTTCCTGGGTGGTTTATTCTGGGAAACCCTGCTCCAGCAGGGGGGTTGGACTGGATGAACTCCAGAGGTCCTTTCCAACCCCTACCACTCTGTGATGGCACTGTCAATTTGAACACAGGATAACATGTGTCATCCACCTCCTGTTCTCTGATTTCTGACTTGGCTGCTCTTCTTCCACTATTCCAATCCCTTCCCCACTGCCAGCACCTTGTGGTGGTACTTGAAAAACTTTTCCACATCCACTGACTTTAGGGAGTGAGCATTTCAGTGAGATGCTGAGCCTCCATTTCCAGGGCTCAGAAACTCCTGGTCTTCTAGAGGAGTTTCTGCAAGTCTGGCCCAAACGAGTACCTTCTACTCCTGTATGCAAAGTGGCTGCTCCTTTTTTTCCCCCAAGGAGATACATGGGATAGAGCTGCCCATGGCATTCATTATTCACCACCCATTAGCATTCTGCCTTGTCTGCTGACATTACACATCGTGGGATTGTCAAAAAAGTCCTGCTGGAGGCAACATGAACTCTGGAGCTATTACTGAAGCCCTGGTTATAATTAAGTACATTTCCAACCTAAACAGCACAGCACTACAGGCAGTCAGAAGTCTGAAAGAAAGGGAGATGCCCAAATGTACACAGAGTAAATAGTGTGCATGGGTCAAGCTCCTACAAGGGGCTAACTTAATCCTCAAAAGAAAATCCAGGAAACTGAACTTTGCAGCACTTAACTTTTGACATGAGAACTCTGTACTGTAACCTGCTCAAAACATACTACCCACCCTCAAAGAGAATCAATCCTGGAGGAAACTGAAGCAGAGCGTTTCCCTCAGCTGCTTCATCGAGTAGCTGCTAAATGTGGACAAAGAAGGTTTGCCCCCTCCAGAATTACTAACAATAATCAAATTGGAGCATTTAATTCAGGCAAGGCTTGACTTAAAAAGAGCTGACTACACCCAGAACACTTTGGCCTGGAAAGTTCCATTTGAAATATAAAATTCTGATTGGATTGATTAAATGCTTGACTTATTGCCACACTCAACTCTTTCCATGGCTGAGGCTTTTGGAACAGCATCTCTCCAGAACTGTTAGTGGCTGGCTGGTGTGGTGACACACAGACAGCACTTATCTCATGCCATAGAGTGTCTCATAGGCAGGGCAGTAACCTGGTCAAGAAGTGAGAGCCACAGCCAGAGCCTGTAGCTCTGCCCTATGAGGATTGGCTGAGCTGGGCTTGTTTAGCCTCTAGAAGAGCAAAGTCTGACAGAAGTGGATCAACATCCACTGAATCCACCAAAATCCCAACTTGTGATCCAAACCTCTCCCTTTGTATAAGCACAGCTCCTAAAGCCTTGCTAGCCTCAATAGGATTTAACAGCAGTGGAGACCAGGATGAGGACAGGATTTGGCTGAGACAGGAGTGTTTTGGAAGCAGCACAAGACAAGATGATGGCAGTGGCAGAAGGGAGAAGATTAGTGAGAACCTGGTCATGCGCTGCTTCAGAGTCTGGGATGGAAAATGTCACCTTCCCTCTGCTGTGAGCAAACTGCTGAGGGAAATCAAACCCTTGGCAAAAAAATCCTGTCTAGGATCAGTCTACACAGAGGATGACAAACCCCTTTGCCATCAGGCGCTCTGACAGCCAAATGAGACAAATCCTCAAGGTAGATCACAGACATGGTGAAGAAACATATGGCCAGAAACTGCAGAGCACACATGCCTGAGGCTTTTTGCAGTCTAGGGCATTTTGGTTTAACTTAGCATTAAGGGCCCACAGAAGCCATTACTAAGAACTATTCCTGGATGGAGAGTGCTGAACCAGAGCCCAAAGGCAAAACCAAAAGGGCTGGGGGGATGGTCACCTCCCCTGTTCGTTTGTTGGGCTGGTTTGGGGTTTTTTGTGCATCCCATTCTGGGGGATGAGTTGAAAAAGTGCAACCCTTCCCTTTCAGGCTCATACAAATATAATTTCATTTGCCTCCAAAAAGCAGCCCTCCATCAGCAGAAAAGCTACATCCATTTTGTTGAGGAGCTGTCAGCACTACTGGGTCCTCTATAAATTGACCAGAACATTCCTTCTTCATGACCCATTACTGGCTGGAGGCTGAGCCCAGAGAGTGGTGGTGAATGGTGCCACATCCAGCTGGCAGCCAGGCACTAGTGGTGTGCCCCAAGGATCAGTGCTGGGCCCCATCCTGTTCAATATCTTTATTGATGATCTGGATGAGGGGATTGAGTCCATCATCAGTAAATCTGCAGATGACACCAAGCTGGGGGCAGGACTTGATCTGTCAGAGGGTAGAAGAGCTCTGCAGAGGGACCTTGCCAGGCTGGACAGATGGGCAGAGTCCAAGGGCATGAGACTGAACACATCTAAGTGCCAGGTTCTACACATTGGCCACAGCAACCCCAGGCAGTGCTACAGGCTGGGGTCAGAGGGGCTGGAGAGCAGACAGACAGAAGGGGACCTGGGGGTACTGGTTGATAGTAGGCTGAACATGAGCCAGCAGTGTGCCAGGTGGCCAAGGAGGCCAATGGCATCCTGGCCTGGATCAGGAATAGTGTGGCCAGGAGGAGCAGGGAGGTCATTGTGCCCCTCTACTCAGCACTGGTTAGGCTGCACCTTGAGTCCTGTGTCCAGTTCTGGGCCTCTCAGTTTAGGAAAGATGTTGAGTTGCTGGAAGGTTTCCAGAGAAGGGCAACAAAGCTGGGGAGGGGTCTGGAGCACAGCCCTGTGAGGAGAGGCTGAGGGAGCTGGGGTTGCTTAGCCTGGAGAAGAGGAGGCTCAAGGGAGACCTTCTTGCTCTCTACAACTCCCTGAAGGGAGGTTGTAGCCAGGTGGGGGTTGGTCTCTTCTCCCAGGCAACCAGAACCAGAACAAGAGGACACAGTCTCAAGCTGCACCAGGAGAGGTTTAGGCTGGAGGTTAGGAAGAAATTCTACACAGGAAGAGTAATTGCCCACTGGAATGGGCTGCCTGGGGAGGTGGTGAAGTCATGATCACTGGAGAAGACTTGATGGGGTGCTTGGTGCCATGGTTTAGTTGATTAGATGCTGGATTAGGTGTTGGATGATAGGTTGGACTTGATCTTAAAGGTCTCTTCCAACCTGGTTAATTCTGTTCTATTCTATCCCGAGTATCAGGTGATAAAACGAGAGGAAACTGCTTGAAATTTTGCCAGGGGAGGTTTAGGTTGGACATTAGGAAATATTCTTTGCTGCAAGAGTCATCAGGGATTGGAACAGGCTGCCCAGGGAGGTGGTGGAGTCCCCATCCCTGGAGGTGTTAAAGAAATGTATGAACATGGCACTATGGGACGTGGTTCAATGGCCATGGTGGTGCTGGGTTGATGGTTGGACTCAATGATCTTAAGAGGGCTTTTCCAAGCAAACAATTCTATGACCTACGATCAGTATCTACAATTACCAATGTCAGCTGCTAAGTTCATAATAACATGCTGCCTTTTTTTGTTCCACATTCCAACTCTGAACCCAAACTGCACAGCTCTGCTAGCACGGATTTTTCTGCATGAAAGAATTAGCAGAAAACTATCTCTGTGCTGACACTGAAACCTTTCATCTCCATAGCCAGAGGTGGTTACTGCAAAACAAAATACACCAACACGAGACCCAAATACCATTTGCCCACTAAGCATTTGAGATACAAGGCAGAAAGGCTGATGGATGAAATGCTGTTATCAAGTGATTTGGGGAGGGTGTGGCTCACAGCATCCCAGAGGGGAATTAAATTTGCAATCTTCTCTGAGCAGGATTAAAGGAGAAGCAGATGAGTGCAGCAGCACCCGACCAGAATTAGAGACTGGAGTTCAAGCTGCCTTTTTTTTTTTGCCAAACCTTTCTTGTGTGGCCTCAGTCACAACACTCAGGGTTGGATTTCAAAACAGCCAGTTGAAAGTTAAGGAAACAAGCATTTAAGTGCCTCTAAATATCTGGTGAAGCATTATTCCTGGGTTTAAGCACAAAGGTGGCCCCTGCTCCCTCCCTGCCTTCTGTCTGTGTGTAAAACACAGTGACTGGGAGTGCTTCCAGTGCTGGTGTGGGGGTGGGGGTAATAAAACACCGTAGTGTGGGGATATCTGTCCTGTTCAGAGAACTGCTTTAGAAAAGGAGCTTGCCTTTGGTTTTTCATAAGAACTGGAGATTCAGTATGGAGCCTTGTGGAGACCTAAGACCTTGATGGTTCTTTCATAGAAAGAATGAAAAAGAAGAGCAACAGTTAAAAGGGGACTCCATGAGCTTTCCCCATTCTGCCTTCCAAACCATGCTCAGCAGAAGGGAAAAAAATCACAGAATCACCAAGGTTGGAAGAGACCTCAAAGATCATCAAGTCCAACCTGTCACCACAGACCTCATGACTAAGCCATAGCACCAAGTGCCACGTCCAATCCCCATCCCTAACCCTGCCTGGCTATATACACTGGTGGTCCAGGCACCAGGGCAGGAGGGAGCACATGTGCCCAAATGGATGGGCACCAAACCTGCCAGAGCAGCAGAGGTGTTAGAAGTTGTGCAACAGCTTGTGAGGTACCTTGTGGTAACCTGGCTTGCCATCTTTCTCTAGCTTGTGTTAAAAGCAGTTCCCAGCCTTGTCATCACAACTCAAGTCCTTTTTCTTCTATACATCTCACAACGAAGCAGAAGGTGCCACGGATAAAGGGGAAGCTAACCAAGCTTTGCTTTGAATGTCCACATTGTGCCATCCCTCAAGCCCTCCAGCTGCCCAGGGATGAACTGTTCCCACAACAGTGCACAAGAACTCACTTTCCCAGCTGGGCTCCTCTGTGTCAGCTGGGTCCAGCTGCAACCCCAGAAAGCTCTACTGCTCTTTCCAAGCCCTCTACCATGGCTCCTACAGCAAAGCACAATTAGTGCCTCTCTCTTTAGTTCCTAACACCACAAGACAGGCAATTCAGCAAATTCAGTATCACTTTATGTCAGTAGGTCCCTGTGTAACTGAATTCATTCATATGGTCCAAAACTCCAAGAGAAAAAGGCTCAGGAGCTGTGTTCTTTTCTCAAATGCCCTCCTGACTCTGCTGCTTACAAACAGCTGCTTTTACAGTGCCCTTCCCCTGGCACTGGAGGGAGGACTGCATGCCCTTTCCAGCACTACCTACAGATTGTAATCAAAACAAAAACCTGTAGCTGATCTAGGACAGCAGGCAGCACAGCTGAAGAAACCTCTCTTTTCACTACTAATTACAGAGTTTATGGGATCAGAGCTGAAGGAGAGGTGGCATCCAGCAGATCAGGAATACGACCACATGCGTATGAGATGCAGCCCAGCCCAAGCGCTCAGCACACAACAGCTCCAAACCTCACCATATGCTCAGTGCAACATTCAGATCAACATAAACCAGCCCAGCATGAGCTAACCTCCTGCCCTCATTATTAGATGAAAATATTTACCAAATCCAAAGGCAGGCTATAAATATATATATCTATCTCTGCTGGCTTTTAGGAACTGCAGCATTGTGAAAGCTATTTTTGTGTGAGTTTAACAAGATCACATTGTAAAAGCTATTTTGGTGTGAGCTTAACAAGATCATAGAGAAAGGAGCTAGGAAACATCCTAGAAAGGATCTTAGAGAAAGGAGCTAGGAAACATCCTAGAAAGGATCTTAGAGAAAGGAGCTAGGAACAGCACTCAAAAACATCTGCACCAAGCAATTGGTGGTTTTGCTGTTACAATCCAATATAAACTCTGAAATTAACTAAAAGGAGGAAAGCTGTCAAACTGAGCTGTCAAAAAGCACCAGCACCATTTGTCATTTCCCAGCCATCATTCACATCATTAAAACAATAGGAAGCATGATCTCATAGCAGTGGTTTCACCACCTTCCTGCACTCGGCAGCGTTTCCACATCACACAGAATAATCATTCCCATGGCAGGAACGGTGACTGAGCTCCCACAGCTCTGGCTGAGAAAGAGAAGTCATTCCAGGCTCTCCACAACCTGGAGTCACCTCACTGTACCTGTATCTTCCGGCATTCCAACGTTAATTCCCTTGGAGAGGGGCAGTGCCAGCAGCCGCAGCGTGCCTGGCCGGTGGGTGACGATCTGTGCCCGAGCTGCGGCAGCCTGCGGTCACCCCAGTGCTCCGGCACCAACGTGCCCAGGGGTCAGATGACTCCTGCAGCACCCACGCACAGGCTGGAGAGCAGCCAACACCTCGCTGCTGCCACCTTGCAAAAATAGCATCCTGCAGAAGCCTAAAGATTGTCTTCTCCATGGGCTAGGCCACCCGTGGCAGGGGCCTGGGAGGGACTGAGAGCAGGACGTGCCAGCGATGGTTGTGTTTGCATCAAGGGATGCCACCTGCCACAGCTACTGCCGGGGAGGGGGGGAAGGCTTAAAGGAGGAAAACCTGCAAACTGCCTGGCCACAAGTTACAAATGGAGAGGCTGAGGTAGGTGAAAAGCCCCCTTGAGGCATCCACCTCAGTTCAGGTGGTCCCTATCCACGGTGCAGGAGGGCACAGCACTGATGTTGGGGGAGATGCTGTAAGCTCGTCTCACTCCCGAAGGTGGTTAGTAAGGTATCTGGCAGGCAAAAATCTCTCCCCTGATTGCTCCTGTGGAGCTGGACTGGAATAACAGTGATGTGTTGAGCTATTTAAAGCAATACTTGCTTGCCCACTTATCATGTGAATACTCCATGAGGATTAAAATTGGTAGCTCTTACTTGCTGTGGACTAAATTTGTATGAAGCTAATAACATGGCTTGCCTTTTGGAAAGGGGACTGCTGGCTTGGAGAATGAAGTGGCTAAGCATGGAGTAAAGTGCTGTGAGAGGAATAGTTTGCACCTCCCTTTTTCACAGCACAGATGAGTTTTTTTCCCTGCAAGCTTCACAGAAGTCAAAATACTCTCCCCTCTCCAAAGCTCCCCATCCTTTACTCGCTCATTGCCTACTTGGTTACAAAGCAACAAAACCCCAGCTCTTCCTCTCCTTCAGCAAGTAGGAACTACTCAGGGTGTAAATGTGAAAACAGGTCTCCACAGCTTCTGAAGCTGCTGAGGGAGGGCTGTGAAAGCAACACAGCTTGTGTGGCACCACGCACAAAGCACACAAGTAGTTCACTCCACTGTGCAGCTTGGAGCATGGATTGCACTGAATGACACTAAAATCTACTGAGCTGATCCAGTGTGTCTGCTGAAGGGTGAGTCTCCATCAACATCACCAGTCCATGTCAAATCACCTCACAGAAAGGACAAAACTTTCCAGCCTCCATCAAAGAAATAGATGGATGGAATCCCCATCCCTGGAGGTGTTTCTAAGAGGCAGAGATGTGGTGCTGAGGGACATGATTGAGCACCAGCCTTGGTAGAATTAGAATCAGATGATGGTTGGACTCAACATGCCCTGAAGGTTTCTTCCAACCCCTACCATTCTGTGCAGTCCATTTTAAATAACCCCTGGCTGACATGGCCTGAGACCCAGAGAGCAGATCTGAAGATCCCAAGGTTCTGCACCCTGAATCAGAACTCGGAGTGATTCCATTGTAATTCTTACACATGCACTGCCTTGCAGCAGAGGACTTCTGGCATTAAACCCAATGGAATATGTTATTTTGTTTAACACTGTTGTGCTGTCTGTGTGAGGCCAAATCTATCCCTGCACTCTTCTGGATCACCATCAGCCTCCCTGGCTGAGCTCCCCAGGATCTGCCCTACTTACTTTTTCCCAGCGGCGACTTTAGCTTGGCAGGAAGGCAGAAGGCACTTGGCTAAGCAGCAATGTGCTGAAGGAACATCAATTAACAGGCAGGAAAAGTGAAAGCCCTTTCACTCTTGCACAGCCTTTCCCTCTTGCACAGCCTTTCCCTCTGCTCACCAGGCTGCCTCCTTTTCACAGCCACATTTTGACATGAAGTGATCATAACGTGCACTAATTTGTATTTACAACTCCAGGTGAAACCCCTGCACCTCCCCTGCAGTCTCACAGCTTAGCTACAGCACAGGAAAAAGCCATCCCCAAAGAGCTCAGAGGGGTTGGATGGTGCTGCTGTGGAACTCCAGGACTGACCACAGGCTCCGTGGGTACAGAGTCCAAGACTATTGCCCTTCATTAGCGTGATGGATTGACTCAAGGGAGCGTGACAAGAGACAGCAGTGACGGCAGCACGGCGACACAGCTCTGCCACCGCCTGCTGCCAAGCACCCAGAAAGCAGAAAGGCTTTCACCTGGTTTCTCACATCAGCAGCAGCCAAGCACCTGTAAGTCCCATTTTGCAAGGTCATGGCAGTGCAGTGCCCGTGCTGTAGAAAAGGATGACGCACTTGGCTCATCTCACAGCTTCAAGTGAAGCTCTGGTAGCCACAGCACTGCTGTGGTGGGTTGAAAATTCCCCCCAGCATTAAATTGCCAGACCAGCTCAGGCTGGAAGCCAATGAAGCTGTATTGACTAGCAAACCTACAATCTAAAATGAAATGCAATGAAGATGTACAAAATATAGAATGGAATGGAATGGAATAAACCAGGTTGGAAGAGACCTTCGAGATCATCGTGTCCAACCCATCACCCAACACCATCTAATCAACTAAACCATGGCACCAAGCACCCCATCAAGTCTCCTCCTAAACACCCCCCAGTGATGGCAACTCCACCACCTCCCCAGGCAGCACATTCCAATACAATATTTATATATATTTACAGGTATTTGCAATATATAAACAGCACAAGACCCCCTTCTGGCCAAAACTCAGGGGAACTAATAGCTTCCCCTTCCCTGCTCTCCTCCTTACCTCCCTGGACACAAAGGGATAAGAGAGAGAGCAGAGAATTGTTTGTTAGGATACTCAGCCAAAACAAACAACACAGCCAAGGTCTGCAAAGCCAAGCAGAAGGAAGTCAGTGTCTCCCAGAGTCAGGGAACCAAAAACAGAGAGACAAAGTTGAAAGATCTAAGTTTTATGGAAGATATCCATCCAATGATATTGTTTAGAACTTATCATTATTTTCCTTTTCACACCCAGCCTTCCTGGACCCTTTTGTTTCCCAAGGTACCTTCTGAGTTCCTTGAGTCACCTGAAGCCTGCCCTCTGGGAAGTCAGGAATAGAGGTTTTGTAGCTGCCCGTCTTAGCTTGAGTCCATATTGAACACTCAATTATCTCATGGTCACTGGACCCCAGACAGCCTCCAACCACCACATTTCCCACCAGCCCTTCTCTATTGGTAAAAAGAAGGTCAAGCATAGCCTTACCCCTGGCAGGCTCACACAGCACCTGGGATAAGAAGCTATCCTCCTTCTAGACTGCCTCCTTTCTGCTGTGTTAAGTTCCCAGCAGATATCAGGCAGGTTAAAGTCGCCCATGAGAACAAGGTCAGGCGATCTTGAGACAGCCTCTAGCTGCCTACAGAATAATTCATCAACCTCTTCATCCTGGTTGGGTGGTCTATAACAGACTCCAACCAGGATGTCTGCCCGGTTGGACTTCCCTCTAATTCTCACCCACAGGCACTCAACCTGATCGTCCCTGATCTCTAGTTCCATGGCATCTAGAGCCTCTCTGATGTATAGGGTCAACCCTCCACCCCTTCTCCTTCACCTCTCTCGCCTGAAGAGCCTGTACCCATCAATTACAGTCATGTGAGTCATCCCATCACGCTTCTGTGATGGCAACCACATCACAACTTTCCTGCTGCAACAAGGCTTCCAGCTCCTCTTGTTTGTTACCCATACTGTGTGCATTAGTGTACATGCACTGCAGCTGGGCTTCTGGTTGCATCCCTGACCCCAGCTTACCACCCCCAGACTCCTGTCTGGGGGCCCTGGTTGGGCGATAGGTTGGACTCAATGATCTTAAAGGTCTTTTTCAACCCGGTTAATCCTATTCTACATTCTACCACTTTCTGTTTAAGATCTGTGGAAAATATTCTAGGCATAGCCTGAAACTACCACAACTGCCTTTTCCCATCCTCTGTTTCAGGTTTTTTATCAGCTAGGTCAATGCCTTCACTGATGTCTTTGCAAACAGCAGCCAGACAGCTTAGCAATGAATGTAGGCCATGCTGAAATGGATTACCAGGCTGCAAATGCTTCACAGCCCATGGTACTCTTGGCTGTAAATGGCATTTTAAAAAGATTTCTGATCTGTTCCTAATTAACTCATGGGGTTTTTTCCCTGTACTTGCATCTCTCTTCCCACTAAAAGTTAATGTCAATAGTAACTGAAGGCAATGGCATATAGTCTAATCCTGATCCTTTCTCTCATGCTTATAGCACCTCATCAGACTCATTTGAGTTGTTCCATTCCTGTCTTTAGAGATGTCCAGCAATCGTTACGTCAGTAGCTAAGGAAGCACAGAGATGTTTTTCTTCATTATAAAATATTCAGTGCTTTCCTATCAAGAAGATAGAGACAAAAATCAGAGCTGAAACCACACCCGAGACTCAGGGACTTCGCAATAACTCTGTACCTGCCTGCATACAGCAGGGCTCACACTGCTTGGAATCTGCATATTGGTTTCACAGAATCAAACAGGATGGAAGAGACCTCAAAGATCATCAAGTCCAACCTATCACCCAACTAACTAACTGCCTCCTCCAGTATCTTCTTAAACACTTCCAGGGATGGTGACTCCACCACCTCCCTGGGCAGCACATTCCAGTGGCCAATCTCTCTTTCTGTGAAGATTTTCTTCCTAACATCCAGCCTAAACTTCCCCGGGTGCAGCTTGAGACTGTGTCCTCTTGTTCTGGTGCTGGTTGCCTGGAAGAAGAGACCAGCCCCTGCCTGGCTACAACCTCTCTTCAGGTAGTTGTAGACAGTGATAAGGTCTTCCCTGAGCCTCCTCTTCTCCAGACTAAACACCCCCAGCTCCCTCAGCCTCTCCTCATAGGGCTTATGCTCCAGACCCCTCACCAGCTTTGTTGCCCTTCTCTGATTTCAATTTATGTTGCCCTGTGTGGAGTCAGAAGTTGCACTCAATGATCCTCAAGGGTTCCACTGCAACTCAGGATCTTCTATGATTTTATGATTCTGTGTCCCTGGACTTTTAGTCACCCACTAAGCTTCTAATCACCTGCATATAAGGCTGGTCAGCAGCAAATGGAGACTACAGAGTCCAGTCTCATCAATAATCTGTTCCAGTGCTCCACCACCCTCAAAGCAAAGTTCCTCCTCAGGTTTAAATAGAACTTCCCATGTTCAGGTTTGTACCCATTACCACATCACTGGACACTCCTGAAACACCTCCATCCTCAAGTCCACGAGTCAGAAACTTCTCATCACCTATGAACTCTGTACACAGTCATCTTGAGCTGAAAGGCAGACACAAGCTGGTGGGCTCCTATAGGCCAAGGCACTGAAGGATAAGACACCAACAATGCTGCATAGTCATGAAGCAGGAAAGGTTGCTCAAGGTGAGGAGGAAGTTCTTCACAGAGAGAGTTGTTAGCCATTGGAATGGGCTGCCCAGGGAGGTGGTGGTGTCACCATCCCTGGAGGTGTTCAAGAGGGGACTGGATGTGGCACTTGGTGCCATGGTTTAGTCATGAAGTCTGTGGTGACAGGTTGGACTTGATGATCTTTGAGGTCTCTTCCAACCTTGGTGATTCTGTGATGTGGTGGTTTGAAAGGAAAGGCTCTGCTTTCCCTCCCCCACTGAGAAAGAAACCACGGCTAAGCCCAGTCGGAGAAATGAGAGTATATTTTACAAGGAAACAGATTATATGTAACACAACAAATACAGGTATTTTACAATATATACAGGAATATACAGCAAATGAACTCAACCAGAAACCAGACCCCCCACAGAGGGGCTTCCCCCCTGTACCTCCCTTCTCCCCCAAAGAGGTAGAAGAAGAGACGAGGACGGTTAACAGGGCAGGAAAGAAATAAAGGCCTTGCACAGGGAGTTAGTATCTTATCTTTTGGCAAGAAGCCCAGAAGCAGATCCAGCCGAGAGGGACAGTGAAGGAAGGAAGACTGAGAGAAAGTTCCCAACTCCCCTGGGTCCAATCTCTCCTCCCACAATCCTACCAATGAAATTCGTTTAGAAAACCAAAATATTTTACAAACATTTAGCCAGTGTGCCCCTTCCTTAAAGGCACAGCGTCAAACGGCCACATGTGATCAGGCTGAGAATCCATTCTGAGCTTTGTATAACAGAGCAGGCAGCTGTGCTTGCTCCAGAGGTAACTGGGTTGTGAATCCTTCACAGCTCCCTGTTCTTTCTTGAGAGTAAAGACCTTCCTTCAGCCCCGAAATTCATGATGGCAGCCCTTGTCTGCTGTCCAGCATGTCAGATGAATGAAACCTCTTCCAAGTCCTTTCTTCAAAGGGAGACATCTCCACAGCAAGCCCAGATCCAGACTGAAGGGTGCATTATCCCCTTTTACTCCTTCAACTAGAATCAAAGTACCATCTAGTATTCTTCATTAAACTGTGCACATGAAATCATGAGCAGAGCTCAGACAAAGCCTGCAAAGCCTTTAGCAGAGATTCTATAATGGGAAAAAGTCATTTATCAAACCATTAAGAGGATGCAGGAACATTCTTAGAGGACAGAAAAGAATCCAACCCTGACTCATAATGAGGTGACACAGAACCAGCACATCCAGAAAGCAGTTTGCTAAGTGGCACAGGTCAGAGGGTGAAGGGATTGGGTCTGGTTAGCAGTGAAGGGACGATGGGAACCTCAGCAATGCTACCACAGCTCACAAGCCTTCAGAGATGACCCTGACACGCAGGGAAGCTGTTGACCTTACAATAGAGACAAAGGGAGTATCCACCAGATGAGAAAAGGGCTGCTTCAACAGAGGTCACAGGCTACCATTTAGTGCAGAAAAAAACTGCTGTGTAATGTGGGTAAGGCCAGCAATTAAGAAAAGATATTAGTTTCTAAAAGATAAGGGACTGCAAAATTGGAGAAAGGACTTGAGAGCGCAAGAGGGAAACTTAAACCTTCTGCTGAATACCTGGTGGTGAGCTGGGAAAGTGAATGGGATAATGGGATGCATTGTAGCAAGGGAAGGCAAGAGGAACAGCACTGTAAGAGGAACTGCAGAGATAAAAACCAGAATCCCAGCCCAGCAGTTGATGGGAGGGAAACCCAAGAAGCAGGAGGAGGCAATGTCAGGTGGTGTGGCCAAAAACTGCACTTAGTAGGCATGAAGGTTAGAAAAGCTCATTTGTATCCTTTAGTATGGGAGGAATTAAGCTACAATACAAATGTGATTTTTTTAGAGGCTCATGAATGGTGCAAGAAAGATGACAGGCACTGCAGAAATGCCAGGATCATTTAAGAGTATTTCTTCTGGGAGTAAATTAATGCACGGAGCAGGTTCTTAAGGCTTTTTTCTGTGTGGGCTGGTGCTGCACGGCACACAAAGAGATAAAGAGATCACTAGATGCTAATTTATCATTTCTCCATGCAAAATTACCAGTGAAATTGTCTGGATTTTTAATCAAGGGAAATTTTGAGTGCTTAAATAGAGCATAAAGTGAGGTATTAACTAAGCAATTAGACAGCCTGAAAGGATCTTCATTGCTTTGCTCTCTTCTGAACAGCCACAGAGATATTGCCATAATTCTGCAATCACCAGCTACCCACCACACAAAATTATCCAATGATAATGTGGGTTGGTTGCCTCTTTAGGGGGGGGGGAATCGATTCAGCATCTCATGTGTTTTAATTAGAATTCAGAAGTTTCACTTCTGAGGTGTCTTATAAACAATAAGCAAAGAGCAAATGAATGTGCTCAAACTCGCAAAAAGGCAAAAAGCAGAGAATGCACAGATATGACCCCCCCAAAACAGAAGAGTTTGAGAGTGAAGAGGCCTGGGACTGGGTCTAAGATAAGCCTCCTGTGCCCTTCAGTGCCACATGCAGGCAATCAGCACCAGAACAAGAGGACACAGTCTCAAGCTGCACCAGGGGAAGTTTAGGCTGGAGGTGAGGAGGAATTTCTTCCCAGAGAGAGATGTTAGCCATTGGAATGTGCTGCCCAGGGAGGTGGTGGAGTCAAGAGGGGGTTGGACTTGGTGCCATGGTTTAGTAGTCACGAGGTGTTGGGTGACAGGTCGGACCTGATGATCTTTGAGGTCTTTTCCAACCTTATTGATTCTGTGATTCTATGCACTAATCCCAGAGCTGCAAGGCTGAAATCCCCTTTCTCAGGCCTGCTCCTCAGCATGTCCAAAGGCAGAGTGAGCTGATTTTTCACTTCCCACTTCCCAGCTGTCCATGAAGGACTGCAAGAAAGTGCCTTTGGCCTTTCCTCCCTTTTCTGTGCAGTGGATAGTGGAGCAGCTGTGTGTGCTTGTCTGCATCCCTTGTGTGGAGATACTCAGTGAGTGCCTCACCCCGCAGCACTCAGCACACCTGAGCACCTTGCATCTGAAAAGTCACCTTCCTTGTTTTCCAAAAAACATGACTAGAGAGCCTTGGCACTGTTTTTGGAGGAAACCTGGAGAGACCCTTCCCCTGCTAAGCTCAGGCTGCCCTGCTGCAAGGCTGTGCAGCTCAGCCCCTCTGCTGCGTGGCACTACCAGGAGAGGCTTGAGCAGCTCAAACGTAGAAACTACTCTTCACAAAAACCTGCCTGGAGCCTCCAGATCAAGGCAGTCTGAAAAGGTGTCAAGGTGAGTTTAACCCTGATAGATCCAACAGGGATCACAGCTGCAAACTCCACTCACTCCAGGGTTTGTGCAGCTGTGTGCCTCACCCCAGCGTTTGCATGGACAGCTCTGCTCAGGTTTACAACAGCAAGGAGAGAGATGCTGAAATCAGGGCCAGGATCCAGTCTGAATGCCAAGAGTAAAGCTCTGCATGAGAAACCAGCCCCAGGGGGCAGATGGGATTTCAGACATTTCCTCACCTTCAGCTCTCCACATCCCATTCACAGGCACTAGTCTCCCAGAACTTTAATCCTTGCATTTAGCCCACGGTGACTATGCCAGAAAACATTGTTCTGCCTACGTTCCAAATCCCGTTCCAAATCTATTGGGGGATGTAGCTGCAAAGCAGCAGGTCGGCTCCAAAGCCTGCTTAAATACCTTCATTTTGGTGGGTGATCACTGAGGAAATTGTCAGCAATGTGGAGTGCCGAACAAGAGATAAAAAACTTCCAGAGTCATTTCTGGAAGTGTGATGCTGTTGGACTTGGACTTCCCCCTCTTCCCAGTGAAGCTCACCAGTAAAATTAGTCTTGATCTGGGTGGAAGACTTTCAGTACTATCATGAATTCAGCCAAGTTTAGCTCTCAGTAATCTACTCACTGCCAGACAGTTCAGCCTTTCCTCTCTTTGCCTAAGGTCATGTTCTCTCATTGTTAACATCTCAGATGAAATGATGTCTCTGAGCTCCCTTGAATACAAAGACGCAAAGCAGAAAGAGATTCTTTTTTCTTGGAGTATCTCTAAATTAATTGATATGCCTTGTTGCTAACTCCCAGCACAAGCAACTGCAAGATTTTAAGAATCAACTAAAAAGTCACTGCTCTCTGTGTCTGTTACTGCTCTGTACCTCCCTGGCTGCCTGATAGTACTTAACAGAATAGAACAGAATTAACCAGGTTGGAAAAGACCTTTGAGATCATCAAGTCCAACCTACCACCCAACACGATTTGATCAACTAAACCATGGCACCAAGCACCCCATCCAGTCTCTTCCTAAACACCTGCAGGGATGGTGACTCCACCACCTCCCTGGGCAGCACATTCCAATGGCCAATCTCTCTTTCTATGAAGAATTTCTTCCTAACATCCAACCTAAACCTCCCCTGGTGCAGCTTGAGACTGTGTCCTCTTGTTCTGGTGCTGGTTGCCTTGGAGAAGAAACCAACCCCCACCTGGCTACAAGCTCCCTTCAGGTAGTTGTAGACAGCAATAAGGTCTCTCCTCTTCTCCAGGCTAAGCAACCCCAGCTCCCTCAGCCTCTCCTCACAGGGCTGTGCTCCAAACCCTTCCCCAGCTTTGTTGCCTTTCTCTGGACACCTTCCAGTTGCTTCCAGCAACTCAACATCTTTCCTAAACTGAGGGGCCCAGAACTGGACTCAAGGTGTGGCCTAACCAGGGCTGAGTACAGAGCAGAATGACTTCCTTGCTCCTGCTGACCACACTGTTCCTGATACTGGCCAGGATGCCCTTGACCTTTTTGGCCACCTGGGCACACTGCTGGCTCATGTTCAGCCTACTATCAATCAGTACCCCCAGGTCCCTTTCTGTCTGGCTGCTCTCCAGCCACTCTGACCCCAGCCTGTAGCACTGCATGGGGTTATTGTGGCCAGTGTGTAGAACCTGGCACTTAGATGTGTTAAATCTCATGCCCTTGGACTCTGCCCATCTGTCCAGCCTGTCAAGGTCCCTCTGCAGAGCTCTTCTACCCTCTATCAGATCAACTCCTGCCCTCAGCTTGCTGTCATCTGCAAAGTTACTAATGATGGACTCAATCCCCTCATCCAGATCATCAATGAAGATATTGAACAGGATGGGGCTCAGCACTGATCCCTGGGGAACACCACTAGTGCCTGGCTGCCAACTTCTAGCACCTTCATCAGTTACTCCAGCCACATTCCTGCCAGTCCCCTCATCTTTAGGGCAGGGAGCTAGGGAGAGCCACAAGCCCAGATCAGAAGCTGGCATTTAGGGGTTATTTCTGGGCTGCACCCCTGCTCGGCATCACTCTTCACCCTGTGAAGAGTGTCACGAACAGAGCAGGGGAACAAGCACATTCCCTGGCTCAGAAAAGAGCAAGTGTTTGGAACTGTGGAAGAACATTTTACCAGGAATTTCCATGGCTCATTTCTCTTTCCACTCCCTGGAACAAACAGAATAACAATAACAATGCCTCCTTGATATAGCAACACCCAAAAGCAAAGGGAAGACAAACTGATGCCGAAAGCAGTAGTTCATTTTGCTAGCCAAGCCACCATGAATCATTAATTAAATCATTAATTCCCTTAAAATTTACCAGCCTTCCACTGCTGCTATATGAAATGGGGTTTCTACAAGGATTACAAACAGCCTGCTGAAAGACCTTTCCAAAGGTTCTTTCCTTTTTTAAGTCATATTCTACAGCAAGCAAAAATGACTTAAATAATTTCTCTGAAATACAAACCTAAGCTCCTGGCTTTGTTTTCTCAGATTGGGCCTTAATTTTTCTGCTTTCCTCACACAGTTGCTGCAAATATAGATATAAATAATGATGTGACTGAAGTGCTGGTGCTGAAGGCTCACTGCCTTACACAGGTGCAAATGAGTTAACTTTGGTGAGGTTATCACAGCATGAGAATTTCTTCTTCGCTTCAGTCACGCCCATACAAACCTAACTGTGCTTCATCCCAACCAGCATCCTGCTTCCCTTTTGTTTCACATTCAGGCTACACAATATCTGCAATCAATTATCTTCCAAGAACACCACTGTGGTGGGTTGAAAATGCCCCCCAGACTAGCTCAGGTTGGAAGCAAACGAAGCTGTATGTACGAGCAAAACTACAATCTACAAGGAAATGCAATGAGTATGTACAAGATAGACAACATTGACAGGTATTTACAATTTATAAACAGGCCCCCCCAGACAAACCAGGGGCTAATAACAGCTTCTGCTTCCCTGCTGCCTTCCCTACCTGCCCAGTACATGCTAGAGGAGAGAAAAGAGCAGAGAATGGTTTGTTAGTAGAATAGAATAGAATTAACCAGGTTGGAAAAGACCTTTGAAGTCATTGAGTCCAACCTATCATCCAACACTATCTAATCAACTAAACCATGGCACCAAGCACCCCATCAAGTCTCTTCCTAAACACCTCCAGTAATGGTGACTCCACCACCTCCCTGGGCAGCACATTCCAATGCCTAACGACTCTCTCAGGGAAGAACTTTCTCCTCACCTCCAGCCTAAACTTCCCCTGGTGCAGCTTGAGACTGTGTCCTCTTGTTCTGGTGCCAGTTGCCTGGGAGAAGAGACCAACCCCCTCCTGGCTACAACCTCCCTTCAGGTAGTTGTAGACCACAATAAGGTCTCCCCTGAGCCTCCTCTTCTCCAGGCTACATTCTGCTACTTTCTGTTCAAGATCTGTGGAAGATTTTCGAGACACAGCCTGTAACTGTCACAACCACATTGGGAGAAGAATGTGTTACAGCCACACAAACACAACCCCAGAGCTTGTAGCCACTGTGCTGCTCTTGCACAGCCCTGCAACTAGCATCTCTCCCCTCAGGAAATGCATTTTGGAGCTGTCTATACAACACACTGAGCTTCAGGTTGCTTAACTTGCATGCCACCACCTTATTCAGCCAGCCAATGGGATTTATGTCAAATGGAATATTTTTGTCTAACACGAAGGTTAAAACCCTTTATGCTCTCTGTCTCAAGGGAAGCTGTTACGTGGCCCCAACACAGAAAGCCTAGGGAGCTGCTGTGACGTGGAAGTTGGCATCCCCACCAGGCAAGATGTAGGTCACTCCTCCTCCATGCAAGGGGAAGGAAACAAGGGAGTTTCATCTGGTTGCAAGCTGCTCCAGTTGCCAATAATCCTCCTGATTCAAAGCTTTAATAACAACCTACTAAGACAATAAGTACATAGGATGATGTTCCCTGACCTATGTGCCACTGAAGCAAGCCTCTGTCTGTTGGGTCATCGCTGACAGCTGTTCTTGGACTCAGCCCATGAGACTACATCTTCTACCACATCTCCTTCTTGCTGTCCACGTGGCTCTGTCCACTGTAATCACAGTTATCCCTCCTTAACCACTTCAGCCTCCCTTCCACTGCCTCACACAGGGTGGCTGCTCACATGTGGGTTTGGTCCATGACTGCTGTTTGGCCAGTCAGCACTATGCAGAAGAGGGATAAATGATGCACGACCAAATCTGGGTGATCACAGGACACAGGGATGCCTTTCACACACAGGCAGGAAGGGGCCTGGGAGCCAGTCCCCAGTAAACAACCCCCAAACCCACCCACAGTTTAAGTAGACCAGACAGACTGTGGCCATCAGGTGCTGAGCTTAGCCAGAGAGGACGCTGCCCAGCACCTTACTTGCAACCAGCACTTTTTGACCCTAATTTCTCTCTTTCCCCATAAATACTCCTCCCTGGCCCATCTTGATGCCTCCTTTTCCCACCTTCTTTCCTTCTCCTGGCCATCTCCTTTCTGCTCAGCACAGAGTTTCTCCAAGCTTTCCTTCCACCAGCCCTGGGGCTCCCTGTGGAGGAGGAAGTGGTGAGTCTCCCCTAGTGTTCTGCAGGACTGCAAAACATGGGAGCTCTTTTTACTCTTCATCACTGCAGACCACATACCAAAGGTGCAAGATGGCACAGGAAGGCTCTGCTCTGCTCCCAAAATATCACACAAAAACATTGGTTTTAATGAGGCAAGCCTCATTTCAGTTTAATGTGACACACAGAAAGAGCAAATGACCCATGGCTCATTTCCAGTGTTTATGTCTAAACCAGAATACAAGCAAAGAGAAATCTCCTCCCCGTGCAGACACTCAGAAAGCAAATGATGACCCAAGCACTAAACACCCTTCTTAGGGCATTCCACTTCTCTGTCATTTAGAGTGAAAGCCCTGCTCTGAATTAAGAAAGGACATTCTGCTTTGCAATGAATGAAGTCTCTTCTCCCAGGCAACAAGCACCGGAACAAGAGGACACAGTCTCAAGCTGTGCCAGGGGAAGTTCAGGCTTGAAGTGAGGAGGAAGCTCTTCACAAAGAGAGTTGTTGGCCATTGGAATGTGCTGCCCAGGGAAATGGTGGAGGCACCATCCCTGGGGATGTTCAAAAAGGGATTGGATGTGGCATTTGAAACCATGGCTTAGTTAGTCATGAGGTGTTGGGTGATAGGTTGGACTGGATGATCTCTGAAGTCTTTTCCAACCTTATTGATTCCATGATTCTAAGTCAACATTCACTCTAGGACTGTTTTTTTCTGCACTGCTGAGCACTATCTGCACCTGTACTTCAAAACTATTGGGTTTAATGATGTTTCTGTAGGAGCAGGCCTGGATTTCCAGAAGTTATTTTGCTTTTCTGGGTGCTCTTTTAAACCATGGATGTGAATGTAGCAGTCTAAGTGAGCAACCTCAAAAAAACCACCCAGTCCAACAAAGCTAATCTGATCAAGCTGGAAGAAGTGAGTACCAATTCCATATTCAGAGTGTGATACCCAGCTCTGAAAGGACTGATGAGGTCCTCAGGGTATGAAAAATTATAGGATGCAAATGAATAGTCTCAACTCTGCAGTTTCTTACACAAGAGCCAGGAAAAGGCCACAGTAAAGGCTAACACATTAAGTAAGCAGAGAACTAGCAGGAATTCCTTCATGCAATCCAGTCCTTACATTTGTTAGCATTTTAGCTGCAGCTGTCACTGGGGCTGTGCAAAATGAGACCTCTTCTGGAAGTGCTTCTCTGCTGATTACCCACCTTGCTTACACAAGCCAGAGAGATGTTAGGTGCCAAAAGCATAAATCTCTGAATCAGCCACAGTGACTTGCAAAAACCTTTTATTTGTCCCAGAATCCAGACTCAGTCATTCTAACATCATTTTCCATACTGTCAATCACAAACCAGTCCTATCTCTTTAGGCTACACTAGCAGTAACACTTCCCTGTTTCACTAAGCATGAGAAATTCCAGAGCAATCTCAGTTTTACTCCTTCTTCTAACACTGAGCTGAAACAGAGTGGAAAAATCTGGTCTGAATTTCATTCTGGAAGATGGGAGTGACATGCACATAAGCCCCAAGCCACGGAGCTGGATGACCCCCATCACATCCCAGCTTTACCATCTGACACCACACTGAGAGCCCAAGGCAGGCAGGTGTGAACACCATCACTGATTTCACTGAGTTCATAATGACAAAGCTTTTAGACAGCTTCCAATCTCCAAAGCCCTGTGAGGAAGACTTTCCCAGTGGCAAATGAATTACAGACTCATAGATTCATTTGGGTTGGAGAAGACCTTTTAAGATCATCAAGTCCAACCATTAATCTAACTCTGCCAAGTTTGGTGCTAAACCATGTCCCTCAGCACCACATCTCTGTGTCTTTTAAACACCTCAAGGACAGGGATTTAACCACCTCTCTGTTTCAGGGTTTGAGAACCTTTTCAGTGTAGAATTTTCTTCTAATGTTCAGTCTAAACCTCCCCTGGCACAACTTGAAGCCGTTTCCTCTTGTCCAAAATGGAATCAAAGGAACAAATCTCCAGTTCTTTACCCTGTGAAAACATGAACTTTAAACAAATACAGACATGGGGGTGAAAATTCAGTCTTGTTTGCTAGGGTGGGAGTCATCTCATCTAACTGCAGGCACCAGGAAAGTAGGAAAGGAGTTTGTAGTAGGTTCCCATTAGCACAAAAGAGACAGAAACTTCCCAACATGAAGGCCACCACTGCAGGCTGGCACTGAACATCCCCTCTAAGTGCCTCCTTTCATAGAATCATAGAATCAGTAAGGTGGGAAAAGACCTCAGAGATCAAGTCCAACCTATCACCCAACACCTCATGACTAACTAAACCATGGCTTCAAGTGCCACATCAAATCCCTTTTTGAACACCTGCAACTGCAACTCCACCATCTCCCTGGGCAGCACATTCCAATGGCCAATAACTCTTTCAGTGATGGGCTAGCCCAAGCTCTATAACAAAAATGAAGCATCTCTAAGGTTTAAAATTAGGTGATGAAGGAAGAGAGTCTCTGCATAATTATTCCCACAGTGTCACAAACCCTAATTTCCAGATTGTGACTACACAAACTGAGGAGATCACCACATGCTAAATAGATGTGCAAAGTGTGTCTTAGAATCATAGAACTGTTAGGGTTGGAAGGGACCTCAAGGATCATCCAGTTTCAACCCCCCTGCCAAGGGTAGGGACACCTCACACCAGATCAGGTTCCTCACAGCCACATCCAGCCTGGCCTCAAAAACCTCCAGGCATGAGGCTTCCACCACCTCCCTGGGCAACCTGTGCCAGTGTCTCACCACCCTCATGGGGAAGAACTTCTTCCTAACATCCAATCTGAATCAACCCATTTTTATCTTTGTTCCATTCTCATACCCATTTCTAGTTTTTTTCCAACCCCCCCAGTCCTATCACTCCCTGACATCCTCAAAAGTCCCTCCCCAGCTTTCTTGTAGACCCCCTTCAGATATTGGAAGGCCACAATAAGGTCTCCTTGGAGCCTTCTCTTCTCCAGATTGAATAGCCCCAAGTCCTTCAGTCTGTCCTAGTCTTCAGTGTAGGCTCATACCAAAACCTTACAGATTAAGTGAAAAAGACAGACAGACAGTAAGAAAATAAGAGAAGGCTGCCTCTTTTTGAGGAGGTTTGTAAAACAGCAGAAAATTTCAGGGAGCTGCTGGCAAAGATGAGGAAAGAGAAGTAGGACCAGGGGAAAGGCAAAAGCAACAGGTTCTCTGGAGTGGAGAAACAGCTGAAATGGGCGTTTCTGACTTAGAAGATAGCCTCCTGTCCTTTGGCCCTGCTATTCACAAGACAATTGGCCCTTCCTTGTGTTCTTTTCTTAAGATGATGTGATTTTACAAGGAATACCTCCAGCTGTGGTCCATTCTTCCCTCTTAACCAAAGCAATAAAGTAAAAAAAAGGGACACTATGTCATTCTTATTGCTAATACCTAAGAAGCCAAATTTGCTTGGTAAAACAGTCTTTAGTCAAGATGGTATCATGGGGATTTTCCATACACACAGTAATAATATCTTTATTAGTAAATACACCACTAATACAGTGTCATTCAGCATGGCAATTGAGAAGGCAGCAGGAAAGCCCTGCATTTCAGGTACATTTTCTGCTGTGCTTTACAATTTGCTTCTTTTAAGCCTCCCTTTAACTTTCTTTCCAATTGCAGGTCAAAGCTGTCACCTAATTCACACCATCAGACCCATTACTGCCAGACTCTTCGCAGGGTTATACTTAGAGAGCTGCAATCAACACACACTTACTAACTGATTAGGCCAACTCGAGTTGTGAGCTACACTTAGCAGCACTGAAAGGTGAAGGAAACTGCTGTGAATCATCTGTTTGTCCTGCAGCTAGAGACATCCTTTGTGATCCTGCAGCACTACAACAGCAGACCCCAAGGATCCTCCAGCACAGACTGACAGATTTCCCACTCCCATATTTGGTCTGTTAATACTTACCAGAAATTGGGGGAAGAGAGAAAAACAAACTAATTCTACTCAGTCTGAAAGCTCCTCAGACAGAGGTTTTTCATTCATTCTGTGTGTTTCCTGTCCAGCCAGTGAGACTGCAGTTGCACAAAGGCAGAATTGCCACAGTCACTTTAAAGTGCATTCTCCTACTCACACAGCGAGGTTTAATTCTTTCACTTAAAGCACTGATCCAAAACCTTTCAAACACACTCAGCCCCTCCTCAAAGGCTTTCATGCTTACAGGTTAGCCCTCAAACTCTGCTATGTATCAATCCATTTCCTAGCTGTATGAGGTGGTGTGGGCCTAATTAAAAAATGGTATAAAGCAAACTGTGCCTCTTTTAACCTTGAAATTGTTTAAACAAACAAACAAAACCCCCCAACAATTCCTTTTTCTTCAATATCTTTTACAATCATTTTACAGGCAGTTGTATACTACCAAGGCTTTACTTCTCCTCTCTAGGAATTCAATGGATGTTTTATATTCACAAGGAAAAAAACCAACACCAACAAACAGTCTCACGATTCAACTTTCAATCTAGTTGCTGTCTTAAAACTGACCTAATTGTAGTAACAACAGCTTAAGTTAAAAATCAGAAGCTGGGTAGAATAGAATAGAATAGAATAGAATAGAATAGAATAGACCAGGTTGGAAGAGACCTTCAAGATCATCGCGTCCAACCCATCATCCAACACCACCTCATCAACTAAACCATGCAACCAAGCACCCTATCAAGTCTCCTCCTAAACACCTCCAATGATGGTGACTCCACTACCTCCCTGGGCAGCCCATTCCAATGGGCAATCACTAGAATAGAATAGAATAGAATAGAATAGAATAGAATAGAATAGAACAGAACAGAACAGAACCGAACAGAACCGAACCAGACCAGACCAGGTTGGAAGAGACCTTTGAGATCATCGAGCCCAACCTATCATCCAACACTATCTAATGCAGCAAGTCTCCAGAACACTGGCAATGCACCATCTTTATTCTCAGGTCAGCTCTGCAAGAGATGAAGTCTTAATTATCTGTCACAGAATGGGGAAATAGAAGCCTTGGATCTATGCAGCTGTTCATTTTGTGACCTGGAGAATTAAATCTGACCCCTCACAAAGTACATCCCGGCACCACGTACAGCCCTGAGACACAGCTATGGCAACTCTCAGCTGCTGCATTGCTGTGCTACAGAACTGAGTTCCCACTGACAATCTGCATGAGAGTCCCAGAAGCGTTGCCTTGCTGGCCTGCTCTAGCTTTAAATGCAGTTTTAATCCTGCCAGCTCAAGTTTAGCACTCCCACAGGCTATGTTTAGAACCACAGAATAATTCTGGTCAGAAGGCAGCTCTGGAGGTCATTTAGTCCTAGTCCAGCCTCACGCTCAGCACGGAGCACCCTAGATCAGGTTGCTCTGGGCCTTGTCCCCTTCAGATCTGAAAACCTCCATGGATTGAAGACTAAGACTTCCCTGGACAACCTGCTCTGGTGCTTTACCACCTTCTCAGGAATTTCATTTCCCTTGACTTCAAATCAGGACTTGAAGTGTCATGGTGTGGACTCTTGTCCTTTTGCCATGTACCTCTCAGGAGTGTCTGGGTCTCTTTTCTCTACAGCCCATCAGCAGGGACACAAAGACAGTGATTTTCCTCCCTCAGCCTCCTGAAGCAGGCTGTCTCTCACAGAGCCTCTCCTCATCCACCCAGCCTCTGAACATCCAGACAGCTCCATGGCCACGCTCCACTTCATCCCAGTGGCAGGACAGCAAAACTGATCTAAAATCCCTGTCTTACATCAATATCATCACAATGAGTGAGGACACACACTTTAAAGTGACCAAAATTCCCTTTCCAGACTCATAATCAGCATCAACTGAAAAGTGACCTGATGGTCAGTGCTGCTGGGCCACCTTCCATCATACCCTACTACATACCATAAATACCAGAGCAAAACTCTTTGCTCTGGATCTGGGATGTGCTGGCCAGGGGGTCAACATTTCTGATCTGAACATGTAGCTCTGGACTGCTGGATTCTAACAGAACAGAAGCTCATTTTTAGGCACACTCCTGTAGAAATGGCTGACTGGAATGACTTTCTTCTTTCACATACGAATGTCAGAACACATCTCTTGTCCCATGGTGCCACCAATCACAACAGATATGCCTATTTCTATTTACACTGCCTGCCTTCAGATGTGCAGCAGCCTGGCCTCAGGACTGACCCTAAGAATTTCATTACAATCCTACAAAACAAATATTAGACATACAATGGTCTTGGGAATCCATCACAGTGAAGCAGAGAGGCCAGCCTGGGTTTGTAAAGCTAAGAGTACACCAAACATAGACAGAACCCAACCTGCTTCACAAAGTTACACAGCTGACATTGCAGCTTGCCTCAGAAGCAGGGATTTGGCTGTGACAGTAAATACCAATGCCACCTAAGCACACATCCCCTGGGTCTCAGGCAGCCAGCTGCCTCTCTCCTCCCTGCACAGGGCTCTTGCAATTCAAAGCAGAGGCAATGTGATTAACGCTGCCAATCTGGCGGTGCTTTGGCTGACTCTGACATGGGAGCACTGGGAGTTTTGCCTGCAATGTAAGAAGTGCTGTCAAGCCTCACAATTTTATCACAGCCTTGAAATATTTGACATTTTAAATGAAGCCACATCAGCAGGGGATAAAATCATAGAATTGTTAGGGTTGGAAGGGACCTCAAGGATCTTCTAGTTCCAAGCCCCCAGCTATAGGCAGGGACACCTCACACTACAGCAGGTTGCTCACAGCCTGGCCCTAAAAACCTTCAGGGATGAGGCTTCCACCACCTCCCTGGGCAACCTGTGCCAGTGTCCCACCACCCTCATGGGGAAGAACTTCTTCCTAACATCCAATCTCAATCTACCCATTTCTATTTTTTTCCATTCCCCCTAGTCCTATCACTCCCTGACACCCTAAAAAGTCCCTCCCCAGCTTTCCTGTAGCCCCCTTCAGACACTGGAAGCCCACAGTAAGGTCTCCTCAGAGCCTTCTCTTCTCCAGACTGAACAGCCCCAACTCTCACAGTCCATCCTCAGAGGAGAGCAGCTCCAGCCCTCTGGTTATCCTTGTGGCCCTTCTCTGGACATCTTCCAGCACCTCCAGAACCTTCCTGTGCTTTATTTTTTATTATTTCAATTTGGTTCTAGCTGTCATAATGTAAGATGTTAAAAGCCTTAAAAGTTTTTCTGCAAAGTCTCCTCTGTGAATAACATGAAATCCAAACAGTAAAAAAGAGGCTCAAACTTCTGGTCTGCTTTCAGAACAGAGATGCTACTGCTCATGATTTCTCCTTTAATTTTCTTGTGTGTTTTCATGGCCTTTCTGGTAGATTTCAGAGATACACATAAGGATTTTTGCTTCTGCTCGTAAACTAATCTGGGAACAAACAAACCAACCCAGTATGAAGTCCTAGGGAAATACTACATCTCCTTTTTAGGATGTCAGGTAGTGGTAGGACTAGCAGGAATGGAGCAAAATTAGAAGTGGGGAGATTCAGATTGGATGTTAGGAAGAAGTTCTTATCTATGAGGGTGGTGAGACACTGGAAGAGGTTGCCCAGGGAGGTGGTGGAAGCCTCATGCCTGGAGGTTAAGGCCAGGCTGGATGGGGCTCTGAACAATCTGATATGGTATGAGGTGTCCCTGGCCATGGCAGGGGGCTTGGGACTGGATGATCCTTGAGGTCCCTTCCAACACTAACAAATCTATGATTCTAAGGAGTTTTGTGAAGCCATGTTTCCAGTGTGTTGGGAAGAGCAAAGCAAGCAGGGCAGTTCCACTCATTGGTGTAGTCCCAATGACAGGGTAAAATGTGGGGGGGTAGGGTGGGGGGGGAAGAAAAACACTCCCATAGCAAGTGAGATGCCTCTCAGAAACACCAGAAGTGCCTCCTTCATTCCACTCTGTTCAGAGGTGAGGCAATGACAAAACCCCTGAGCTGAGCATCTCATACCAAAGGAATGCACGGGCCAAAGGCACCTCACCAATGTGGCTGGTGTCAAGGGACTCAAAACAGGCCCCCAGCCCTCCACAACCTGCAGCAAACCCTGAGCTGCTGGCTCTGTCTGTGGATCTTTCCCCCATAACAGTTAATTTTCCAGCCTGCAGGCAAGTGACAGAGCAGATGTCACCGAAGTGACTTAAGCTGCCCTTTGTTTGATTCTGATGTGGAAAATGTGTCACACACTGAAGAGTTCAGGATGTTAATATCCCACTGCAGCTTTCATGATTCTGTTCTAGCCCTATCTGCTTATTGGTTTTATTTTAAATCATAATTAAAACCTGCTTTCTTGCTTCCTGCCTGTGTTTTTCTAAGCATGCTCTTAACTTCACCTTTGGTTTCCTCAAGCAGAATAAACAGAACTGTCACCTCAAAGAAACTTTTCATGTCCTAGCATGTTTTATTTACAGCTCAATTGCATTAAATGACATCAAAGAGATGTCAACCTCCACAAAAAGGTTTTCCATTAGTAACTTGCAGCACAATAGTTCATGGGGGTGCAACTTTAAGGAGGAACATTTTCTATCTATGTCTGCACAAGAGAGCTGAACAAAGCTCCAGCCTTGAAGTGGTCTCTGAGGAAAGCTGTCAATAAAAGCCTCTGCAATCTAAAATATTCTTATTTAAATCACACTTTTCCATTAAAGGTTCTTTACATTTTCAATTCTGAGGTAAGGGGCAGCCTCTAATAACTGTCATAGAATCACAGAATGGTTTGGGTTGGAAGGGAACTTTAAGATCACCCAGTTCCAACCCATGGGCAGGGACAGCTCCCACCAGCCCAGGCTGCTCAAGGTGTCATCCAACCTGGCCTTGAATGCCTCCAGGGAGGGGACATCCACAACCTCCCTGGGCAACCTATTCAGGGTCTCACCAGCCTCACTGTCAAGAATTTCTTACTCATCTCCAGTCTAAATCTAAATCTTTCTAATACCTAGTCTGATATCCCTCTCTTTCAGGGGAGACCTTATTGCTGTCTACAACTACCTGAAGGGAGGTTGTAGCCAGATTGGTCTCTTCTCCCAGGCAGCCAGCACCAGAACAAGAGGACACAGCCTCAAACTGTGCCAGGGGAAGTTTAGGCTGGAGATGAGGAGAAAGTTCTTCACAGAATGAATTGTTAGCCATTGGAATGTGCTGCCCAGGGAGGTGGTGGAGTCACCGTCCCTGGAGGTGTTCAGAAAAGGATTGGATGTGGCACTTGAAGCCATGGTTTAGTAGTCATGAGGTGTTGGGTGACAGGTTGGACTTGATGATCTTTGAGGTCTTTGCCAACCTTATTGATTCTATGATAATACCTAAACAACAGCAACATGAAGTTTTATTCCTTCTACCAGCAGGTAGCTCCTCAGGCTTCACTGGGACTGCGTGTGACAAAGGCTTGCATTTGCAAACGGTTCCTCTCAGACACATTTAAGGAATCAGCTTTAGCACAACTGTTACAGCATTATGATGAGCCCTACAAATGAGACATTCCAAGCTGTAACTGTGAATCACATCCATCTCACAATAAAGGCACAATGTAAAGCCTCCTAAATTTAGCTCCTGTGGATTGGCATCAGAGCCTGATTAGCTCAACACGTTATAAGCATGTATCAATAAAACTAATCCTCTGTCATGTAGCTGCACTCTTTGCTAAGTCAGCACCTCCAGCATCAGCACTCTGCTTTCTCAAGACTCTCTGGGCACGTGTCAGGCAGCTCTCACTTGCCAGTGCCTTACCCTGCTGCTCTGCCACGGTGCCTCCTGACAGGCATTCCCTGCGGGGGCCGCAGGCTTCGGGGCTGGCTGCTGGTTCCTCACCGGCTTCCTGTCAACAGCTCTGAAAATAAGCCTCACAAATTCCTTAAAAGCAGCTACACATGTGAACAAATTGTGGAGTACACTCTTCAAAATGCAGCTTCTGAGGTCTGGAGCCCTGGTAAAGCCCATTACTGAACGGTGTCGAGGACTGCCTGCAAGGAAACACTCGGCAGGCTTTTGGGGTTTGCTTGCTCGTTTGGTTTGGTTTCTTTGTTTCTTAATTTGCTTTAATTTGGTTTTTTTTTTTTGGTTCTTTTTTTTTGTTTGTTTCTTTGCTTTGGGGCTTTTGCTTTTTATCAATTTTTTTTTTCCTTTTTAATTTTTTTTTAAACTTGTTTCGTTTGTTTTAATTTGGTTTGGGGTTTGGAGGTTTTATTGTCCATTTGTTTGGGGATTTTTGCCTTTTTTGGGTTTTATGCTTTTTAAAAATTTGGTTTCTTTTTTAATATGTTTTAGGGTTCGTTTTAGTGGGTTTTTTTGTTGTTTGTTTTTTTTTTGTTTGTTTAAATTAGGGTTTTTTTAGAATAGAATAGAATTAACGAGGTTGGAAGAGACCTTTGAGATCATTGACTCCAACCTACCATCCAACACCATCTAATCAACTAAACCATGGCACCAAGCATCCCATCCAGTCTCTTCCTAAACACCTCTTCTCCCAGGCAATCAGCAGCAGAACAAGAGGACACCATCTCAAGCTGCACCAGGGGAGGTTCAGACTGGAGGTGAGGAGGAAGTTCTTCATAGAAAGAGAGACTGGCCATTGGAATATGTTGCCCAGGGAGGTGGTGGAGTCACCATCACTGGAGGTGTTTAGGAAGAGGCTGGATGGGGTGCTTGGTGCCATGGTTTAGTTGATTAGATGGTGTTGGGTGATGGGTTGGACTTGGTGATCTCAGAGGTCTTTTCCAACCTGGTTAATTCTATTCTATTCTATCTCAGCTAGAGAGTTGATATGGGCAGGATGCACCTTCCTCCAGTGATGGTGACTCCACCACCCAATGTACATTCCAATGGCCAATCTCTTTGGGAAGAATTTCTTCCTAACATTCAGCCTAAACCTCCCCTGGTGCAGCTTGAGACTGTGTGCTCTTGTTCTGGTGCTGGTTGCCTGGGAGAAGAGACCAACCCCCACCTGGCTACAATCTCCCTTCAGGGAGTTGTAGAGAGCAAGAAGGTCTCCCCTGAGCCTCCTCTTCTGCAGGCTAAGCAACCCCAGCTCCCTCAGCCTCTCCTCACAGGGCTGTGCTCCAGACCCCTCCCCAGCTTTGTTGCCCTTCTCTGGACACCTTCCAGCATCTCAACATCTTTCCTAAACTGAGAGGCCCAGAACTGGACACAGGACTCAAGGTGTAGCCTAAGCAGTGCCGAGTGCAGGGGCAAGATGACCTCCCTGCTCCTGCTGGCCACACTGTTCCTGACACAGGCCAGGATTTGCTTTTGGGCTTTATTTGAGGTTTGTTTTTTTTTTTTTTAATTTTTGTTTGGGGGATTTTTTTTAATTTGTTTTGTGGGGTTTTTAGATTTGCTTTAGGGTTTTTTGTTTGCTTTTTAATTTGTTTTTTTCTTTTAATTTGCCTTTTTTTTATTATTTGCTTTGGGGTTTGTTTTAATTTGCTATTTTTTTAAAATTTATTTATTTTGGGGTTTCTTTTGTTTTATTTTCTCTCTCTCTTTTTTTTTTGTTACACCAGATCCATTCAACTCGATGGTGGCCAAAACAATCCTCACCAACAAGACTGCAACGATCCATATGCATGATAGGTGCAAGGCACAACCTTTCATGAGCCACCCTGGGAACAGAGACCAAATGTCAGAAAAGGCCTCAAACAACACAAAAGATGAAATGAGTTTGGCCAGCAGTGCAGCTCACCATAACCAGCCTGCACTGTGGTGTGCCCTGGGGTGACCTCTCTGCTCCACACCTCATTTGAAGGCTTCTCATCATGCAGATGTTTTTTTCCTCCCAGCACTAAATTACATCAGTGGCTACACCTTTCTGGAATGATGAAATGATCAAAACCTGATGAGAACCACATGAACTGCTGCTAGCACGCTGTGAGCATTAGGGGACAATCAGTGTTGGTGCACTTTGGTCAGGTTTTCCTGAAGGTGAACTTGGTTGTTTCAGTGTCTTTTGAGCAGAGGTGCTATGTGTGGCTTGGAGTAGGTCCACTTTATCTAGACACATGTATACAGTGAACAAGCTTAGAATCATAGAAGCATGGAATTGCTTGGGTTGGAAAAGATCTCCAGGACCAACAAGTTCAACCATCAATCCAACACCACCATGGCCATTAAACCATGTCCCCAAGTGCCATGTCCACACATTTCCTGAATGCCTCCAGGGATGGAGAGTCCACCACCTCCCTGGGGAGCCTGTTCCAATGGCCAATCTCTCTTTCTGGGAAGAATTACTTCCTCACATCCAGCCACTCTTGCAACAAAGATTTTTTTTCTTAATCCCCAACCTAACCCTCCCCTGGCACAATTTTAGGCCACTTCCTCTTATTCTATCACTTGAGACTAGGGGAAAGAGTCCAACCCCCACATCACTCCAGCCTTTCACAGAGCAATGAGGTTTCCCTTCAGCCTTCTCCAGACTAAACCACCTCAGTTCCCTCAGCTGCTCCTCACCAGACCTGCTCTGCACATTCCCCCACTCAGTACAAGCCCCCAGGACTGAACTATCTTCACCCCAGCATCCAAGCTTTCAGGTCACTGGGGGATACAAAATCTGCCATGTTACTGCTCTGATCTGGAAAGGATCACAAATACTTTCCCAGTTACCTGCTGTATCCATGTGACCAATGCAAGCTACAGGAACCAACACCACCTGGAGCTCTGCCACTTTGCCTCCACCCCCATGATGGGCGAGGAGAGAGAATAGCAAGGGCTGTTCCACTCCTCTGCACATATCTGCAGCACTGGCCTTTGGGGAAATATTAACCTGAGCCTGCCTCCAGAGGAGAGAGCTGCCTGTTGTCTCTGTGCCACGTCATGTCACCTTTAAAGAGCTTCAAAGACCTGGCAAGTGACAGTGGCAGCTGCTGGCAGGGCTCTGCTGGGACAGGCGTCACTGTGGGCTGCACAGATTCCTTGGTGGGGCTGCATGGGTGCCAGGACATGCAGCCTCCTCCTCCTCCCACGTGAAAAGAAGAGATCTCCAGGCTTAGGTTCTTCTTCTTTTGAAGTGTTTTACATGTGCAGCCTTATCTGATGGGTAGCATCAGCTGCAATCTGGATTTCTTTTTGGCATGAAATCTCCTTGTGGATATGACCCAGAGAGAGAGAGAGACAAAAAGCAAGGGGGAGGGGAATATTTTGGCTGCCTAGAGCATGGAGTTAGCAGCAGGAAACTGGTTTTGTCACAGCTGTTTGTCACAAGCTAAACCCTTCCCTCCCTCCTTCAGCCACTGGACAAGCTAAGGAGCAGATATTGTTTTCCTAAACTTAGTGGAAGATGACAAGCAAATGAAGCTTTTGATTTCCTTCCTTACTTCTTTAGACAAATGTCAGCCACTCATGCCACTGCCAAAAATAACCCAAAATGCAGTAAGCCTTATCCATGTGAAGTCAGAGTGACCTAAGGGGTGCACCATTTCGTTCACCCTGGGCTTTCAGATTCTTTTCCCCTTGACTAACCCTACCAAACACAAATCACAAGGCTCTTCTCATTTCTCCTGTGTGTGCAAGCCAATTCTCTCCTCTTGTGAGAGTTTTGCAGCTATTTGACCAGAAATACTATTTTAAAAGCTGAATAAATCTATAGAAATATGCAGCACTGCCAGGAGCATCATACCTCACACTACAGCAGGTTGCTCACAGCCACATCCAGCCTGGCTGCAAAAACCTCCAGGGATGAGGCTTCCACCACCTCCCTGGGCAACCTGTGCCAGTGTCTCACCACTCTCATGGGGAAGAACTTCTTCCTAACATCCAAGCTGAATCTACCCATTTCTAGTTTTTTCCCCATTCCCCCCAGTCCTATCACTCCCTGACACCCTAAAAACTCCCTCCCCAGCTTTCTTATAGCCCTCTTCAGATACTGGAAGGCTACAAAAAGGTCTTCCTCTGAGCCTTCTCTTTTCCAGACTGAACAACCCCAACTCCCTCAATCTGTCCTCACAGGAGAGGAGCTCCAACCCTCTGATCACCCTCATGGCCCTTCTCTGGACACACTCCAACACATCCAGATCCTTTCAACCCACCACAACCTGTGACAGGCTTCCATTTCTCATTTCTTTCCCTACAGCTACAATTTTCACATGAGAGATGCCTGAGCTGGTTTCCCCAAGGTCAAGGCTGCTTTTCCATGGGAACAGCGTGGTCTGTGTCCTGTAAAGAATATGAGGCTGGTGCTAGGGAGAAGCTGCCAGCTCTGAAGAAATGCTTGGCTCGGCTTTCCGCATCTTGCCTCTGAAGCACATAAGGTCTATGCGGATCTAGAAGCGTGCCGTGGTCTTGCCTATTTTAGAGAGCAGCAAACAGCATGAGCTGCAAATGCAAGTTGGCAGAAGAAGCTTGGCTGTTCAGCTAAAGCTGTCAGAAGCTGCCATCGTGTTGGTTGGATGCTTGCTTGCTTTACTCATCCTGTTAGGAACTGGGAAAAAGGCAGCTTCTCAGAGCCTCTCCAAACACCAAGGTACTTGATGCTTCTGGAAATGTATAGGAGTGCTCTCTCCTGGAGGCAGTCCCAGCTTCCTTCAGTCCTGTTCATTTGGATCCCATGCATGTTTCCTGAGGTCAGTAATTCCATATTTAATAGAGAAATGGATGCTTTCAGCACAGCTGTATGCACTGTGCACATCAAAACCTTCAAGATTTTCAGTTCTGGAATTAATTTTAATTACTAGTTTTATTTGTCTAAACTATTTCTGTAACCTTGTCTGGGTTATAGGTCAAACGCAGTTGCTAAACCATCTAATCTGCTGCTGCTTCTGGTTGGGGTTTTTTCCCTCACATACCCCAGTATTGAGTTGTTTGCAGAAGCAGAGCTGCCGTCACAGAATGTTAGGGGTTGGAAGGGACCTCTAGAGATCTTTGGGTCCAACCCCCCTGCCAGAGCAGGGCCACAGAATCCAGCACAGGAACACATCCAAAAAGGTCTTGAAAGTCTCCACAGAAGGAGACTCCACAACCTCTCTGGGCAGCCTGTTCCAGTGCTCTGTGACCCTCACAAATGAAGAAGTTCCTCCTCATGTTGAGGTGGAACCTCCTGTGCTGGAGTTTATATCCATTGCCCCTTGTCCTATCACAGGGTGCAACTGAGCAGAGCCTGTCCCCTCCCTCTTGAGCACCAGCCCAGAGATATTTATAAGCATTTATTAATCCCCTCTCAGTCTTCTCTTACTCCAGACTAAAATCCCCAGGTCTCTGCCTCTCCTCATCAGGTAGTGCTCCAGTCCCTTCCTCATCCTCTGTGCCCTACACTGAAAGGCAACAAAGCTGGTGAAGGGTCTGGGGAACAGGTCTGGTAAGGAGCAGCTGAAGGACCTGGAGTTTAATTTGGAGAAAAGGAACTCAGGTCCTCATTGCTCTCTACAGCTCCCTGAAAGGAGGTTGGAGTGAGGTGGGAGTTGGTCCCTTCTCCCTAGTCACAGCTGATAGAACAAGAAGAAATGGCCTGAAATTGTGCCAGGGGAGGGTTAGGTTGGAGATTAGGAAAAATTTCTTTGTTGCAAGAGTGGTCAGGGATTGGAACAGGCTGCCCAGGGAGGTGGGGGACTCTCCATCCCTGGAGGTGTTCAAAAAAACTTGAAGCCATGGTGGTGTTGGGTTGAATGTTGGACATTATGATCTCAGAAGGCTTTTCCAGCTTGAAACAATGCCATGATTCTAAGGTAACCATAAAAATGAGATCTTCTGTCTCTGTGTTGCATCTAACAGCGTAACCCAGAGATTGCTCTGGTGCTGCTGGTATTGCAAAGACAAAAAAGCATCAGAGCAAGGCAAACCCTACAAGACACTGTGAAGCCAAACTTCTCAGCTGAACTCTCTCAGAAATCCTCACCAGTCTGTGAGCAGGTGAAGAACAGGATTGCCTGTCTGACTTGCAGATCCCAGCTAAGTTTGCAGTACTGAGAACATCAGCAAGAAGAGAGGTAGAGAGCTTGTAAACAGAGCAAAGGAAATGAAAGTAACCAAGATGAAAATAAAGATGTAAATGTAAAAACATTTGTCATGCCTTGTAGAGCATTCACATCCTTTCAAACAGCAATATTTGCACCACCTGGGATTTGTAACTGTACCTCAATAAATTCTTGAGAGGTAAAAATAAGTCAAGCAAAAGCTGAAGTGGTCTCTGACCAAGATCCCTCCATGCAGGGCTGCCCACTCCTTTAATGCCACACAGTGTTGCTGGGCCAGAGAAGATCCCAGTCTGCATTTAGCCAGCAACTTGTAAACTGCCTTATGCAGTAGTTCTGGAGCTCCCTGCTAGCCACAAACCCTCAAATCACAAACCTCTGAGGGGAAGGAGGTGCCTGACCTATTTTCTAAACTGACAAAAGCTCCTGCATGACAGGTTCTGTGGCTTCTTCTTCATATGATAGGCATCAAACTTCCACTCCCACTTCACCCGGGATTTCAATACGTGAACAATGCCACAGGAATCAGGTTTACTTTGTCATCTTCTGACACAGGCTGGAAGGAACACAACCACTGTATGCTTAGTGCTCTGTATTTGTACCATAGCCACTCCTTTTACTTCATAAACCAGTGCAAGTGAGGAATCTTTTCCAGGGAACTGGATGCTGTATTCAGGAGCAGCTACCACGCAGTAACAACCGAGATACCACACTAGTTCCTCATTCCCACCATGAGGAGCAATTGTGGGCTGTTACTCTTCTGCAGTGACAGTTTTGCTTACATCTAGAAGTAACTGTTTCTAAATAGGAAAAAAACCAAAACCCCCACAACCAAACAAACCCAGTAAGAGCTAAAACCAAACCAAACACACACACAAACACCAACGCAGCAACACCAGCACCACCCTAGAAAACAATGCATATTACAAAACCTTTAAAGCCACCTTTAAAATATCCCAAGTGGCATTTTACAATTCAGGAATGTTCCCTTTTCATGGCCAGCTGCATGTAGATTTTGTTTTCCCTCAACTGCATGTCAAACAGAATACAGAATTAACCAGGTTGGAAAAGACCTTTGAGATCATCAAGTCCAACCTATCACCCAACACCATCTCATCAACTAAACCATGGCACCAAGCACCCCATCCAGTCTCTTCTTAAACACCTCCAGTGATGGGGACTCCACCACCTCCCTGGGCAGCACATTCCAATGGCCAATCTCTTTTTCTGTGAGGAATTATTTCCTCACATCCAACCTAAACCTCCCCTGGTGCAGCTTGAGACTGCATCATCTTGTTCTGGTGCTGCTTGCCTGGGAGAAGAGACCAACCCCCACCTGGCTACAGCCTCCCTTCAGGTAGCTGGAGAGAGCAATAAGGTCTCTCCTGAGCCTCCTCTTCTCCAGGCTAAACAACCCCAGCTCCCTCAGCCTCTCCTCACAGGGCTGTGCTCCAAACCCCTCCCCAGCTTTGTTGCCCTTCTCTGGACATGTTCAAGCAACTCAACATCTTTCCTGAATTGAGGGGCCTATAGGTCAAGAGGCTCAAGAAGAGTTATTGATCAGTTTGGTTCATACCAGGAGAAGAATTATTTGCTTTTACAGAGAAAAGGAGAAAAGCAGCTCTCAAAGCAGACAGAAATGTTCACTGAAGGGAGTTTCTATTCCTCTCACATTCCTTTGCTGGAATGGAAGAATAAATAACCCAAACAATACTCCATCTAGATTTCAGAGCACGAACATCAAATAATAAGCTGTGAAAAACAACATTCCAGCATTTCCAGATGATAACAGTAAAGGACCCTGACATACTGCTAATGGATCTTGACAGAGGGAATAATCTATATTCAGAGCTATTTGCCTTAAGCTTACATTGAGGGATGCAGGCAGCGAGCCTGCAAATTGTCCAACAATCTCAGAGGTCCATCTGCTGCCCTGCACCTGACACCAGCAGAGACACAGCTCTGCTGGCTGTGATGACACCATGGAGGAAACATGAAGACTTCTTACATGCAGTGGTGGAGTTTGAAGTTAGAAACAGTCATGTGCTTATATTGCTAAAAGCCTGGATTTGTGCAGCGTGGAGAGGGACTGATTTGTAGAGTTAGGCACAACTGACATCAGATCTTTCTCACATCTCCTTTAATGCCCTATGAGGAGAGGCAGAGAGCCCCGGGGCTTTTTAGTCTGGAGAAGAGAAGACTGAGAGGATTTATAAATACCTGAGGGCTGAGGGTCAAGAGGGAGGGGACAGGCTCTGCTCAGCTGCACCCTGTGATAGGACAAGGGCCAATGGATATAAACCGTATCCAGCACAGGAGGTTTCACCTCAACCTGAGGAGGAACTTTTTCACTGTGAGGGTCTCAGAGCACTGGAACAGGCTGTCCAGAGAGGTTGTGGAGTCTCCTTCTCTGGAGAATTTCAAGAGCCATCTGCATGTGTTCCTATGTGACCTGTGCTAGACTCTATGGTTCTGCTCTGGCAGGGGCAGTTGGACTTGATCTTCCATCCTTCCAACCCTTAACATCCTGTGAATGCAACCAACCCATCGCAGAGAAGGTAAGAGAGGGAGAAGGTTACCTCAGAGCCCATGCTTTCAGTAAGGTTTTCAGTTTTCTCTAACTTTCTCAGCCTTTTATGTTTTTATGACAAAGCTGATGGCTGCAGATTAAGTATGTAAGCCATTAGCCTCCTGAGAAGCAAAGCTGGCAGTAACTGATTTCCCCATGGCATTGCAGTGGCAGAGGCGTGCAGGCACCAGCCATGGAGAATGCTCTCTGCTGTACAGATGCTGCACTGTGAACAGGCAGAACAGCCAGCAGCAGAGCTTGCTCACAAAGCCAAATAAGCTGGGCTTTAAAGATCTAGCCACCTTTCCAGGGACCTGCTGCAGCACTGGGGCAGCATGTGAAGGCCTGTGGCTGCCAGGATGTCCTGCAGTCAGGACTTATCAGCTGATGTTGTAGCCAGGTGGGGGTTGGTCTCTTTTCCCAGGCAACCAGCACCAGAACAAGAGGACACAGTCTCAAGATGTGCCAGAAGTGTAGGCTTGAGGTGAGGAGAAAGTTCTTCCCAGATAGAGTGATTTGCCATTGGAATGTGCTGCCCAGGGAGGTGGTGAAGTCACCATCCCTGGAGGTGTTAAAGAGGGAACTGGACATGGCACTTGGTGCCACGGTTTAGTAGTTATGAGGTGTTGGGTGACAGGTTGGACTTGATGATCTTTGAGGTCTTTTCCCACCTTATTGATTCTATGATCTCAATCTTTTCTGACCTCTTCCTCCTCTCCTGACTGTGCTGTATGCTCTTACAATCCAAGAGCACAAAGCCATTTAGCAGATGTCATCCACTGAGCTGAAATCCTTTTCTAAAGAGCTGTAAAGAAAAATCTTTGCCCCAAACCCTTAAAGAACAAATATTTTTGTTTGCTTGCTTTGTTTTGTTGTTGTTCTGTTTTGTAGGAACATTCCATGCAGCTGCACTTCAGAGGGAGAAAATACCACCAGGAATTGTCTCATGGGTTATTTTCTCAGGGAAGCACAGCCCCAGCAGCAACGAAATGAGGTCGTTCTGTGTAATCACAAAACTTGTTGGATGGCACATCATACTCTCCACAGATTCATGAGCTGAAGATCCCCAAAGCATCTCTTGTTTGCCCTATCTAGGAATCCAATGCTCTCTCAAATGAAGGGCTGGGGGTAACACTCCATTTGAACTATAAAATATCCTAGAGTCTGAAACAGTGGTGCTGGTGTCTCCAGAGAGGATTCCTATCAGCACATTTGCATGGGAACTTTGAAAAGGAGTTAACCATTTTTTGCACTGAAAGGTTTTTCAACCACTGGCACAGGCTGCCCTGGGAGGTGGTTGAATCCCCATCCCTGGATGCATTTCAAAGATGTGACGCTGAGGGACATGATTCAGTACCAGACTTGCTAGAGTTACAGAATGGTTGGACTGGATGATCTCAAAAGGCTTTTCCAACCAAAATGACTCTGATTCTGAGATTCTATGCTAACCTATCTGGAACAAGTTACCCAGAAAGGTGGTAAAAGCCTCATCCCTGAAGGGTTTTAAAGCCAGGCTGGATGTGGCTCTGAGAAACCTGCTGTAGTGTGAGGTCTCCCTGCCCATGGCAGGGGGGTTGGAACTAAATGATCCTTGAGGTCCCTTCCAACCCTGACAACTCCATGATTCTATGATCTCACAAGCAGAGCAGGACCCTGCATAACCTCTTCTGTAACCAGATCACTACCTCCCTGCTCCATTTGGGCTGCGACACTCCATTAGCTGTTCTCTGATCCATGCAATCAATTTCTCCCTCTAATATAATAGCTTAAAGACTAAACAGCTGTGTGAATTTGTGTCATGACTTTTAATTGAATCGAAGGTAAGATAATTCACCTCCTATGTAATTAGCTCTGCACTTAAATAATAGATGCCATCTCACCCTATTTCTGGGAACTGATGGGAACCTAATTCTATCAATCTCAGAGTTTTAACCTACTCTCTTCTTGCCATGAATTTAAGATGGCAAGGAATTGAAACATTAGATTGATAAATACAAACTCTTAAATGTGCCTTTAGAACCCTAAAAGCAGGGCCACACCATGTCATTCCCCTAGGTAATGGCCACGGTGGTCTTAGGTTGATGGTTGGACTTGATCATCTCAGAGGTCTTTCCCAACCCCAACAATTTTATGATCCTATGAATCTACAATGGAAGCATTTCTACATCTAACACCAAATCTTGCAGTTAAAATGGCAAGGCACAGGGTTAGCTCCTGATGTGTTGCATCAGTTCTGGGCCCTTCAGTTTAAGAAGGACATTGAGACACTTGAACATGTCCAGAGTAGGGCAACGAGGCTGGGGAGAGGCCTTGAGCACAGCCCTGTGAGGAGAGGCTGAGGGAGCTGGGATTGTTTAGCCTGGAGAAGAGGAGGCTCCGAGGAGACCTTAATGCTGTCTACAACTACCTGAAGGGTGGTTGTAGCCAGGAGGGGGTTGGTCTCTTCTCCCAGGCAACCAGCACCAGAACAAGAGGACACAGTCTCAAGCTGCACCAGGGGAAGTTTAGGCTGGAGGTGAGGAGAAAGTTCTTCCCTGAGAGAGTCGTTCGCCATTGGAATGTGCTGCCCAGGAGGGCGGTGGAGTCACCATCCCTGGAGGTGTTCAAGAAGGGATTGGATGTGGCACTTGGTGCCATGGTTTAGTGGTCATGAGGTGTTGAGTGACAGGTTGGACTTGATGAGCTCTGAGGTCTCTTTCAACCTTGGTTATTCTGTGATTCTGTGACACAGACCAAGCAAAGGTTTCTGGGCTATCAAGCACAGGTCCACAACGGTTTTACTCCATCTCAAGAGCAACAGGAAGAGCAGGGATTTCTCCTGGATTAGCAAACAGTGCAGCAGTTCCTCGAGCCTTCCCCAGGGCTGATTTGATGCCACACTGCACCCTCGTTTTCTTTGCAGAACCAGGAACATCTTTGTTAAACACCACACTTGGAATTACAGCCTCCCCACGGTAATTTTGGTGGAAAGCTTTTGGAAGCAGTGACTTCAGCCCAGCTGTGGCACTGCTGTGCAACGCTTGCCCCACTGACAGAAGTGGAAAATTTCCATTGATTGGGCAGAGCAGATGTGGACCCCTCACATCCAATTTGTCATGGAAATCGATTGTAAACCGTTGACATTGCCCACACAGACACACAAACATCAAAATTTGGAGACATCAGAGCTAAACCTGTACTTCAAGCCAGGACTCGCCCAAACTGCCTGTTACACTTCCCAATGAGAGCTAAGCACTCCCAGGGTTTTTTTCCACTCTCTCTCTCTCTTTTTTTTTTGCCTTCCCCAGGATGTTATTTTTATCTTGGCACTGTTCATTTTTGCTATTTCATTTACACCATGTTTGGTGCAATTACTGAGATAGAATTGTGTCAAGCCTCCCCTGCACTAGACTGCTATCCACTACCTTTTCTCCCCAGTTTGTAGCTCTGCAGTCTATTTAATTGGCATTTTAAACATTATAGGAGAGCCAGGTTTGGACTTCAATATTCCTTCTGCCAGCCTACATCCTACTGCTATAGAATTTAAATGTTTCACAGCATTTCATACTCTTTGGTTCAAAATTACAGATGAGTAACCCAGGATGGGATTCTGTGCTGGAGTTTAATCATCTCCAGTGCAGATGCCACCATCTGTGTTAACCATCTCAACTCCCTTTAGAGACAGAGAGCAGACTCAGGATTTCTGGTGCACAAGTCAGTTCCCAGAACCCCAGCATGATGGGGTTTGGAAGGGATCTCTGGAGATCATCCAGTCCAACCCCCCTACTAAAGCATGGTCACCCACAGCAGGTTGCACAGGATCACAATGCCCAGGCAGGTTTGGAATCTCTCCAGAGAAGGAGACTTCACAACCTCTCTGGACAGCCTGCTTCAGGGCTCCAGCACTCTAAAAGGAAATATTTTTTCCCCTTAAGTTCAAGTGAAACCTCCTGGGTTCCACTTGTACCCATTGCCCCTTGGGCACCACTGGAAAGAGTCCAGCCTCATGACCATGCTATTGATCAGCACTGAGAAGATCCCCTCTCAGGCTGCTCTTCTCCAGGCTAAACAGCCCCAGGTGTCTCATCCTCTCCTTGTCAGAGAGATGCTCCAGTCCCCTTCAGCATCTTCATGGTCCTCCCTTAGAAGTGGGAAGCTCAGAACTGGACACAACACTCCAGATGTGGTCTCAGTACACCACAATAGAGGGGAAGAAGACCCTCTGAATTCACTCTCAAACTCTGTCCCCTGCAGTCCTGGATACTCTGCCTTGCCCTGAGCACTCCCCATGAGAGGACCACTGCATGTTTCACCCACAGACCATGCAGGAACGTGGATGATTGGCACACATGGAAAACATCTACACCTTCAACTGATACCAGGAGACACCAGACAAGGATTTCAGCTGAAGTCTGGCAGATGCCTGACCAGAGGTCTCGTGCTACTTTAAGAGGGAGCTCATTTCCCTCTTTGCTTGCTCCAGGCTCTCACCTGCCTGGCTGTGAGGATGTGGTATGATGAAGCAGGTTGACACACACAGTCACCAGGCAGTTGAAGCTGCTCAGCCTCCCCCTGCTCCCGTGGCAGAGGGATATTTAACAGCTACAGTTATCCTCAGGAACCAAAAACACACTCAGCTCTCACAGTTCCCCCTCGCCCCGAATTTGCTTTAAAGATGTAATATTTTGTGACTGGGTGCGCTCTGAAGTACCCCACACACACCTTCCACCCCCTGCCACACAAGACTGATGAACGCTGAATCGCTGGGAAGAACAACACAATTCCAAGGCAATTCTCAAATTCTGCATCTATGAGAGGATAAATCAGTTTTGTGTGGCCCTGGGCAGCTGCATCCCCCGAGTGGCAATGCCAGCCAGGGCTCCATGAAACCTCCTGTGCTGCACCTCCTCTGTCACCGCCGAGCTTTTAACCCAAATACGAGGAGCCGCCGGCTCCCACCCCGGAGGATGCCAGGCAGGGAGGGAGGCAGCAGCAGGGCAGGGAAGAGGCACCCGCCGTGAGCCGTGCTGGGGGGAGGTATAGAGCTCAAGAGCCGTGCTGGGGGTACCGGTGGGGAGGAGGACAGAGCCGGGGCTCAAGAGCCGTGCTGGGGGTACCGGTGGGGAGGAGGACAGAGCCGGGGCTCAAGAGCCGTGCTGGGGGCACCGGTGGGGAGGAGGACAGAGCCGGGGCTCAAGAGCCGTGCTGGGGGTACCGGTGGGGAGGGGGACAGAGCCGGGGCTCAGGAGCCGTGCTGGGGGCACCGGTGGGGAGGGGGACAGAGCCGGGGCTCAGGAGCCGTGCTGGGGGCACCGGTGGGGAGGGGGACAGAGCCGGGGCTCAAGAGCCGTGCTGGGGGCACCGGTGGGGAGGGGGACAGAGCCGGGGCTCAAGAGCCGTGTTGGGGGCACCGGTGGGGAGGGGGACAGAGCCGGGGCTCAGGAGCCGTGCTGGGGGCACCGGTGGGGAGGGGGACAGAGCCGGGGCTCAGGAGCCGTGCTGGGGGCACCGGTGGGGAGGGGGACAGAGCCGGGGCTCAGGAGCCGTGCTGGGGGCACCGGTGGGGAGGGGGACAGAGCCGGGGCTCAGGAGCCGTGCTGGGGGCACCGGTGGGGAGGGGGACAGAGCCGGGGCTCAGGAGCCGTGCTGGGGGCACCGGTGGGGAGGGGGACAGAGCCGGGGCTCAAGAGCCGTGCTGGGGGCACCGGTGGGGAGGGGGACAGAGCCGGGGCTCAGGAGCCGTGCTGGGGGCACCGGTGGCGGTGGGGAAAAGACGGAGCCAGGGCTCCCCAGCCGTGCCGAGGGTACCCGTGGTGGTGGGGAGGGAACAGAGCCAGGGCTCCTGAACAGTGCCAGCGAACACCACGGGGGTAGGGGCAGCACCGGAGCCCCCGCGCTGGGTCCCAGCGCCCGGGTAGCGCGGCAGCCGCAGCTCCTCCCGCCCGGCAGCGCCCGCGGCTGCGGCAGCTCCCCTGTGCGACAGGCACAGCGACATCCCCTCGCCTTTCCCTGCTGCGTTGTCTGGGTTGTTTTTTTTCTGAGATTAGCGAATTTCCACCGGCTCCTCCTGCCCCGCAGCGCGGCAAGCCGCCGCAGCGCAACGTGCCGGGACCGCAGCGGGACGGCGACACGCAACCCTTCCGAAACACGAGGGGCAAAGGGGTACCCTCAGCCCCGCTTACCTGTGCCGGTGCTCATGGCGTGCCAGAGGGGCCGCTCCCCGCCGCTCCCGTCGCCGCCGCCCGTCACCGCGCCCCCGCGGGCGGCACCATCCCCGCCCGCCGCCGCCCCCCGCGGCAGGTGCCGCGCACCCACGGCCCCGGCTCTGCGCGGCGCGGGCACCTTGGGAAGTGTAGGCAGCGCCGCGGACTACAACCCCCTCCGTGCCTTGCTGCGGCCCGTGGGGAGAGGCTCCAACCCCGCCGCTGCTGCGGGCAGAGCTGCTGCTGTCGCCTCCACCAGCGCAAAGTTCTCCGCTGCCTCGGCGAGAGCCGCAGCTCTCTCGCACCGGGCTCCGCACCGCTCTCCCTTGCAGCCCTGCAGGGCTCTGTGGGCGAGGTCTTCTACATCTGCTGCTAGAGACAGTCCAATGAAAGCAACGAAGATGCTGAGGGGACTGGAACATCTGTGTGCGGAGGGGAGACCGAGACACCAAGGCACTGAAACCGGCTGCCCAGAGAGGCTGCTGCGGCGTCTCCATCTCGGGCGAGATTCCAAACGCACTTGAACGCAATTCTGGGCAACCTCATCTAGCTGAACCTGCTCTAGCAGGTGGATTGGATTAGATAATCTCTGGAAAGTCCCTTCCAACCCCACCGTTCTGTAATTATATGAGCTTCTTGGCCCCCTTGTGCTCAGTTTTAAGATGCCCAAGCAAAGCAAATTGATGCACAGGTGGTTTAGCATGTCCCCAGCACAGCCAGGGAATGACAATGAGGATGTTTGCATTGCTCCTCTGCTCAGCCTAGACCCTACAGTACATAGGTGTTGGGCAGCAAGTCTAAATGTTCAGGAGGGGAAGGTTGTCAGTGCCTTCTGGAGCAGGTGAACTCCTGCTGATCCTCCATCTCTGACAATACAAGGAGACACAACGTTTTACCAAAGCCAGCTTATTCAGTGTTTCATCAGTCTGAGAATCTGCTACAGTTCTGGAAGAGAAAATGGTTTTTAAAAGCCCCCCAAACAGCTGTTCTAACACACCCAAAAGGAGCCAGTTATGTAAGAGTCATGTACTGCACAGTTCCTCTGATGCTGACTTCAGGCTGGGTTCTGGGCAGCTTGGAGTCACAGCATGAGGAAATAGGGCTGGGAAGACTTGCTCTGCATTTATATCAGTGTGTTTATTATGATCTTCCCCACCAACAGTTACCTCAAAGTTAAAAACCTACACAACCTTCCCATGCTGAGGAGAGATGAACTCTGTAGGTGTGATGTTTGACCTGATGGGGCTGGCCCTTGGCTTCTTGTTCAAAGCTGACACAGATGCTCAGGTCAGATAGCAACTTAGAGTGAAGCTTAAAGGAACAATTCAGGTCTTTTTGTCAGCTATAGTATTGACTGCTTAAATGCTTCTAAAATTGTCCTGAATGGATATCTCATGGAAAAAAAATAATAATCAGAACCACCACCACCACTTAAATGAGATATTCTTTTGTAAATCCTCCTGTGCTTCTCTCTCAGGCTTTTCAATTCCAATAGGTAGTCCTGAAAACTGAGTTTAAGCTCCTAAGAAACCTTGTTAGTTCTTTACTTTATACCTTGAAAGGTAATTATTAGGCCATATTCATTCCAGATTGCTGCCTTTTGACAACTCCTGTATCTTCTGGAAGACAAACAGTAATCCTGCAACATCTTGTCATTTATTTTGAAGTGCTTGGTTTTGGTTTTGGGGTTTTTTTAATGGTAAATTATCCCTCAAATGTTTTTCATACACTTCCAGAAATGTGCCACTTTTTCTATTCTTTCCAAGAGAACAATGATTTTGAATCACAGAAAACTAAGGACCTGGTATGAGATGCTGTGATGACCTCTTTCTTGCTTTTTACTGATTCTCTGTTAGAATCACAGAATTGTTAGGGTTGGAAGGGACCTCAAGGATCATCCATTCCAACCCCCCTGCCAGGGGCAGGGACGCCTCACGCTAGATCAGGTTGTTCACAGCCACATGCAGCCTGGCCTTAAAAACCTCCAGAGATGAGGCTTCTACCACCTCCCTGGGCAACCTGTGCCAGTCTCTCACCACCCTCATGTAATGTGAAGAGACCTCCCTGGACACCTCTGTGTTAAAAACCTTTTTCTTTTTGTTTGATTTCTATATCTCTCAGACGGGCAGGGCTGGACTGGTTTATGGTCCTGTACCAAGATCTGAACTAAGCTAATTTTATGTCTAATGCCAAATCTGGACACAAACCCTACTATATTTAATATATATACATGCTCCTATATTCCACCTCACTTTTGCTTTCAGCTCTTTCAAATTACTGCCTCTGGGATATGGCTATGGTGGTGTTAGATCAGCAGTTGGACTCATTATCTTAGAGGACTTATCCAAGTGAAACAGTTCTCTAAACCACACCTATGTTGGTAACCTGTCTGTGCCTCTGACAGCAATTACCTCCCTACCACCTCACCGTGGTGGTGTATTGATGTGACACTGATATTAATGAAAGTCTGAAGTTACAGAAGAATAACAGCCTGGGCATGGAAATAAATCCCCATCTATTCACTGAGATTAGAATGGAATGGAATGGAATGGAATGGAATAGAATAGAATAAACCAGGTTGGAAAAGACCTTCAAAATCATCGAGTCCAACCTGTCACCCGACACCATCTAATCAACTAAACCATGGCACCAAGCACCCCATCCAGTCTCTTCTTAAACACCTTCAGGGATGGTGACTCCACCACCTCCCTGGGCAGCACATTCCAATGGCCAGTCTTTATTTCTGTGAAGAATTTCTTCCCAACGTCCAGCCTAAACCTCCCCTGGTGCAGCTTGAGACTGTGTCCTCTTGTTCTGGTGCTGGTTGCCTGGGAGAAGAAACCAGCCCCGACCTGGCTACAACCTCCCTTCAGGGAGTTGTAGACAGCAAAAAGGTCTCCCCTGAGCCTCCAGGCTAAGCAACCCCAGCTCCCTCAGACTCTCCTCACAGGGCTGTGCTCCAAACCCCTCCCCAGCTTTGTTGCCCTTCTCTGGACATGTTCAAGCAACTCAACATCTTTCCTAAACTGAGGAGCCCAGAACTGGACACAGGGCTCAAGGTGTGGCCTAACCAGTGCAGAAGTACAGGTGCTTATAAATAATGAACTGTGTGAAGCACTTGCAATGAAATGGTAACCCAGCACACACTGCAGTGAGATGCCTGTAACAGCTTCCAAGCAAAGCTCCTCTCACACCCTGGGCAGCACACAAATATTGCATCAGCAGCTAAAACTTAGCCATCATTACCCACTGCAAGCCTAAATGCATTGTGATCAGCAGGTCAGATCAAACTCCCAGGCAAACTTTGCAAACAGAAAGAATGAAAGAACATCAAAGGGAACAATGGCCAAGGATGAAAGAAGTCCTTGTTCGAGTGAGACAATCAAGGACTGTTCTCTCCTGTCAGCAGTCAGCTCTTGGGAAGTTGGTCAGAGCGAATCCGTTTGACTATGGCAGACTGCTGTGTGTGAGGGCAAGCCTAGCAGGTGGTAATGAGCATCAGTGTGTAAGTCACACAGGAGGATGACACCCACCTGGCTTACAGCAAGGAAATCTGCAGGAAGGTGATGCAGGGGGTGGTTTGGGGAAGAGCCGAGACAAAGCATGAACAGCATCAGAGTCACTACGCTTGCACAAACATTGCCCAAAGTTTACTTTTCACTGAGGAGCAGCACATGAGGCATGCAAGGATCTCAGTGCAAGGTTACCCAGTCTGTGCCACCAGTGATACCTGTGCTCCCGACTGTACACATGGAGATAATCATAGAATCAGTAAGGTTGGAAAAGACCTCAAGGATCATCAAGTCCAACCTGTCACCCAACACCTCATGGCTACTAAACCATGGCACCATAATGTTGTGCTCTCTGCAGTAACCAAGTGAGCAAGTGTGATGCTGTCCCCTTTGTACCCGCTGCAGAGAGGTTAACGCTCTTCAACCATACTGTGATCTCCTGCAAATGTGACTCCTTGGAAGACTCCTCTTTCTGTGAAGCCACAGCTTCTGGATGGAAGTAGATTACTCTAATCCATTGGCCCTCAGTCAGTTTCTCTCTGTTCTGCAATACAGGCTGATGTGTGCTGATTTCCTGTTGCATGTCCTACATTGCATCTCTGATGCTGTTCACAGAATCACAGAGTGCCAGAGGTTGGAAAAGGACCTCTGGCAATCACATAGAATCATAGCATCAGTCAGGGTTGGAAGGGACCACAAGGATCATCTAGTTCCAACCCCCCTGTCATGGGCAGGGACACCCCACACCAGATCAGGCTGGCCAGAGCGTCATCCAGCCTGGGCTTAAACACATAGTCCTGCCAGAGCAGGGTCACCTAGAATGGGTTGCACAGGATGGTGTCCAGGTGGGTTTTGAATGGCTCCAGAGATGGAGACTCCACAACCTCTGTGGGCAGCCTGCTCCAGTGCTCCTCCACCCTCAGAGTGAGGAAGTCTGTTCTTCACACGCAGAAAGATACAGCATCCTGCTAGCAGAATTTAGATTCTTCTTGAGTGCTAAACTTAGATTCATAGAATCATGGATGCCTAAGCAAGTACAAATTTACTTCCTCAATAGCAGGAGGAGCTCAGAAGATATTTGTGTTCCATCTGTATTCAGGCACACAGAAATGAAGTTCCTTCACCCTGCATTTTCTAGCCCTCAGCAGAATCCCCAAGCAGATGGGTAAAATTTCAGCACTGCAAATTAAGTGTTTCAGTGCACAGCTAAGGACTGTAAGTGCTTCTCTGCTGACAGTCTTTATCCATCCCAGGAGTGCTCTAGCACCAGAGTGAAAACAAACAAACAGCTAGATAAAAGCATGAATACTTCTATAGAAATATCAAAATATAGTTCAAATACATTCATGCAAATCCTGAGAAGGGAAAAGGAATTGGAGCACAGCTAAATATTCATCGCTGCTGCTGCTCCTCCTCCTCCCTTTTTAAAACCAAGGAGCTGTGGCTTTCTCCTCCACTCCTCACAACAAACAGTTTCAGCTATAGTGACTTCATTTTCTCTGGCTTAAAAGCTGTGACAGCCTAAATGAAGGACCTCACTTGGGGGAAAACCTTGATTAGTGCCCTTTTCTGAATGCCTAAGATGGAAAATATTTCTTTGAAGGAAAAGTGATTTTAAATTAAATTGATCAACACAAGAAATAAACCCTGCTCAATATGTATCACCATGTGAGTACTTCCTGGACATCAAGGAGAAGGCTACAAACCTTCCCTCAAGAATAAACTCTCATTTCTAGCTGCAGACTTCAAGCAGCTGGAAAAAAGTTAACCTTTAATGAACAATTACCTCACCTGATTATAAAAGGAGGTAGCCCTTTCCTTTATCACTTCCACAATGCTGTCAGAGGTAGGTTTTCAGCCTTTGTTAGTCCCAGTAGATAAGAGAAGCTATGAGGAATTTGATTCCCTTGTTGACATGAAACAAAAAGAGATGAAGGTAATTTTCTGGACTGAAGCTTATGGACAAAAATCTCTCTAAATGCTTTTTGGTTTGGGGTCATTGAGGAGTAAAAGTTTCTGTGCCAGGTGTGTCTCAAAACCTTGTGTCTAATTTGGGGAGGTTGTTATCCCTGTGACCTAGGGAAATGAAGGAAGGCAATGATGATTAATCTTCAAAGTGGTAAGTGCTAATTACCAGATTTTTGTCTGTACTGATTAAACTGTTCCAGAAGGTTTCTCTAACACAGGGAGGCCTGCGGTCCATGTCGTGGCTGGGATGGAGCAGAGAAATCTGATCGTGACCTTCTTATCTGCTGGGGTTTGGATGTGAGCCCAAATTGTTTCCTTGGTAGAAGCACGTTGGCCTTTTGGTCCGTGGTCACAAATGTCCTCAACTGGGTAACAGTGGCTCCTGGGAGCTGCTAAACTTAGGAGGTCAGGTGTGTACTGTGTTATTGCTGGAGCTGAGGAACAACAGGCTGAGTAACATCTATTAATAACATGTGGTAATTGCCTAGTGAGCTGGGTGAGTAGCTGAGCACTGCTGCAGTGGGGAACAGCTGGGTGTTTGGCCTCAGCACTTCCCTGCAGACTCCCAGGCGACAGCATTTCCGTGCTGAGCCATGGCGGGGTGTTTTTCTTTGCATGTTTGCTGTTTTTCCTTACTGAAGCAGGCTGGAGCTGGGCTGGTGGCTTTTTCGAGGCTGGAGGAAATAAAGCTATCTGGGTTTCCAACCAGGCAGACAAAAAGCTGACAGGACCCCATGAGAACACACTTTAACTCTTTAGTTAACTCTGAATGCACTGTCAGTCGAGAGATAACACAGTAATCAAAAGGAAACATACGGCTGAACTATTTCTGTGGGTAGCCATAGTGTGAACAGGAGAACACAACCAACAGCCATGCTGATATTGCTAAAATTCATGTCATTATTTGGCTAGGTTGGCTAAGTAAAAAGCTGCCACTGTGAGTTCACATTTCAAGCTGGACAGATCTCATATCTAGGGGCTCAAGTGATGCTTCTTTGCAGCATACTTTGCATTGCATTACATCTATTTCTCTGGATGAAACAGAATAATTTAGGCAAGAAATCTAGGCAGTATCTTGTGTGATTTCATGTTTGTCATGCCAGCTGTACATGGTTAAGGATGCTAATTTCAGCCAAACCCAAGACAGAAAACATGAAACCAAGAGGGTATTTTAATGATAGGATTCAGCAAGTGGAAATAAGCTTTGGTATCTTTGGTGGACCTGAGATGAAAAAGGACAGGCAGGAACCGGGTGAAGCAGCTACAAAGATCCCTCCTAGCCCAGTCTGGGGTTGGCTATCAGTGAGATTAGGTTCTTCATAGAAAGAGAGATTGGCCATTGGAATGTGCTGCCCAGGGAGGTGGTGGAGTCACCATCACTGGAAGTGTTTAGGAAGAGACTGGATGGGGTGCTTGGTGCCATGGTTTAGTTGATGAGATGGTGCTGGGTGATAGGTTGGACTCGATGATCTCAAAGGTCTTTTCCAACCTGGTTTATTCTATTCTATTCACACAAATTACATTTTAGCCTGTTTCTGTGTTAAAATGAGTTCCTGTGGCAGCAGCATGTTCCTTCACAGGTATGGCCCCAGCTGGGATGGAATAATAACTGGAAGGTAAAACTCAGCCTTCATATTTAGCTGTGTTGTTTATCCTCCAACAGGCTGCTGTAGTGATGAGTGCTCAGATGAACATGCAGCTGCAGGAGAGCTGACAAACAGGATGATGAAAAACATTGCCAGAGAGTGACAATTGGAGGAAGTGTCTTGTTTGAGCATGCAATGACCTCCTCAGTTCTTTCAATAGTCCTGACAAGATCAGGGACAGCCCAACATAGGCAGGGCCACCAAGCCTGCATGTAACCTGAACAGTTAAAGACTGAAAACATTCTCAAGTCTATTTTTTTTAAGCATAACCTGAGCAGGTAGCACCATTTCCAGTGATAAAAGTGTAGTGGAAGGGGTGTGGTTTGCCAACATGGAAACTGCTCTGTGCTACCTTTGTGTTTTCCTCTTTGTTGCTGTACAGTGGTCTCTGGAGTGACTTCGTGAGAGCAGCTGCTCATGCTGCCACTGAGGTTATTCACTTATAATCAAGTGATGCAGATTGCCTCAATAAGAGAGCAGGAAGTCCAGAGCCAGCTTTTGCTGACATCACCCTGGAGCTGAAAACTGGTTTTCTTGTTTCTGCTTCAGCTAGGTATCTAATAGACACCCCCAAGAATGGAAGTACCATGAATGAAATACACAAATCCTAGAGGAAAGAAGATTTCTGATCTACTTGAAGGTGTCCCTGCTAATTGTGGGGGTGGGTTGGACTAGATGGCCTTTAAAGGGCCCTTTCAACCCAAACTACTCCATGTTTCTAATTTGGTGTTGAAGAAGGAGTCAGGGAGCCTGGAGTTCAGTTGTTGCTGTTTTGTTGTTTCCTCAAGTGAGTTGCATTTCTCCAGCTTTCACTTCCCCAACACAAACCCTGGTTGCATTTCCCAGATTTTCAGGAACACACTAAGCAGTGGTAGATCCTGCAATGACTGGGCCATAGAAATATAGAGGAGGGAAGATTAGTATGCAGGGAGGAAAACACAGGGGTAGGTGACTCCTTGGGTTTTGCAAAACTCCCTGTGGTACACACAGAAGAGGTGACAGGAATGCCAGTGAAGCACCGAGGGTAGAAAGTGCAGCTAAAGATTATCCTTATATAGACACACAAATAAAATGTGATGAAAAGATTCAGGCATTTATGAAGCTCATAGAAAATTAATCAGGTAAAAGGTGATAAAAATGTGATATTTGTTGCTGCTGGCACAGCTGCTCCATAAATAAACAAACCTGGAGTGGCATGCTTTGTGTGCTGCTTTATAGTGCAAGATCAAATTAATTCCAGTGGGAGGAGAGCCCTCTGGGATGAGTGGCTCCTTGTGATTTGTACACCTACCTGAACACCTTCCAACCTCATAACTCCTGGAGAGATGGAGAGTTCCCAAGCATGCTGCAGGAACAGATTGGCTGACCAGTGTGAGGTGGCATTTATAACTCCTGTTAATGTGGTGTGATGGGATGGAGGTGAGTGAGAGTGATTTGTAATTAATACCTTGTTTATGAAATCTGGAAACGTTTTAAGTTCCTGTTTCTCGAGGCAGATTAGCAGGAGTTGTAACTGATGCCTTGAAAGGCATCTGAAGGGTGAGTTTGTCCTACTCCCCTTGGCAAGAGCTGCAGGAGGGCAGCAATGCTGTGTGGGATAACACATCACCTTCCCTGCTGGAGCCAGTGCAGGGGAGGTCAATGAAGCTGGAGAAGGGCCTGGAGAATAATCTCATGAGGAGAGACTGAGGGAGCTGGGACGCTTTTAGTTTGAAGAAGGCTGAGGGAAGACTTCATTGTTCTCTGCAACTACCTGAAAGGATGTTGTAGAGAGGCTGGTGCTGGTCTCTTCTCCAGGTAATTAGTGATAGAACAAGAGGGAATGATCTCAAGCTATGATTGTGTAGGTTTATGACTAGTAGGTTTAGACTGGACATTAGGAAGAAGTTTTTCCCAGCAAGAGTGGTCAGGCATTGGAATGTGCTGCCCAGGGAGGTGATTGAGTCACGAACCCTGGATGTGTTTAGAGGTTGTTTGGATGTGGTGGTTGGGGATATGGTTTAGGGGTAAATCTTGTAGAGTAGGGTTCTGGGTTGGACTTGGTGATGCTGAGGATCTTTTCCAACCTGAATGTGTCTGTGATTCTGTGAAACCATAGTCTGCAGGTGCTATCCTGTCCAACAGGCGCTCTCCAGCTGTCTGACATGTCTCAGGATAACACCCTCCATGGCTACACACACACAACTGGTTGATGGCCTCACCCCAAGTGCTGGGCTGCTGCTGACTGGGAGTGTATGAAGTAGATGTGCTTGGTCCATACTGATGGCACGTGGGGTACTCAGTGCTGTAAGAGTGGCATAACTGCGACGCACTACACATGCAACACATCAGGGAGGAAGGGCATATGAATCCTTCTCAAGGTGTGGAGGACAAAAAGCAAGCAGACTGGAAATAGTCTGGATTCTTTTCAGCTTTTCTCATCCCAGACTTTGGGGGTCATTTAGGATGTAGCAGCTGGATCAGTGGCAGTGTCTTGTGACAAAGAGGGGCTCTGCATGTACCCCCACGACAGCCTTGCTGAACTCCCACACCTGGCATTTGGTGCTGGATAGCTGCAGGGTGTGTGATAGATCTGCAAAACTCTACACTCCTGCGATTTAAACCCAAGGCAGAGAGCAAACTCATTGTCAAACGCTTCTTCACCAGGCTTTTTGTGCTGACAGCAAGAAATCTACCTCTGTGGTGAAAGGAAAGGGGCAACAAAGCCCGGTGCTCCATCTGAAGGAGCAGTTGTTACTCTGAACAATGCTCACTTAGCACAACAGCCTGGATGTGTCCCAGGGAGCCTTTTTAGCCACTAATGCAAAAATGCCAACAGGAATTATGGCTTTGAAAAGCAGAAGTGTGTGAATTGACCTTCCAGCATATGTGATCCAGGTCTGCTTCACATCAGGAACTTTAGTAGCTCAGCTCCATGCTCAGGAATGTTTCTGTCTTTGTCTTTTTTTTTTCCCCCTTAGGAAAAGAAGAGATTTTGAATTAACAGCATCAGTTAATAGACAACTTTTTGTACTTGCCACATCCAAGCCAGGCTGTGCAATCAACAGGAAAGATAAGAAGGTCAAACAGGAAGAGCTGTGCTGGAGTCAGTTTTGAGCAGAGCTGAGGAGAGCGCGGATCTGTCTGCTCCTTCCCACCATGTCAGAGGGAATCAGGCTTGGAAAAGGTAGGAGAAGTCCTGTGCTCTGTGTTTGCATGTCCATCTCTTGCTCTGCTTTAGGTTCTCGTGGCTGCTGTTTGACAACGTGTTAGAGTTGCAGTCAGACAGGGCAGTTTCAGTAGCTTTCAATGCTTTGCTGTGCCCACAGTGGAGTGGCAGGAAAATCTGCCAGTGTGACCTGTCAGGATGAGGAGAACCTGCTGGGAGTTGGTGAGGTGAGCTGCTTTGTGCTCCCTGCTCGAGGGAGTGTTGTGTGAGCTGAGCTCTCCAGGAAGGAGAGCGTTCCTGCTGGTGCGCTCCTCTGCATGAGTTGCCACAAGCCAAACTCTGTCACACCCAGCACTCAGAACAGAGTGCTGAGATTCACAGATGCCTTTTGTAGTTCTCTGTCAGTGATCTGACTCCTTTTAAACCTCCCCTAGAGTTTATGCTTATTTCAAGTCAGCTGCTCTGGAAGTGTGGAGCTTAGCTGACAGTTTTCTGTATCTGAAGTTGGAAATTTTGGACTTAGGGTGCTTTCAGAGCTGGAGTGCAGGTGGCAAGCATGTTCAGTGCTGCTAAGGTATGAAGACAATCAGAAGAGATGTTTAAGGAATCTGTTGCAGCTTGATTGGTGAGGTGCTTTTGTTTGTAGACTAGCTGTGGACAATGCAACTGCTTGCAACAGTTTACTAAGAATTAACTAACCTGAGGTTTCTTCAGTGATAAAGGAGCCAAGCTTCCTTTCTGGAGAGGACTCGCATTCCTAGGTCTGTTTACCTGGGTTACAGATTTGCTTTTCTGTTACATAGCAGCAGGGGAGGGAAGTGGGAAGTGTTGCCTATAGTCCACATAGTGTGGAGTCGCTTTAAAAAATTTGTGTCAGTGACTGAATTTCACAGAGCTCAAGGCTGTGATTTACTTTCTCTGAGGACAAAGTCCACAATGATCTTGGCTGTAAGATGTTTGCAGCCTAATACAGATGTGAAACAAGTGTGAGCTGAAACTGGGGAGAAGGGGAGAGCTATGCTAGCATCAGCTTGGGAAAATGACCCAGATAACCTTATGGTGAAGTGCTGTGGCATGTGAGATGCACAGGAGATGAAACAGAGCAGATCAAGGGCATGAACAGTGTCAAATGTCCTTTAGATGAAGACAGTGAAGACTTCACTGCTTGGTCTGGAGCCTTGGAGGAATGCAGTGCACAGCATGAGATGAGTGAAAATTTGAGGGGTGGCAGAGTTCTGTTGTCTCAGGTTTGGAAGAACCTGGAGACTTCAAATTCAGAGTTGTCCATGATCCACCGGGGGCTCAGCTGAGATGAGGGCAGAAACAAGCAGTAGCTGGTGCTCATCTTCTTTGGGTGAGATAAGAATTGATGCATAGAGAAGCAATGTCATTAACCTTGGACCATCCAGGAGGTTTCCAGTATGTATGGACAGCCCTGGCTACTTCTCCAGCACTTCTATACCATTCCTGTATGATCACAAGTAATCTTTGCCTTGATTTCCATCTCTGTAAAACTTCAACTGGTGACTTGAAACCAGTCACTAATAAGTTGTCCTGTGCCTTCCAGAGGGAAGATGAATATTTTACTGCATGAAGGGTTTAGGCAACTAGTTAAAATAGAGGGCATTAGTGTGTGTGGGATCCTGTTCTCATATTCAGAAACACAGCTTTAAGGAGACAGAACCTGTTCAGTGGATGTTGCTAACTTCCTTCTTCAGCTCCCTTTAAATGGGAAGCAGTTGGTGGGAGAGAAAGCATTCCTGCTGTCCACAACTCTGCAAACAGCAAAAGGTGGTGTTGGGGGATGCCTCAATCTGCATAGCAAGGGGAAGTGGAAAATATCAGCTATGTTTTGCCTTCCAGTTAGCTGTTTTCAAAACAGAGCTAGAAGCACTCAGTGCAGAGGAAGCAGCAGCAGAGGGGGAAAGCATGATAAGGGAATTGTTCAGTTTAGCTTGCAGCAGGGGAAAAGTGTCTTATTTCCACCTCGTGTCCAACAGCTGCTGAGTGCAGACCTGTCCAGCCTGATGTGCTCTGTGAGAAGGAAGGGGGCAGAGGGACTGACCTGAGCCTCACAGGTGCTGCCAACAGCTCTGTGCAGGGCAGTGTCCAGTGAGCTGAGGTGGTGGGGAGGGATGACACCAGTGAGGCCAGTGCTCATTCTGAGTACTTCCACAGAGCCATGTGGGCTGACATTTGACAGTTAAAGCAAACACAAAGGACAGGAGAGCATAACTGTCAGAAATGGGCTTGAGGTTTGAATTTTCATTTGATGTACCTCAGAGCCCAGAGAAAATGCGGAGAGCACTTTTGCTTTTCTTTCACTCATTCTGATGTTGGTGGGTTTATTTTTGCCCCCCACATTGGTTCAGGTTCTGGGATACCATGGTTGAATCTTCTTGAATAGCTCATATCCATTTTGATTCATTCAGGCATCCTACCTGCTCTTGAAATTTAAAGGCTCATTCACAACCCTGTTTATATATTGCTCTTATCAGGGTGCACTGATACTGAAGACAAGAAAAGTTAATGTCTTTTCTCTAAGTCAACTGAACTCTAAGATTTCAAGTCTCAGTACATTTTTTTTTCCTCCCTACATTTTGTTGAGGGTGGCTATTTCTGCTTGTAGATAGCTGATGGGGGAAAAAAAAATTAACATTCCAAACACTGAATTTCCTTCCTGGAGTGAAAGATAATCCTGATCTAAAACTAACCACTGGCTTTGGAGTCATGGAACAATGGACAACAACTTGGAACAATGCAATTAAAATAGCCACCTTTGGAATTAAAATAGCCTTAATATCACAATATTTGTGTCCTAGTCAACAAGAGATTCCACTATTTGGAAAATATAGAATCAATAAGGTTGGAAAAGACCTCCGAGATCATCAAGTCCAACCTGTCACCCAAGACCTCATGACTACTAGACCATGGCACCAAGTGCCACGTCCAATCCCCTCTTGAACACCTCCAGGGATGGTAACTCCAGCACCTCCCTGGGCAGCACATTCCAATGGCCAACAGCTCTCTCTGGGGAGAACTTTCTCCTCACCTGCAGCCTAAACCTCCCCTGGTGCAGCTTGAGACTGTGTCTTCTTGTTCTGGTGCTGGTTGCCTGGGAGAAGAGACCAACCCCCTCCTGGCTACAACCTCCCTTCAGGTAGCTGTAGAGAGCAAGAAGGTCTCCCTTGAGCCTTCCCTTCTGCAAGCTAAACAATCCCAGCTCCCTCATATATATATATATATATATATACAGAAGTGTTTAATTCTTGAGTGTGAAAGGGACCATGTTTCCTGGCACAGTATTTAAAGCAGGGTGGTACCTGCTTGCAATGCTTTAAGGAAAAGATCAGCTGCATAAGTGGAAAAGCATATCCCCTGCAAAGTGAGTTTGGGCTCTGGCAGGTTTGTGTTTGTAGTCATTCCTAACTAGGTCATCAAGCCTGATAGGCACTTCTTCAGGAAAGTTAGGGAGAGAAAGTGAGATCAAAACAACCAGGCTAATGAAATGCATTAGTGGAAATAACTCTGTTCTGAGGAAAGGCATCAAAATTGCCTGCTTGAGTTGCTGCCTGGGCTTCACAGGTTTATATGAACTCATGCACAGAACTTTATATGGAGAACTGCAATGCTACAGCAGAAAGCATCTCTTGAAAATCAGCCTCACCACTCTGCCTGGCACTTTTGAATGACTGACGAAATGGGAGAGTGAGGACGTTAACCTAACATCCAGCCTAGATTTCTTCACACATCATTAATTAATGTACTTGAGGTACAAATGGTTAAGGTCTAATTCCCAGAGTTGGTCAGACCACCTCTCAGCATACCTGCTTTAGTCCTTTTTTTATATTTGCTTAATTTCTGTCTGTGTAGGCTACTCCTCACTCAAGTTTTCCATGGTCTAAAGGCCTCAGTGACTGCACAGCAGAGTAGGAAAGCTGAGCAGACATCACTGCCTTGTCCCATGTACCTGGCTACCATGGTGGACAGCTGGGAGCTGTTGTGCAGTTCATGTTGGAGCTGTTTGCTCGGATTTGGGGTTCTGTGACATGAAGCTTGGAGGGCAGGAAGTGCTGGAAGACATGCATGTGAAGGAACAAGCCAGAACAATCTGCTTTGAGATACTCCATGGCATGGTGAACAGAGAAAGCAGAGATTTCCTGACCAATGTGAAAGCAGATCATAAAGGGCTACTAGGTGACCAGGCACTGAGGTTTTGGCAGAGTATAAGTGATCTATCAACAGCTTCAGTTTTAACCAATTTCTGCTGGGAAACAGCAGAGAGGACATGTCAGGAAGATCACAAGTGTGTATGCTGATAGCACATGCAGCTGAGCATGGCTGGATTAAGCATAGAGGAATCTGGGTAAGTCCAAGTGATGGGACCAAAGCCAAATCTATCCTCTGGGTTTATGAAACCAATTAGAGGCCTGTGAGAACCCACTGAGGAAGGGGCTCTAAATATCAGTGGGGCATATGCTGCCTGCTTGAGCTGTGTCCTTTGTGGGTGCCTTGGCTGGTGTGGTCTGTGTTGTTCTGAAGCTGAAGTAGCTTGTGCCCAAGAAATGAGATTGCAGAAAGTCTCACATCAGTGACTGTAGATGGAGCACTGAAGCTTGCAGTTGCTTCTGCTCTACTTCCATTTCTATTCCCCCCCCCCCTTTTTTCCCCCCTGATGTTCATCCCAATACCAATCTTTCTGCCAGAATCTGCCTCTAGCTTCAGCAGCTCACTCTTCTGCTTTACTGCAAAGAAATCCCTGGATCCTGATGTCTGTCATCCTGCCCTGTGGTTCCTGCAGAGGATTCATTCTTCAGCTGAACTTAAAATCCTTCCTGCTTGTTTGAATTAATCATGTAGCACCCATTCCATCCTTACCACCCTTACTGAATGATGCTGTTCCCCTGCATTGCCTCTGCTAAATGTGAGTGATGCTGTTCCTTGGAGGCTTTGCAATAAAGCTGGCCAGGAATGAATGACTGGAGGGCACAAGTAGATTTCATTTCAGGCCTTGGATTGCTGCTCTTAGTCAAATCTATTGCTTTGCTACTAAAGCAAGGAGGCCACCTGATTGCAGGAGCTTTTCTTCTGGGATCATAGAATGGCTGAGGTTGGAAGGGACCTTAGATATCATCTGATTGGGCTGCTGAATTTGGGTGTTGCACAACAATTCCTCTGAGAGAAATCTAAAGCAAATACCTTCATGTGTACTGTAATTACAGGCAACTTCTGTAGGGTAAGGACAGCTCTTCAACATGTGAATGCATTTGGACACTTCTTCAAGATACTGATTTTTTTTTTTTTTCTTGACCTTTTCAACATTTTTTTTCTTCACCCCTCTCCTCAGATTGTTGATAATGTTAATTGAATCACTGTAAGGAATTTGATTATGGAGAGCGTGGCAGCAGCAGGCAGCACATCCGTGCTCAACCTTAACACCATCCCTGGTCTAGAGGGAAATCAGGAGAGCAACTTGGAGAAGAAAGAAATGGAGCAGGAAAGGTGCAAGTCTGAGTGGGCACCTGTGGAGGCTGATGCTGCTATCAGCACTGTCATGGATGGAGTTGGGATGGACATGCTGCAAGAAGAAAAGGGTAAGACATGGATCAATACATGCTGGTCACTTGGCACTGGGCTTCTCTTTGCATTTAAATTACTGTGCTCTTCAGCTGTCATTTTGTGGTTTCAGTTGAGCTTTGTTTTTTGTGTGTATGTGTGGGTTTGTTTTGTTTTTCAATACATCTACAACTGTTAAATGCAACACAACAAGCAGTTGTATCTCCTTTGTGGCAATGCTGCATAGGTTGGGCTCTTAACTGAAATTCACTTTTGGCAGACAAGAGTAGAATCATTTGGGTTGGAAAAGACCTTTAAGCTCATCCAGTCTAAATACTCTCTAGCTCTACTGTCCAACAGTAGAGTCTAACTCTTTAGCTGGTACTAAACCATGTCCCTCAGCACCACATCTCTGCCTCTTTGAAACACTTCCAGGGATGGGGATTCAACCACCTCCCTGGGCAGCCTATTCCAGTGTTTGAGAACCCTTTCAGTCAGGAAGCTTCTTCTAATGTCCAATTTAAACCTCTGCTGGTGCCATTTGAGGCCATTTCCTCTGGCCCTACCACTTCTTACTAGGGACAAGAGACAAACACCCACCTAGCTCCAACATAGTTTCAGAGAGTTGTAGAGAGTAAGTAGGTCTCCCCTCAGCCTCCTTTTCTCCAGGCTACACAACCCCAGTTAAAATATTTCCTGTTGGGTATCTGTGTTTCAATAAATAACTTTCAAGGAAAGTCCATATCTGGTACTATCAAAATAGCTGCACTGGCAAGCTCCCACACCAAAGTCACACTGATTATCCTTATCAGCTGTCAAATGATGACCAAAGCAATTAATAACATGTCAAAGTTTTATGTTTGCTCTGTTTGTAGAATAGAATAGAATTAACCAGGTTGGAAAGGACCTTTGAGATCATAGAGTCCAACCTATCATCCAACACTATCTAATCAACTAAACCATGGCACCATGGCATCCAGTCTCTTCCTAAACACCTCCAGTGATGGTGACTCCACCACCTTGCTGGGCAGCACATTCCAATGGCCAATCTCTCTCTCTGTAAAGAATTTCTTCCTAACATCGAGCCTAAACCTCCCCTGGCACAGCTTGAGACTGTGTCCTCTTGTTCTGGTGCTGGTTGCCTGGGAGAAGAGACCAACCCCAACCTGGCTACAACCTCCCTTCAGGTAGTTGTAGACAGCAATAAGGTCTGCCCTGAGCCTCCTCTTACCAAGGCTAAGCAACCCCAGTTCCCTCAGCCTCTTCTCATAGGGCTGTGCTCCAAACCCCTCCCCAGCTTTGTTGCCCTTTTCAGGTACTTCTGGCTGAAACAAAGGAAAAGCAGAACTACAACTGAGTGAGGCCCTAGAAGCTGTGGGGAGCTGTAATGGGAATTGTTCCTTAAATACAGCCAGGCTACACCTCAGCCAGCTTGCTGTCGCATTTCTGTTTCAAAAACAAATATTGTTGAGTCCAGACTGAAGTCAAACAAACCTCAGAGGGTTTTTGTCAGCCCTGTCAAACACACAACCATAGCACAACAAACCCCAAAGTGATTGGAAATGGCAATTTCTAGCACACACTAATAATTGGCCTAAAAGATGATGGTTTTTGCTGCTTAATGTCTTTTCTCTGAAGTAGGAAAATTCTGTTTCTGTATCCTCCCTTATTTGCATGACTTTGTTCGTGCAACATCAATAGAGGCACTCAAGGGGAAGGTGCAGAAGGCTGAGAAATTACCATGCTCTACTCTGTTACAGGGTTTTCCTTAGAAGCAGATCTGCAGAGGAAAATGTCTTAGGATACATGAGGGGGGGAAAAAATAGAAGTTTTCCTTTTAAAAATTAAAGATCTGTTTCTCCCACTTTCATTCTTAGCAGTATCAAGCCTTGTCTTGATTGGCTTTTGCCAAGGGAGCCTGGAGAAAACATTGGAATTGGTTGGAGTGGGTGTTTGTTCAGCATGAAAATGTGCCATTCCAAAAGGACTGGAAGAAATATGGGTCAAAACCAGGGGAGAAAGCAGATTGCTATTAGCATAAATTAGACTTTGTCTTCTCTTTCTGAAACTTCAAACCAGTTGTTTTCACATGGTCCTAAGTGTTAAGCTTGTAACAGCTGGAATTCTTTTGCTCTGTGTATGAATTAGTAGCAGACCCTCAAATCACTGCCTGTTTCTAATCACTGCCAGTTTATTCTATTGAAGCCTCAGTGGAAGCCACTCTTTAGTACAGGTGCAAAGGGTGATGAAATGAAGCCTAGATTTTGCTCCCTCCCACATGGGACTTCAGTTTCCTGAAGCTTCCATCTTGAGGCTTCACATCAAAGTGATGACATGGAGATTTAACTTCCCCCTCAGCAGGACAGAAATGACCTACAGATACTGTCTGTGAGGTTTGGAAACCACATAGCAGGAAGGGGGAAGAAGAGAGTTATTTTCTTTCAGTAATTATCCATTACATCAAATGCTTTGGAAGTGTGAGGAGTTGGGGGTGGGTTATCTCTTTTTTCAGTGTGATTTATAAGGACTCAGAAAATGCACTTAACCATCCATTTCATCTCTCATAACAGAGTGTTCAGAAAGTGAGAAATGCATGAATGGCAGCTCAAGGACCCCTACCAACCAAGCAGAGAATTTTCCAACTGGTAAGACATTTTCTATCCATGTTGTTCTAGAAATAGAACGCTTTTAAGTGAGACAAACACACAACAGACTTGCAGTCATCACTCCTCTATGCTTCAAGATGTACTTTGTGACAGCATGTGATGGACATGTGCTTCAGGTCCAACTTCTACAGACCATTTGTTGAGAACTTCTCATAAAGGAAGAACTGCTACTAAAGCCTGAAACTAGATCATAATATAGGGAATAGATCATAATGGCTACAGGAAAGGCAAATCAAAGTTCAGTGCTTAATTTACAGATGGGTCTTGATTCTTCAAATGTCTTATTTAAGTCTGTGGCCTTTCCAAGTCTGTTTGGTTTAGGTTTGTGTTTTTGTGTTACTGCTTTGTTTGGTTTTTTTTGGTTGGTTGGGTTTTATTTTCCTTTTCCCTCTTTTTGATGCTGTATTTTCAATGAAGTTGCAATTGAGTGAAGGTCTTCATTCTCTTCTGGAGGCTTCATGGCCTGGCTTGGGGAATATTCCCCTTCTCTTACTTAAAACCAACACTGGGTGTGCTCTGCCTTCTGACCTGACAGATGGTGTCCCTTGGGGACAGGTACATGGTTCAGGCTGGAGAAGAGAAGGCTTTGGGGAGACCTAATAGGGGTCTACAGGAATGATGGAGACAGACTGCATCCATAGGCCTGTAGTGCCTGTAGTGAGGGGCAATGTCTTCAAACTAGAGAAGAGCAGATTTAGATTAGATGTTAGGAACAAGCTTTGCACCATGAAGGTAGTGGAACACAGGAAGAAATTGCCTGGGGAGGTGGTTGAGGCCCCATCCCTGGAGCTATTCAAGGTCAGGCTGGACAGGGTTCTGGACAACCTGATCTAGTGGAGAATGTCCCTGCTGACTGCAGAGGTGGTTGAACTAGATGAGCTTTGGAGGTCCCTTCCAACCCAGACCATTCTGTGATTCTATGATCTCCTTCTCCAGATATCTCCTTGAAGTTATTGATGGTAAGACGAAGGAGTGGATGTCCTGATCCCAGACTGCAGAGGCAGCTCAGAGGGCAGCTCCGTCTCCTGGAGAACGACAGCAGGGAGGTGATTGCAGTTTTCAGTGTAAGTCAAAGACCTGGGAGCTGTTTCACTTGTTCAGAGAATTCACCCTTGTGCCTCTGAAACAGTCTGTGAGATACTGGAATCCTATTTCCATCTATGTGCTATTTGCTTGAATTGGAGTGACCAGAGGTTCCCGTGACACAAAGCCATCTAGGGACATGGAAACAGTGAAGTACTGAAAGGATGTACCACCAGCTGACCTTCTTTATTTTACAGCAAATTAAAGAAGACATTTTACATGGAAAAAAAAAACACTGAATAAGGCACTGAAGGGTTTCAGTTTGAAAACATTCTGCTTTCAATTTGCACCAAAGGGAATGATGAGTTTCTGATTGCTTTTTACATTTGCCCCCATTGATTCTTCACTTCAGTTTCCAGTCACTTGGAGTCATTTAGCATCCAAGTTACTCAAGGAGCCCACTGCCAAAGAGGAAGTCTGAAGGAGAACAGTGTAAATATTAGACTTCCCAAGGCTAGGTGCTCAGAGCCTTAAATAACACGTAAGAGGCTTGGCTAGTTTTTATTGCTGGCTTTGTTTGCTCCAAATACAACTTACTCTCCCTCTCCCCCCTGATGAAAAAGCGGGATGACACCATTTGACCTTTGATGGTCCTCTTTTGTCTGAGCCACAAGTTCCAGCCTCCTTCAGAAGCAGGCCAAACGCTGAAACCATAATTAGTTGTGGCTTTGAATGTCCTGGGAGCATGTGTTTGTCCATGATTTTCCTTCCATGTGTTTTGAACTCTCCATCAGCAGCCTGCTGATCTGTGGCTTTGTAAAGTCTGCGCTCCTACTGCTCTGCTTTGGATGGAGAAAGGGATCAGGAGGAGATGGAAGCCAGCAGGCAAATAGACCAGATTTGTGGCCTCATTGGGAAAAGAGCTTTGGAGGAAGCTAGATTCATACTCAGAAGCTTCCTTAGAATGCTGTTTTGATATTCAGCAGTGCAGAAAGCCCTTGAGGCAGAGATATTTTAGTGTGTCTTGGCAACTTATTACAAGATTTCAGGGTCTCGTTAATATTTAATCTAGTGTAGAGAGAGGCATGCAGGAGATCAGAGCATTCTTCCTGGGGAAGAACATGCCTGGTGAGGAGGCTTCACTTGGTCTTTTGCTTTTCCAAAAGGAATTGCTATTTTAAGCTGTTCAAGTTGTAGGAAGTTGAATTTAGAATCCTGAATGTGGTTGTGGTTTTTAACCCTGTTTAATATGTAGCATTTTAGCCTAAGTGTTACCTGTAAGAAACTGGGCTCAGGTCTAGTACACCTCTAACCAAAATGTTGATTTCTTTGTAGGAGCTGTCTGCCAGGCTGCTGTCTATTCACAGTGACCAAGATCTAATAGTGGTGACATTTAAAACTTTTGAAGAAATCTGGAAGTTTCTAACCTACCACTCCCTAGGTAAAACTGTTTCACCATGCCCCAGCTCAATGAGCTTCCCCTCTTCCTCTGCAGTGTAACTTCTGATTGACTGGGAACTTGTTCAACAGGCTTTTGAGACTCTTTATATTAACCCCTAACAGCAGTATATAATATTCCTGGACTTGACTACTAGTGATAGGGCTGGAGAGACCTTCCAACCTCCAGGGGAACCTGCCTTTGTCCCAAAGCAGGTAGCAGCTATCATTGCTGGAAGGTTTTGTCTAAGTCAGGTACTCCAAAATCAGATCAGATCTTTAAGCAGTCCATTCCAATCCACATGGTTTAGTCCTAAAGTCTAACCTGTGCTGCAACTTAACTGGTATTACAACTTTATTTCTGCCCACTGCAGACTTGTTGAGGCTATTCCTTGCTCTTTGCACTGCACCAACACCTGGTTGGAGGCTTCTAAGCCACCTCTCCACTCAGTGTAGTTTTCATGAGGAAAATCTGCCCTCAGTCCTTCTTCACAGACTCTGTTTTGACACTTCTGATCATACTTCCCACTGGAGTTCTCTGGTTGTTCCAGACCTTTCCTGACAAGTAGTGAACATTTGAATCAGATCTTTTGTCTCCATTTTGTTCACCTCATTTTTATTACTTTCTTGTGTGCTTTGTTATTGGAAGTGTCTGTTCCCATCAGACCAATTTAAGAGGGAGACTTCCAGCTTTAATTTCATGCTGTTTACTTGCAATTTTGTACTATCTTTTCTCAGTGTTCCTTAGAGTAAAACCACTGTTGCAGTCCAGTTTTGAAAGGAAAGCACAAGAAGGTGAAGTGTCCTTTTAAGCAAGGCTGTGGCTAACAGGGAATTGATTCAGCATCTTCCAAACAGCAGAGCAGCATTTTACTCATCTGCCCACACTTCCTCTTCATCACAACTTTCTGACCAAGGGATTTTGTAATGCATTAACATTGGCCCTTTAAGTAATAATAATCTATCTATATCGTGCTGACTAGGATGCACCAGCCCAGATCTCCCTGTGACTATCACACAGCTTTGAAAGCTCCAGACCCTAAGTGCAAGGTGTCTCAGTTTCCAAGACCAAGCATCCTTTCCCTCAGATTTACATGACTGGTAAAGCTGGAGTATCTTTGTCCCAAAGAAGTTCCAGGAATCTGTTAGTCAGGCACAGGACCTGCAGAAATCAGCACAGCTGAGGCAGGCAGCAGACACTTACAAAGAGATTATTTTCTGAGGCCATTTCCAGCCATCTGTTGTTAAGTGGTGCTGAGCACCTGTTTCTCAGAGCTTGCTAGTGATTGCCTCTTTCAGACTTCAAACCTTTCAAATAGAGCTGAATTATGGGGGACTCTCAGCAGGGGAGGACATGGTCTGCCCCTTTTTTTTAGGCACAGAAGAGTTGTGCACCTTTTAGGTGTAGTTTGAGAGCTGAGCATCAGAACTAGCTGCAGGGCATGTGACTTCTTGGCTGGAATTTTGCCAATACTGTGTAGCTGTTGTGGGTTCAGCAGTAACGGAGTTCTCCAAATGCTGACCCCCCAGTCCCTGCCTTTCTGAATGGTTATTTTCTTATATGTTACTGTAAAACTGCCAAGGAAAAACAAATGGATTTTTGGGTTGGTTTTTTTTTTTTGTCTTCTAGGTTTTATAAATCACTGCATGGAAAATCTATTTCTGGATCAATCCTTCTGGCTCTCTTCTCAAGAGGAGGAAGAAGCAGGCATTGAAGTCTGTATCAATGAAAAATCCTTAGATTTGATGTACAGAAGCCTGCTAGCACAGGAAGGTAAGGAAGAGGGTACATGCTGAGGCTGAATACAGAGAAGCACCTTTCTCTCAAGTCCCCAGATCTAGTATTAAGACCTATTCAAATCCTTACTGAAGCTGACATTTGTATCAGTCCATTCCAAATGCACCATAAAGAGGAGGACCAAACCCAGATTGGGTTCAACAGGATCACAGGGGGATTAGAGAAATGCATGTGCAACTGGTGCCTAAAGGGATCTCAGAAGGATTAGGGCAGGATGCGTATTCCAACTTGCTTAACGTTATTGTGGGGCCTGGAGATGCACAGGAGAGAGGTTGCAGATAGCTGCCAGGCTCCTAAGCGGCTTCTCCTAAGTGGTATTACCTGCTGCCACCATTAGAGACAATGATGGGATGGAAGGGTTGCTCCTTACTGCAACAGGAACATGGAGAGTATTGCAACAGCAGAAGGTTCTGCACCTCATTGGGCATCTGTACTCCACCCTGGTGAGACCCCACCTGGAGTACTGTGTCCAGTTCTGGAGCCCCTACTACAGGAAGGATCTGGAGGTGCTGGAAGGTGTTCAGAGAAGGGCCATGAGGATGAGCAGAGGGCTGGAGCTGCTCTGCTATGAGGACTGAGAGAGTTTGGGCTATTCAGTCTGGAGAAGAGAAGGCTCCAAGGAGACCTTATTGTGGCCTTCCAGTATCTGAAGGGGGCTACAAGAAAGCTGGGGAGGGACTTTTTAGGGTGTCAGGGAGTGATAAGACTAGGGAGAATGGAACAAAACAAAAGATTGGATGTTAGGAAGAAGTCTTTCTGGTGAGGGTGGTGGTGAAAGACTGGCACAGGATGCCCAGAGAGGTGGTGGAAGCCTCATCCCTGGAGGTTTTTGCAGCCAGGCTGGATGTGGCTGTGAGCAACCTGCTGTAGTGTGAGGTGTCCCTGCCCATGGCGGGGGACTTGGAACTGGATGATCCTCGAGGTCCCTTCCAACCCTAACAATTCTATGATTCTATGATCTCAGCTCAGCATTTATATTATTGTACTTTTTTTTTCACTGAAAGAGAAACTAGACAGACAAGTATGAACAGCTGAAAGCCTTGATTTCCAGTTTCTAACTGAACATTGCTTTGATGCTCTTGAAGCCAGTTTTACAGCTTGTGTGACACTAAAACATTACAGAAGATCACACCTGCTCCACTGCTTTCCTTTCAGGGGCATTTTTTGTGGCATGTCCTGACAACCTGATAAGAAAGGTGATGGCTACAGACAATGAAATAAACACTTCTGAGCCTGGAGCTTTCACTGAATGTGTGACAGGTGGATCTGTGGATGGTGACACAGCCGTGCTGTCTAATGCTTCTCTGGAGCCACTGATCCCTTTTCATCAGTAGGTACCTGACTCTAGCTACTTCTTTCACATGCATCTGTTCCACATGTACACAAAGGCATGTAGTGACAGGACCTGGGGTGATGGCTTCTGTTCTGGTAACACCCTACAGCTGTAACGTGTTGTAAATCCATGAGTCTGATAGTGGAGAATAAGCCCTATGAGGAGAGGCTGAGGGAGCTGGGGTTGCTTAGCCTGGAGAAGAGGAGGCTCAGGGGAGACCTTGTTGCTGTCTACAACTACCTGAAGGGAAGTTGTAGACAGGAGGGGGCTGGTCTCTTCTCCCAGGCAACCAGAACAAGAGGACACAGTCTCAAGCTGTGCCAGGGCAGGTTTAGACTCGATGTTAGAAAGTTCTTCATAGAGAGTGACTGCCCATTGGAATGTGCTGCCCAGGGAGGTGGTGGAGTTGCCATCACTGGGGGGGTTTAGGAGGAGACTGGATGGGGTGCTTGTTGCCATGGTTTAGTTGATTAGATGGTGCTAGGTGATAGGTTGGACTCGATCTCAAAGGTCTCTTCCAACCCGTTTTTTTCTATTCTAATATTAGTGTGTTTCAAATCACTATGAGTTCAAACTGGAAGCAGATAGATATAGATCAGACAGGAGGAAATTCTTCCCCATGAGGGTGGTGAGGCACTGGAGCAGGTTGTCCAGAGAAGCTGTGGAGGCTCCAAGCCTGGCAGCGTTCAAAGGCAGGTTGGATGAGGCCTTGAGCATCCTGATCTCATAGGAGGCGTCCCTGCCCACAGCAAGGGAGTTAGAACTAGATGGTCTTTAAGGTCCCTTCCAACCCAAACCATTTTGTGATTCAATGTCTGCTTAGAAATAAGTGCTTGTAAATGGTAGGTTATTATGGGTCATCCATCTGCCATTAGCCCTGAGGACAAAACCTCTATTTCCATCCATCCCACACAACTGAAATGAGTCTGTGTGGTCTGGATCTTCAGTTAGATAGAGCTTGCTTTCTTTTTTTCCCCCCTGAGTCTGAAATCTATTAACATTTGTTATTCTAGAAAGTTAGAATTGTTGTTTTTTGATAGAAACATAGAATTGGAACATAGCCGTTGGAATGGGCTGTCCAGGGAGATACTTGAGTCACCGTCCCTGGAGGTGTTCAAGAGGGGACTGGACGTGGCACTTGGTGCCATGGTTTAGTCATGAGGTCTGTGGTGACAGGTTGGACTTGATGATCTTTGAGGTCTCTTCCAACCTTGGTGATTCTGTGTAATTGCTTTGGTTGGAGAAGATCCCTATGATCATGGAGTCCAACCATCAACTCAACACCACCACAGCCCTGCTTGGAAATATGGATAGTAAGAAGTGAGATGTTTGGAAATATGGATAACAGGTCAGCAGTGTCTTCACTCAACACTGATAAGAGGAGCCACCCATAACCTTAGTGTAGTTTGTTCCAGTTTAATTTCCAAGCTCATAATTGCTATAAAGTCAAAGTGACACCACTGGACTTAGCAATGAACTCACTTTAGGAATCACCAGAAAAATCACTCACTTGGGGGATTCTTGGTAGTTAAAAAGCTGGACTTTTTCTGTTGCCCTTGAGCAAGGTGAAAGAGCATGGCTGTCTCTGGCTTGGGTGCCTGAAGTAACACTTCTTTTACTGCTGCTACAACTCAAAGGAGATGTCTGAAATGTAAGGACAGTGCTGAAAGTGAAGGAGGGATGTGTCTGGTCAAATGGATTTAAACTATCACTGTAGTTGTCACAACAGTGAGGGGGTTTTATACCCTAACTGCAATTCCTTTTACTACTTTCAGATGGTTTCTTAAAGCATATTCTAACCCCGTTGATTTTACATACAAGGCTGCATCTGAACCCATCAAGAAAGTCGGTAAGAAACTTTTGCCCCTCTAATTGCTCCATCCAAAGTGGTGAGGTTTGGAGGCTTCAAGTCTTGCTGCTTTGGAACTGCAAGTCATGGGTTCCCTGAATGTCTTTTGTTAACCTTGTTTCCTGCTGAGCTGCTGTAAGCCTATTTGTATTGTTAAATGATATTTGTAGGTAAAGTAATGTATCTCCTTAATACACAGCAATGGGATCCTGTCTAGCTGTGATGAATTATGAAAGCACTGTGTCAGAAGAGCTGAGTTTCCAGGAAGGAGACACAATTGAGATCCTTGGCTACTTCCTTGAATGCATGGAATGGTTTCTTGGAAGGCATGTGTCTACTGGCCAAACAGGTTTTGTAAAGACAGGTCATGTTAAGCTGGACTTACCTAGAAATGAGTAAGTGATATTCATTTAACTTCAGAGAATTAAGCTCTTCAGCTTGAAAATGTTGAATGTTGAATTCAGGTTTGGTTGGGATATTATGTTGTTGTTGTTGTGTATTTTGAATGAGAACAGTTTTGGTGTGGATCAGTGAAAACAAATGCTGAGAAAGTGGATTATGAAGCCTGCTTAACTGCTGGGAAATACTATCAGCCTGCACCAGAGTTCTAGTGGGAAGAAGATTATCTGTAGCTGGTGTATCTGTTTCAATTTCTGATGTTCAGTTCATAAGACCCAAGAAGCTTTACTCTTGCAGAAGATTCTATTTTCACTGGTCTCTCATGATCTATGTCAAAACATCTGAGTTCTGCTTGTGCTGGTATCCTTAATGTGCTTCACCTAGGGCTCCTCTGGCATATAATTGCAGATGATGCAGAGAAGCCTACAGAAAAGTACATTCCTGCATGCACTGGCACCATGTCAGTAAGCTGCTCTTGTGTCTGGGCTGCTTGCATGCTGAAACAGCAAGCTCTGCCATGCTGTTTGCAGGTTCATTTGAGGTGTGACTTTACCTTAGAAATGTAATACCATAATGTCCTTTTAATGACTCTCACAAAATTCTGTATCATGACAGACAGAAACCTTATTCCTACAGGGCAGACATTGAGAGGTGGAAGCAGAGCTACTCAGTTTGTATGTTTGCAAATGTGAGTTGATAGCAATTTTGACCCCAGCAGGACCATGTAAAGATTGTATTGGTTTCTCTAACAAGACCCAATTTGATGCAGAGAGCTCCTAATCTGCTTTCAGACTCCTTCAAGGTTGCTCCTTTCTCTGTCAGACCACAAGACCTGGATTTTCTGGAAGCAGAAGAGCTGTCTTATTTTTCAGAAGAAAAGAACTTGGAGGAAGTGATACACTTGTTGGAACAAACCTCCCTCACTGATGTGTGCTCTGTGTACCGAGTGGGTAAGTGTGGGGTTTGCTCCCTGTTACTGCCCAAAAGCCAAAGTGCAGTTCCTAGATGCCTCTTCTGACCATTTCTGTTTCAATGAGATTCCAGCCTTCACACCTACTTTGAAATATCTTGGTGTCCAGTTTGATCATAGCTATAGCATTTAAAAACCCTTTAGATCATAGAATCAATAAGGTTGGAAAAGACCTCAAAGATCATCAAGTCCAACCTGTCACCCAACACCTCATGGCTATTAAACCATGGCACCAAGTGCCACATCCAATCCCTTTTTGAACACCTCCAGGGATGGTGACTCCACCACCTCCCTGGGCAGCACATTCCAATGGCTAACAACTCTCCCAGTGAAGAGCTTTCTCCTCACCTCCAGCCTAAACTTCACCTGGTGCAGCTTGAGACTGTGTCCTCTTGTTCTGGTGCTGGTTGCCTGGGAGAAGAGACCAATCCCTGCCTGGATACAACCTCCCTTCACGGAGTTGTGGAGAGCAAGAAGGTCTCCCCTGAGCCTCCTCTTCTCCAGGCTAAACAATCCCAGCTCCCTCAGCCTCTCCTCACAGGGCTGTGCTCAAGGCCTCTCCCCAGCCTCGTTGCCCTTCTCTGGACATGTTCAAGAGTCTCAATATCCTTCTTAAATTGAGGGGCCCAGAACTGGACACAGGACTCAAGGTGTGGCCTAACCAGTGCTGAGTACAGGGGTAGAATGACTTCCTTGCTCCTACTGGCCACACTATTTCTGACGCCATTGGCCTTCTTGGCCACCTGGGCACACTGCTGGCTCATGTTCAGCCTACTGTCAATCAGTACCCCCCAGGTCCCTTTCTGTCTGGCTGCTGTCCAGCCACTCTGGCCCCAGCCTGCAGCTTTGCTGCTTTCCTGCTGATGCAAGACAGCCCAGCAAAGCATTTACAAAGCTTTCATCCTTTTTTATTTTTTTGAGTGAATTAAAAAGGGTTTTAAAATCTGAGCTGAACAGTTCTGCAAACTTTCAAATGGTAGAGTGCTGCATTACAAAAGTCAGTGAGTCCAGCCAGATGCTGCAGGCTGGAAAGGTGGAATAATAATAACTGACAGCTGGTGCAAATGTGCACCTCTGTGTGCTTGATTCAAATTCCAGAGGTATAAAAAAAATAGCCTGTAGAGACAGAAAAAGCCATACTTTTATCTACCTAGCCTCTGACACAGCTGTTACTGCTTGAAGTGCTCATGCTTTACATGAACTGATTGGGATAATTGGGGTTTAACCTTTAAAGACTTAGTGTAAGGAGGTGTGATGCCATTGTCTTGCTGAGCAATGTCTTATCCCACCACAGGATCTCCTGTGGTGATGCATATGCTTGCCAAATAGCTCCCACAGTTTTATCTCCTTCAGTGCTGCCCTAAGACAGGCCTGTGGGCTCCACTTCGAGAGGAGCTGGTCGTGCAGGTTTGACTTGAGCATGTTAGTTTCACTCTGCACATGAGTTTCTGTGTGAACAATGAGGCTTGTCAGACCCCCAGCTGCAAAATGCAGCTCACGTCAAGGTGCAGAATGATTCCACATTTCTCCTTCCTTGCTCAGATGGGAAACCTGGGAACAAAAGCTCAGACCTCGACTAGGCACCAAAACAATTCCATGGGCTTAGTGGCCGTACTGCTGTCACTGCCTGTTGCACATTTGGCACCATACCTCAGCTCCCCTCTACTCTTTGCAAGTGCCAGCTTCTCTCATCTCCCCCAGCTAACAGTACCATCTTCAGCACTTGGGCTTTAGTTCTCCCTGGGGTATGCAGATGCTCCCCCACCTCCCTGAGCAGTGGTAGCTGCATGATGCTGTGTAGAAACAGTGACTTTATCAGGGGGGAGGGTCCACCTCTAGGATCTGTTAGCCTAAACTGAGGCTGATTGTCAATTCAGAATTCTTTGTCAGAAGAATTGGCTGTGTCCTAGAAGTTTAGTGAAGAAATTTCTAAGCCTGACCCAAAGCTATTTGAAACAGAAGAAGCCCTAAGATACTATAACTAAGGTGATTTTTATTCTCTTTCTCACAGACCAATTAGAAGAGGCAGAAGTGCAGAAATCTCCTGAATGTGGTAATACACTTTTTTCTTTGCCTAAAACTATTAACATGATTTCTGATCTCCTTGCCAGCTTTCTCCTCCTCTCACTTCCCATTCTAACTTTCCTCCCTGTTTGCTTTCTTAGGTCTTGCTGTAAAACACTGTGGGTTTTCACACAGGTGTGTGTCTTGGACCTTGCTATTCCATTGCAAACTGTATGGCTTATTTTTACTGCTGTGACACACACACACACACACCACCCCCTGACCACTGACATCAACAGGGCAAAATACTCTGTGGGGCACCTGGCAAGTGCTGACTTTGAACTTCTAAAGATTTTTTTTTGCATCTGCTAGAAAATTTCAGCCCATAAATCTGTTTCCCAAAGAAGATATTTTGATGAGGGTGCAGAGTTATTTCCCATTGGCATTACTTGTCATTACTTGTATTATCCTATGTTTTTCTCAATACTAATTTTTGTATTTATGGTTCTGATGAACATTTTCAGAAATGAAATTCTAAGCAATCTGAGCTCTAAATCTGCAGCTTCATTAAGCTCCTGTTGATAGGCAGCTGTAAGCTTGACACTGACTGCAAATGACATCGCTAGTCCCTGCCCTACCACGCTGGTTGGGTAACAATGGGAGGACTGAGGAGATGATGCCATGTTTGTCTGATTTTTATGCTTGTAAGATATTAAACAAAGCCAGTATGAGCAGAACTTAGGTCAGTGACCACAGCAATCACCACAAAGTTAGAATCCTAGAATCAATAAGGTTGGAAAAGACCTCAGAGATCGAGTCCAACCTGTCACCCAACACCGCATGACTAACTAAGCCATGGCTTCAAGTGCCACGTCCAATCCCCTCTTGAACACCTCCAGGGATGGGGACTCCACCACCTCCCTGGGCAGCACATTCCAATGGCCAGCAGCTCTCTCTGTGAAGGGCTTTCTTCTCACCTCAAGCCTAAACCTCCCCTGGTGCAGCTTGAGACTGTGTCCTCTTGTTCTGGTGCTGGTTGCTTGGGGGAAGAGACCAGTCTCTACCTGGCTACAACCTCCCTTCAGGTAGTTGTAGACAGCAATAAGGTCTGCCCTGAGCCTCCTCTTCTCTAGGCTAAACAACCCCAGCTCCTTAGCCTCTCCTCATAGGGCTTGGTGACTTAGAGAGTTTCTGTGACAGCAGAGGATAAGGGTTGGAATTTGAGTGAAGGAGATATCTACATCTCAGAGGCATGGCTGGCCACGCAGAGATAACATGGACAGAAGAAGAGGACCTTTGCAGACACACTCCCAGCACCCATGTGAGGCTTCAAGTGCAGTAGCTGAGTTTAGGCACCCTCCCTGGCTAACCTGCCTTAGCTGTCTATCAGGGCATGGGCACACCTTTACCCAACTCACATGCCTGCTCAAATTCACAGCTTCCTTACTCTTTAAGTCCATCCATTCCCTGACCTTGGGCTCTCTAACCAGTCTCCAGTTCAGACCTTGGGTCTTCCCAGATTCTGGTGGTCATCTTTTTACCAACCAGTTGAAATTGTAACTCCTTGTCAGATATCTCTCATTCATAAACCCAGAGAGAACACCTAACATGCACTCAATGCATGCTATTTGAGGATGCACTTAGGTACAAATCACTCTTAATTAACATTGGACTTCTGTTGAGCAGTGCTGGATCAGGCACTGGCCCTAAGCTAGCTAAGTAGCTAGATCAGAAGCTTGCTTACAAGTCCCATTTATCCCCATTCTTGCAGTCTCCCTGTTCCTTCCTGATCTGCCTCTGCTCCCACCTTTGCCACATCTCCTAGACAAGTGGTTAGGCAGGTGCAGGATGTTTGCACAATGTTTTCCTAGCAGCATCTTCTACTGGTAAATGTTTTCACTGGTCTGTCAAAGCTCTCTGTGCATGTACACACGGAGTGGTGACCTGTAATTTATTATCTGGTTTTCAGATGCTCCATCTTCACCTTCTAGCACAGGATCCACTAGCAAGAATGGCAAGATAGAAGAATTGCTGAAGAACTTCAGGAATTTGGAGGTCACCCAGGCAGGAGAGCCACCTACTGAAGGAAAGGATCCTGCTGGCTCTCCAAATACAGAAATCTTCCCTCCACCTGAGGATCCTTGCTTCCACATATGTCAAGATGATGTTCAAGCATCTGACATCTTGGAGTCATTGATACTTTTCTTGAATAGGAAAGAGTACGACAGGAACTTCAAAACCCTGTATGATTTCTCTTACCCATTTCTCAGTAGTATGTTCTGTGGGTTTGCAGAAGAGGAGGAACTGGTCAGCTTCTTCAGATCAGCAAGGGAAGCAGCAAAGAAGGCAGGCATGTCCTGGGCACTAGCGAGGCTGTGCTTTCTCTTAGGCAGGCTGAGTGTTAGAAAGCTGAAGCTGTCCCAGGCCCGGGTGTATTTCGAGGAGGCGCTGGGAGCAGTGGCTGGAGGGTTCAGCGATCTGTACCTTGTCATTGCTCTCTACACAAACCTCACAGCCATCTACTTGACCCAGAAGAACAAAGAAAAATGCACTCCTGTGTTTGAGAAGGCTGCATCTCTTCTCATGGCCGTTCCCAACTACATTTGCAGTGCTGACCTGGAGTCAGATCTTCTGAAGTATGCTCTGAAGAGGACAATCCTGAGCCAGAACAAACACGCAGAGGCAAGGGCATGCTTTCTGCTGGCAAAACACTACAGTGCACACAAGCAGCATGAAGAGGCACTGCCCTTCTTGGAAAGGTTTCAACTCTTGCTTAATGACTTGGGTTTACAAAGCAACTTAGCAAACCGCTGTTACTTCAAACTAGCAGAGTCCTACCACGTGAAGTGCTTGCCACACATTGTGTTAAGCTGCATAAAAGTCACCTCTTCCCAGAGCTCAAATACTTTAATGGATTCCTTGCAAAGGATTGATTTAGTCATCAAAAATGCTCCTAAGATTTACAGTCTGAGAAGTCTCAGACAAATACTCCCATCCCAAACTGCACCTTACCTCATGCAAGCACTTTCCTCTGTGTTCAGTGCTGAGCAGCAGGGGCTGTGCAGCACCCTCTACCTTAGTCTAGCAGAACTCTACAGCCACCACAGGCAGTATGCAAAGGCCATTGCTTACATGCTGAAAGCACTGGACTCTGCTAAGCCAGAGGAAACTATTAACCACTTGGTTTCACTTGCTTGGTTATACATCCTCCACAGGCAGTGTGATGTGGCTTTAGCCATTTTAAATGCTGTTGTAGACTCTACATGGAGCAATCCCCAACAACTAGGCATTGCTTATAACATGCTTGCTATTGCTTTGAGAAGAACAAACAACACCAAAGCAGCTGCTGAGAGCTACTACAGAGCACTGTGCCTCTCGGAAGAGACTGGCACGACCCACAACCAAGCTATAGCCCTGGCTAACTTTGGGGCACTCTGCCTGCATGCAGCAGCCAGCAAGCTGGCAGAACATTATTTCATTAGGGCAGTGAAGCTCTTCTCCAAGCTTCCAATCAGGGATTGTGGCCAAGACTTTATCCAAGTCCTCCTCCAGCTGGGATGTTACTATGTTGGTGGAATGCAAAGAGAAAAAGGAAGGGTTTATTATGAGTGGGCTTTTTTGGTTGCAATGGAGACAAGTCACCTGGAAAGTAAGTTGGTTTGGGGTGTTTTCTCTCAAAGCTGTGAAGTGTACCATAGGGGAATGCTTTTTGTAGAAGTATGGAATAGTTCCTTAAACAGCTTTTCATGTCTGGTTGTGTGACAGCTATCAAAGAGCTCAAAATCTTTGCTCTGTCCTGTAATGGTGGAGAAATAAAGTTACCATCCCTGGAGGTGTTCAAAAAGAGACTGGATGAGGCACTTGGTGCCAAGGTGTAGTTGATTAGATGGTGTTGGGTTGGACTTGATGATCTTGAAGGCCTCCCCTGTTCGCCCTCCCCTGTTCGCCCTCCCCTGTTCGCCCTCCCCTGTTCGCCCTCCCCTGTTCGCCCTCCCCTGTTCGCCCTCCCCTGTTCGCCCTCCCCTGTTCGCCCTTCTGGTGGGACTTAGGTTTGCCAAAAGTGATGAAGAAAATTAAATGTTTAGAAAAACTGAGACATTTCTAACCTCTTTACTAATTATGTTCTGTAATGTATTATTTTAAAGCTCCTTTAAGTTATATTGTGAAATAGACTCATGTTAGTGTTTCTCATCTTTTCTCCTAGGCCAACTACAAGCAATTAAACTGCTGTGCCAGTTCTACAGTACAGTTGCACCCGATGAGGCTCAGTGTGTGATCTACAATGAGTATCAACTCTCCTTGGCTAGGAAGATGTCCAACAAAGTTCTGGAGGGACAGATACTGGAAACCATTAGTCAGCTCTATTTGTCTTTAGGAACAGAAAGGTAAGATCTGCTAATGACTTTGCTTTTGTCCTGACTAACTTCTGCTACAGTTTCAGGTTGTGACTGAATTCTGAAGAACCCTCTGGTCATGAGCAGTTTTCCTTGTTTCAGGGCTTACAGATCAGCTCTGGAATACACCAAAAGAAGCCTTGGAATATTTATAGATCTCCAGAAAAAAGAGAAAGAGGCATATGCTTGGCTCCGGGCAGGGAAGATCTACTATGTTCTGAGGCAGAATGAGCTGGTGGATCTGTACATTCAGGTATGCTGCCAACAGGTACAGGAATGCATGTGCCAGCGTGGTGCAGATGGCATAGTGACAGTACTTCAATATAACAATCCCAGAGGTCTTGTTAACTGCTGTTCTGAACAAATGCTGACACCATTTATGTCGTGCTGCACAGCTGAAAGTCTCAGCGTTTTCTGTTAGTCACAGAATCACAGAGCGTTAGGGCTTGGAAGGGACCTCAAAAGATTGAGCCCAATGTCCCTGCCAGAGCAGAATCACTCAGGGCAGGCCACACAGGAACACATTCACGTGGATTTTGAATGTCTCCAGAGAAGTAGACTCCACAGCCTGGCAGCCTGCTCCAGAGTTTTGTCACCCTTGTGAGGAGCAGGCCAGGCACGTGCATGTGTGTCCCACTCTGTGTATGCATGGAAGCTGCCATTGTAGAGCAGAATCAATGCCTGTCCATGAGGAATGTCTCAAAGCAGGAATCTGCCCACTGAAATGTTGATCATATTGCAGATCATTGTGTCAGTAACTTGTGCAAGTCCTCACATCTTAACTTGAATGCAAAACACAACTGTCACAACGTGATGCAAGGGAGTCCTTAGGTTCCTGGAGCCAAAACAGGAGGGAAAGAATTGCTGCTTTTATGCTTAAGAGCAGAGCTGGACTTGAATCAGCTGAATGCAGTTTGAAAACTACAGATCACAGAATCAAAGCAAGATTCTTAATCCTGCTCCATGTAGAAGCCCCCTACTTACCCTAACCCTAACTGAGTATCCTGGTGTTTCTGCTTTGGGAAGGATGTGTGCTGCTTTCCATGGCTAACAAGGCAGAGATTTAGCTCAGAGGAACAGGACAGCAGAGCTGCATTTATTTACAGGATTCACTTCAGGCTCTTACACCTGCACTGTTCAGCAATATCTAACCTGCAATTAGAATTTTTCTGTGGTAAGCTTGATCTAATTCCAGTTGAATGTGGCAGCTACCAAACACACTGTTTAGAGTGCCGTGTGCTGGCAAAGGGAGCAGGATGCTATTGCCAGAAAAAGGGTGACCACAGTGCTGTAGGTGGCCAGCTTACTTAGGTTCCTTCTTCAGGAGCTGCCACTGGCCTGCTCATTAACAGGGTACCAAATGAAAAGGGCAGCATGGTCTCCTCCAATGCAGCCTTTCCTACCTTACAGTGAGGAGAGAGGCCTTAGTGAGCTCTGGTTTCAATTGCTGATATTTGATTTATTCATTTATTGTTCTTTCTTCCCCTCATCTTTGTTTTCTTCTCAGGTGGCTCAGGATGCTGCTCTGCACACAGGAGATCCCAATTTAGGCATGGAGTTGTCTGAAGCTGCTGGAGACATATTTTTCAATGGTACTTGGGAGAAGGAGAAAGCAGTGACTTTCTACAGGGTTTGTGCAGTTTTCCTACTGCATCAATAGTTATGCACCCTCCTGTTACAGCAAGTGTTCCACATGTGCTGGGCCAAAAGCTGAGCCTGTCAGCAAGTACTTTATAACCTACTGCAGCTGAATGCTTTGTCATGCTGTTAACAGATCACCTCTTGCACCTCCTGTGTTAAGATATGGAGCGAAATGAAACCAGCAACTGCCTGATGTGCACTGACAGCCTTCCATTTGTGCCATCTTGGAGTTCAGCTGTACCTAATGCTGTGTGTTTCAGGATGGGGCTCTCCCACTTGCTGTCCAGACTGGCAACAAACCCACTGAGCTCAGGCTGTGCAATAAACTGGTGGAGCTGCTGGTGAATCTGAAGGCTTATGAGGAAAGTCTGGAGTATGCAAGAGCATCTCTCATGCTCAGTATACATTTAGGTAAGACCAGTTTCATTTACAGCTGAATATGACTGATGTCTATAAACTGTGGCAGACTAAAAGGTTTTCTTCCTTTGAATTCAGTCAGATCTCTTGCCAGGGTTCCACAACAATGCTGTCATTGCTATTTTTGCCTCTGTTTAAGAATGAACAATGTTGTTGCTGCCTCTTCTACCATTCATATGGAAACCTTTGGAGTACAGAATGAAGCCTGTGATTCCAAAGCCCAAACTGAGTGGTGTTCTGACAGCTAAGATATAATACTAATGACCAATATTGCCCCAAGAGGCTTTTGCATGCCATACTTTCAGATTTGCTGATAACCCTGCTGGTCACCCAACCTGGGGTAAAGTAATCAAACCCCATAGGGCTCGTTTTAGAAATGGCTGCTCCTCAACTTTGGGAGCTCGTCAGCTGATTAAAATGCCTCTCAGCCCTGCATACAGGCACTGAGAGGTAATTTTGAACAGCCTGAAAATCAGCTCTGTGTCAGTTTGTGAGGTGAGGTATGTGCTGGGAGGAGCAAGGGAGCCTGTGACCCCATTAGCTTGTGTTCTTTCATGACTTTCATAACAATCTACTTGTAGGCATGCAGAGGGTGTGTGTATCTGTCCAGGAGAGGTGAAGGTAACTGTTTCTTAAGCAAATCCCAGGCATCATCAAATCCTCCAGCTGGGAATTCAGTGGGATTCTTCTTAAAGGGCAGGTTTTGGCCAGGGGTCTCTTGAGCAAAATTAGTTAGGAAAAGGGAAAGGTTATGGAGTCTTCTTCTCTGGAGATTTCCAGGGCCCATGTGGATGACTTCCTGTGTCACCTGCCCCAGCTGGCCCTGCTTTGGCAGGGGGGTTGGACTTGGATGATTTTCAGAGGTCCCTTCCAACCCCTACAATTCTGTGATTCTATAAAAGGGGAAAAGGGAGAGCAAGCAGTTCAGACCTGCCTGGATGTGTTCCTGGGTGATGTTCTTCAGCTGAACCTGCCTTGGCAGGGGGCTTGGACTTGATCTCCAGAGGTCCATTCTAACCCCTACCATTCTGAGGTCCTATTGAGCAGAAGCTCAATAAACACCACCTAGTAATAAAACAAAAAAATAGCCAAGATATCTTCTGCTGTGAGACAATTTTCCTGCTTTGCCTCTTTGGTTTTGTCCTGACTCTCAGCTTCTCCCCTCAGGGAATCAGCTAAATGAGCGCATAGCATACCATCGGCTGGCTGCCATCCACCATCACCTGGGGCACTCTGAGCTAGCTGAACACTTCTACCTGAAGGCCTTGTCCCTCTGTTCCTCTCCTCTGGAGTTTGAGGAGGAAACACTGTACTATGTCAAGGTGTACTCCATCCTAGGAGACATCATATTCTATGACCTCAAGGTAAGAAACCACAGAAGCATTCAGACTGGGAAAGATCCTCAGGATCACCAGGTCCAACTGATAACCTTACTCTACAAAGTTCACCCCTATGCCACATCCCAAAGCCATACACTTGCAGTGCATTTCATTGTAAGGCAATCTCAATTGGTGCCTGTAAAACAAATAAATTGTACTGAAATGCAATCTCACAGTTGTTGCTGAGTTCTCTTTACATGATGAGTTACTCAGCAAAATGAAATCTGGGGCTTGCTTTAAAAATGGAACACCTGAAACTTCTTTAGCAGCAGGAGCCCTTGACAACGGGCGCTGGAGACTCCTGCTTGTGTGCTAATGCTCAAGCATGACTTTTGGGGTTTGCATTGAGATTTTAGATGCCAAACACTGCTGCAGGAATGACTACATCAGTAATGCTCCATGGCAGCAGGTTGACCACATTCTGGGCTGCTGCATTTAGAATGGACATAATGAAGTAGGAAAACCTTCTGAAGTCCAGCATCTGTATCACTCTCGTTTGATTCCTTAATGCACTGAGCTTGGATGCTGTCTGTGGGGCACAACAGAGGATACTACCCTTGTGTCTCTTGTTTCAGGACCCCTTTGATGCAGCAGGCTACTATCATTTGGCACTGGCTGCTGCCATGGACCTGGGCAACAAAAAAGCTCAGCTGAAGATCTACACAAGGCTTGCCATAATCTACCACAACTTCCTCGTGGATCGGGAACTGTCTCTCTTCTTCTACCAGAAGGCAAGGACCTTTGCAACAGAGCTGAATGTGAGGAGAATAAATCTAGCTCCTGATCTGTGTTACAAGAGCTTGTAAGCACCTGTGGAAAATGGAGTCTAACAACTGCAGAAGTATCCAGAGCAATATAGCACTGGCTAGGAGGGTGCAGAATGCATTCATTGACTCACACCTGTGCTGCAAAATGACCAGTTTACATGGCAGTGAACTCTTCAACACTGTGTGTATCCTGGAGACAGTGTATTTGTTTAAGGAGCAGCCTCTGGACTAAACCCCAAACCCAGCAGTCTTTTTTTTAAACGAAATTCTCCTGCCTAGCTGGATACTAGAAAATGATCAATGTATAGATACAAAAACATTTAATAAAGTGTTACAGGGCAGAAAGCACTCCCTGGGAATTGTGCCTTTCTTTGTATCCCTGAGCTCTCATCTGAAGTAGCTCTGGTTTGACATCAACTACATTTGCAGAAGCTTGTTAGGTGGGGTCTTGGAGAATTGATTTGATCCAGTTCTCCAGCCATCACCCCTCACTTACTGCCAAATAAGTCTACTGCAGAGCCTACAGACACTAGATGAATCTTATCTTTCAATTCCTGCACACACTCATGTGCACGTTGTTCTAAATAGCTTCCAGAACTGAAATCCCTGCTACTACCCAAGCTTTGTTCAGTGGATTTCACTGGTCATGTGAAGGCATTCTCTCCCTGTTTTCAAAGATAAATTATCCTGAGGTTTTTAACTGACCCTTTTCAGAGCTTTCAGTATTGTCTGCAATGACTTCTTACATACAACAATACACAGAATACAGAATGAACCAGGGTGGAAAAGACCTTCAAGTTCATCAAGTCCAACCTATCACCCAACACCATCTAACCAACTAAGGCCATAGCACTAATTGCCTCCTCCAGTCTCTTCCTAAACACCTCCAGTGCTGGTGACTCCACCACCTCCCTGGGCAGCACATTCCAATGGCCAATCTTTCTTTCTGGGAAGAACTTCCTAACACCCAGCCTAAACCTCCCCTGGTGCAGCTTGCGATTGTGCCTTCTTGTTCTGGTGCTGGTTGCCTGGGAGAAGAGACCAACCCCCACCTGGCTACAACCTCCCTTCAGGTAGTTGTAGAGAACAAGAAGGTCTCCCCTGAGCCTCCTCCCCTCCAGGCTAAGCAACCCCAGCTCCCTCAGCCTCTCCTCACAGGGCTGTGCTCTAAACCCCTCCCCAGCTTTGTTGCCCTTCTCTGGACGCTTTCCAGCAACTCAACATCTTTCCTAAACTGAGGGCCCCAGAACTGGACACAGGACTCAAGGTGTGGCCCAACCAGTGCTGAGTAGAGGGGCACAATGACCTCCCTGCTCCTGCTGGCCACACTGTTCCTGAGACAGGCCAGGATGGAGATATGGAAGTGTCTTTGGAAGATGTGGGCAGTCTCAGGTATTGGCTTTTGGGTACATATTATATTTTATTTGCTTATCCTGTCAGACCTGGGGAAAGGTGTGTCTAGCATCCCTGTATGAAATACAGCAGAAAGTGGCAGATGAGATTCCTGGTGACTGGGTACCACTTCTTTCTCTAGTTTAAAAAAAAAAAGAAAGAGTAAGATCTCCACCGCTGTCTCGCGTCCCCAGCTTCGTCCTCCTAAGAGAAGTTCAGCCTGCTTCCTCTTGCTTTTTTCATCTTCTAATGCTCGCAACCTCGAGCGGCTCTCTTGCAGGACCAAGCTGCGGAGTTTGCCAGCCGAGAGAGCCTCTAGCCACACGGTGGCGCCCTCGAGCTTCCCAGCGCTGCCCTCTAGGCGTTCAAAAACCTGAAGCAGCAGCGCACTGCTCCTCCGGCCCCCTTCTTTTACACACAAAATCTGATACCTCTTTTTAACATGAAGCAACAAGCCCACTCAGAAAAATACTTCAAAAAGTGATGGCCTCGAACGAGTGGGTTTTCAAGCCCCTTTACCAGGACAAGCAAGACCTAAATCTCCAGGCAAGCGTCTGTGTGCTTTGTTGCAAAGGAAATATCCTTCAAGAAAGCAATGAAGCAATAGCAGGGAGTAAATAGAGGTGAAGATAATAATCCTAAGCTACTCTGAAATGCTTTAAACTTCTGAAAACTGACCTGTCCCCAGCCTAGAGAAAGCTGGCTGCTCGGAGGAAGTTGGAGCTGGGGTTGCTTAGCCTGGAGGAGGCTCAGGGGAGACTTTCTTGCTCTCTACAACTACCTGAAGGGAGGTTGTAGCCAGGTGGGGGTTGGTCTCTTCTCCCAGGCAACCAGCACCAGAACAAGAGCACACAGTCTCAAGCTGCACCAGGGGAGGTTTAGGCTGGATGTTAGGAAGAAATTCTTCCCAGAAAGAGTTGTTGGCCATTGGAATGTGCTGCCCAGGGAGATGGTGGAGTCACCATCACTGGAGGTGTTTAGGAAGAGACTGGATGGGGTGCTTGGTGCCATGGTTTACTTGATTAGATAGTGATGGATGATAGGTTGGACCTGATGATCTCAAAGGTCTCTTCCAACCTGGTTAATTCTATTCTATTCTCTATTCAAAGCAAGTGTGCAGCTTCATTTGGTAATCACAGAATGATAGGGGTTGGAAGGTACCTCTGGAGATCAAGTCAATAGAAAAATATTGAATATTATCTTTGCTATACCATCTTAGACAGTGATGTTCAAAGTGCTGACCTCAAGAACAAAACACATCTGAAGACCTAGCAAAGGCATTAGCAGGGTCAGCAGTCCACTTACCGCAGACAGGCACATTAGAACGTTGTCTGCTGAAGTGCTGAGGAGATGTTCCTCTGAATATTTTGTTTCTGATACTGCTCTGCTTTCATTTTGTTGTTTTTTTAGATCACAAAGGGAAGGAAAATGACACTTATTTCCCAGCATATTACTCTTTTTTTCTGGCACTTTAGACACTGAGTGGCAGGTAAGCTGCCTTTGCGGTGCCCTGCACACCAAAGGGATTGCTCCTGTGCATGAAAAGGCAAGCTCATTGCTCTGACTTGCATTCCCATCAAACCCACATGCCAGCTAGAGGCTTTGTTGCTTTAGAGAGTTATGTGCTGGAAAGCTCCTGAAAATTTCCAGCAGGTGTTTTTCCTGATGTAGCAGATGTACAAAATCTGCTCAAAGTGCCCTTTCTTTGCCAAGTCACCAGAAGGGAATTCCACCGTTGCATGGAAAATATTTAATGTTTTGGAAGTTGGAATGAGTGTGACAGAGCACCTCTCCTTGTCTAAAAATAACACAGGCTGGCTCTTAACCTTTCTTAAAGTGCATCTAACACAACAGGCCGGTGGGAGATACTTGGGTCCTATCTGGATGTAGCTGATGGCTGGCCTCATGGGCCAAGGCCAGCTGTATGAGATTCAACAAAGCCAAGTGCTGGGTCTTGCACTCAGGTCACAACACTCCCATGCAACACTCCAGGCTTGGGGAAGAGTGTCTGAAAAGCTGCCCACTGAAAAAGCCCTGAGGGTACTGGATGACAGCCAGCTAAACATAAGCCAGCAGTGTGCCCAGGTGGCCAAGAAGGACAACAGCATCCTGGCCTGGATCAGGAATAATGTGAGCAGCAGGACCAGGGAAGTGATTTTCACCCTGTACTCGGCATTGGTGAGGCCACACCTTGAGCACTGGGTTCTTCATTTTTGGGTCCTTCACTACAAGGCCATTGAGGTGGTGGAGTGGTACCAGAAACAAAGCACCAAAGTGACAAGCCCTGAGTTCCCCAGGCCTACAGGTGCAGTCAGCTGCCAGTAAGTGTCTTCAATATGCACAATATCTGATTTTTTTCCTATCATGCTTATTTGCTGTGTCTCCTATTTTGGGGAGTGGTGGAATATCAGTGTTTAAAGCCATCCATATCCTGATGCACTGCTTCTGAAAAAATGGTGGGAAACAAAATGGATTAAGTTCATCCAACTTTAGAAAACATCTGAAGGCATTTTTCTTCCTTTCAGATGCTCAACCCACTATGGGGAGGTGGCTCTTCTTTGCTGGGTGCAGTCAAGTAGCACTTTTCATTGGGTCCATACTCTGCAGTAAAATCTTCTTTCACGAGGGAAAACAAACTCATAAAAGTCTCTGGAAGAACTCACCATGCAAATAAACCCTTTTGCTATTCCAGAGGCTTAAATCATCACTTAGAAATAAGTTTATGCACTTATAATTGACCTTGTTAAAATGAAAGAGCCTGGTACAGATTTATTTCACACACCCTTTTCCAAGGAACATGCAAGTCTGGCTGGCCTGCTCCTGCATGGACTGTTTTATTATCCTAAAGAGTCCACTGAGAAAAGGGACAAAGTCTCTGTGGTTTGGATTTGACACCACCACAGCAGTTCCTAACCCAGGATTGTGCTTACACATTGGGAAATCTGCAGTGGTCACTGAGGTATCCAGCTCTCTTCTGCAACCCCAAGGACCTCAGAAATGGGGTTTAATAAAAACAAGGCCTAACATATGCTAGTGGCATGAGACTGGCAGTAGGGAATACCAAGATGATGGCAAACTATCTTAGTGAATAGAACAGAACAGGCTAGACTAGACTAGAATAGAATAGAATAGACTAGACCAGGTTGGAAGAGACCTTTGAGATCATCGAGTCCAAATTATCACCCAACACCATCTAATCAACTAAACCATGGCACCAAGTGCCTCATCAAGTCTCCTCCTAAACACCTCCACTGATGGTGACACCATCACCTCCCTGGGCAGCACATTCCAATGGCCAATCACTCTCTCTAGGAAGAACTTCTTCCTAACATCCAGACTAAACCTCCCCTGGTGCAGCTTGAGACTGTGTCCTCTTGTTCTGGTGCTGGTAGCCTGGGAGAAGAGACCAACCCCCACCTGGCTACCGCCTCCCTTCAGGGAGTTGTAAAGAGGAATAAAATCTCCCCTGAGCCTCCTTTTCTCCAGGCTAAGCAACCCCAGCTCCTTCAGCCTTCCTCATAGGGTTTGTGTTCATATGCCAGAGGGCCAGGATAGGGACTTTAATGGGACAATGAAATAAGATGAAGTAATAAATGCCTGACCATAAAAAAGAGTCACATCATGCATCCTTTAGTACAAACACACATGATATAACTACTGAGCACTTGGAAATCAGATATTGGGACTGCTATTCAAAATGGAAAGTATTTCAAACAGCAACCTTCAGAAGTAATACTTTGGGCAGTTTTTATGTCTATAATTTGCTTCTGATGGCAAACCGAAAGGGGCTAAAGGCACCGCCGAGGACAGGCCAAGAAGTCAAAGATCTTTGAGAAAGGAAACTTGTGCTAAAGACCTGTGTTATGAAAAATAAACCCAGAATGGGGGACAGCTGACTGGGTGACAGAAGAGGATGAGGGGCTGTAATGGGTGACAAGTCAGACAGGACTAAACATTTTGGCTGTAGTGCAAAAATGGGGAGCCTCAAATCAGTAGAAGTGTCATGGACAACACAGAGAAAGGGATTCTCTGTCCAGCGAGACCTTGGATGAAGAACTGTGTTAGGCACAACACAACTCAGTAAAGATGTTGACAGAGTACAAAGAGGAACAGCAAGACTGATAAAAAGTTAAGAAAACATGACCTTTGAGGAAGGGTTGAAGGAATAATGCTTGTTTAGTCTACAACAAACTGAGGGCAAATACAACAGTCTTCCCCAGAGCCTTTTGGCAAGAAGATAGCTCTTCTCATCTGCAGGGGGAAGGAAAAGCTTTACATTGTGTATTTTCATAAGAGCAGAGTGAGGAAGTACCAGGATCTGTTATATAAGGAGTCTCCTTTGCTGCAGCCTTTTAAAATCAAGTCGGATAAATCTATATATTTTTATATATGTTGTATTCTAATTGTAGGTTCATGCCTCGGGGCACCAGGGTTGCACTGGATCCCTAGAAATCCTTCTGATCCCTTGCATTTGAATGCTTTCAGGATTCAATTTGACAAGACTCTGTGATTCTGTGAAAACATAACAGTTTAAGCTATAGACAGATCAAAAGACCTCCATCTGTAAGCGGCTCAGAGCCTGGTGGATACAAGCCAAAGGAGGCAGTGATTCAGACTCTTCCATATCGAGCTGTCCAGCCACCAACTAAGGTGGCCTTACTTCATTTGGTTGTGTTGTGTGGGGCCAATCCATGCTTACATCACTAAAGACAGATAGGGGAAACCTGGTTTTCCTCAGTGTTGCAAGGGCAGATCTGTGTGGTTGGCACTGTCAGTGCTGATGTGCATGTGAGCAGTGCCAGCGCTGTGAGCGCACACGGAATTTAATCAGGCTGAAAGGTTTCAGAGGAGAGTTTGAATGGTGGTTGCACCAAAGCCCTGGATAGATGCTTACTAAGGAATCCTGCACCCTACAGGCACTGAATGGGCTTTGGTCTACCCAAGCTAAACAATAAAACAACCTTTGGAAGATTGAGCTTTTGCGTGGTATTATTCTCGTGCTCAGACAAGCTTAGTGCTTGTGAATGAAAGCAGATATGGCAGCAAAAGGGACAGACAGAATATCTTTATCTGCTCAGGCACAGCATGACATACAGTGGCAGTGCTGATGCCAAAAGGCTTTCTCAGTTTATGAGAGGACAGTTCAGTCTTCAGGCTAATGCAAACCCAATTACTCACCAGGATTGATGATTCTTCTGTGTGTGCCTGGCCACTAGGAAATGAGATTGAAAGAGGAGTGCAGGCTAATGAATAGCTGTCATGAACGTCTTGGACTTTAAACACATCATTTAAAGCAGAAATGTAATATCCACTGCATGCTACTGGTCTGGTGAGCAATCCATTTCCACTGCTAAAACGTTTTTTTTATAAGCAGAATTGGTTTATGTGCAGAGTTTTATTTCAGCTGAATGTGAAACTCCCCTGTTTTGACTGAAAAATTCAGCTGCCTCCAGAACTGTCCAACATTTATTGGGAAGAATCAGACTCAGCAGTGGGGCAGGCACAGCGCAAACTTTTACAGCAGCATGTTTGTTACATGTTTCTGTTGGCCTCAATCTCTTTTCCATCCATCATCCTCAATAAAAATACTCCAAAAGTACTCTTGTGTGGGCTAGGCAGAAGAATGGCTAGGTCAGATGTTAGGCACCTGACACCAAAGCTTCAGTCCTCCAAACTCACGCTTACAGCAGTCTGAAGTTCACAGACACTTAGAACTTTAGCTACTGGGCTCTCTTGACTAGCTGTTGTTCCTGTGGTAGAACAGTAGTTTCCACATCACCAGTAGCTCAGACCTCATATTTAAGTCCCTTCAGGATCTGCTAACAACACATTCCTTGCCTTATTTTGGTCGACACCTCAACCCAGAGAGCACTTCCAAACATTCTTAATGAGTCTGCCCTTTACAAAGAATAACTGAAAGAGGTTGGTGTCCCTGATGATCAAGCAATGTTAATCTGGGGGAGGAGGTGCTAGAAAAAGGAGGAAGTTCTATCAGTGTGGTCCTGAGAGGTCAGTACCACTGTGAAAAAACATGGAATCTTTCTGGCTTTGTGGTTCATTACAAACTGCTGGGCACCACTACTGAATATCTCAGTGCTTAGCCTAAGGGTCCAGATAACCATACGAGGGCTTTGCAGTTGCAAAAGCAGGTTCTGATTGGAAGCAGTTTTTGCTTTGACAAGAGGAAGTGACAGCAGCAAACCAGAGGAGCAATTACCGTGCTGCTGGGTCTGAGTTGTGTGAAAACTACAATGACCTCACTGTTGTAAACTTCCATTACTCATCAACTGCCTTTGCTGATTGGCCTACACTGGCATTCCAGCTTTGGGTACTGTGGTTTGAAGCTGATGAAAACTGAGGCAAACACCCTGCTGCCTCAAAGACAACTGCTTTTTTTCATTGCCTACAGCAATACTCCACTGTGTCCCACTACTGCTTTTGCATTGCCTACAGCAATAGAATAGAATAGAATAAACCAGGTTGGAAGAGACCTTCAAGATCATCAAGTCCAGCCTATCATCCAACACCATCTAATCAACTAAACCATGCAACCAAGCACCCTATCAAGCCTCCTCCTAAACACTTCCAGTGATGGTGACTCCACCACCTCCCTGGGCAGCACATTCCAATGGCCAATCTCTCTTTCTGGGAAGAATTTCTTCCTAACATCCAGCCTAAACCTCCCCTGGTGCAGCTTGAGACTGTGTCCTCTTGTTCTGGTGCTGGTTGCCTGGGAGAAGAGACCAGCCCCCGCCTGGCTACAACCTCCCTTTAGGTAGCTGTAGAGAGCAATAAGGTCTCTCCCGAGCTTCCTCTTCTCCAGGCTAAGCAACTCTAGCTCCTTCAGTCTCTCCTCACAGGGCTGTGTTCCAAACCCCTCATCAACTTTTTTGCCCTTCTCTGGACACCTTCCAGCAAGTCAACCTCCTTCCTAAACTGAGGGTCCCAGAACTGGACACAGTATTCAAGGTGTGGCCTAACCAGTGCAGTGTACAGGGGCAGAATGACCTCCCTGCTCCTGCTGGCCACACTTCCTGATGCAGGCCAGGATGCCATTGGCCCTCTTGGCCGCCTGGGCAAGGCTCATGTTCAGCCTACCATCCACCAGTACCCCCAGGTCCCTCTCTGCCTGGCTGCTCCACTACTCCACTGTGTCCCACTACTGCTTTTGCATTGCTTACAGCAATACTCCACTATGTCCCAGCATGAAGTTTACAAAGATGCAAGCACCCATTCCACAGCACCAAAGCAATATATGCAATGAATGACCAGCATCACTACATACCTCCAGAAGTCCAGACTAATGAGAGCTTCCTTGTGTTTAATGGGCAAAGCTCACGCTACTGTACCAACTTTGCCACCTGAGAGATTTATTGTCATCGAGTTTGCTGCCCTATTTCAGGTGCAACCCAAGAAATCCACCCTAGAAAGTCCACCATTTTTAGCCACTGAGTTTTATCACTTTCATTGCCAAGGAAAATATTTTCAGAATTGAAATCCATGCAGGCTTTATTTTCAGACTCGTTGAAGAAAAAAACCCACCAAAATTTCCACTGCTCTGCAAACACAAACACACCCCTGAGCACAAATCCTCAGTGAGGTAATGGCAAAGCTCAGGAGCCAGGCTGCAAGAACTGAGTCTTGCTTATGTGAACAAAAAAATTACCAAATTTACAGCCTGAGTGGCTGATTTCTGTGTTCCACAGGTGCTAGACATGACTCAGCAATAGAATTATTTATTTGCTACATTCAGATTTCAGTTCTGTTTGCTGTTGCTTACAGAATATGCCTCTGGTCCTAATTACTATCTTCTAATTACTATTACTGGGCTCCTTTAACTTTAATGGATATCCATACCTGTGCCTGAGAGTAGTGAACTGAGAGGACAACAGAACTCAGTCTCAAACTGTGCCAGGGGAAGTTTATGCTGGAGGTGGGGAGAAAGTTCTTCACAGAGAGAGTTGTTGGCCATTGGAATGTGCTGCCCAGGTAGGTGGTGGAGTCACCATCCCTGGAGGTGTTCAAGAAGGGACGTGCTCCAGCAACCCAACATCTTTCCTAAACTGAGGAGCCCAGAACTGGACACAGGACTCAAGGTGTGGCCTAACCAGTGCTGAATTTAAGGGCAGAAGGACCTCCCTGCTCCTGCTGGCCCCACTATTCCTGATGCAGACCAGGATGCCATTGGCCTTCTTGGCCACCTGGGCACACTGCTGGCTCATGTTCAGCCTACTATCAACCAGTATCCCCAGGTCCCTTTCTGCCTGGCTGCTCTTCAGCCACTCTGACCCCAGCCTGTAGCACTGCATGGGGTTATTGTGGCCCTGAGACCTGCAAAGAGAATCAAAAATTGCCCTTGCAAGCTATGGAAAGAAATTCCTTGACACAAATGTCTGTGTGCCCTCAGGTGCACCCACAGAAATCACTCTGCAGACTGAAGATCATGACCCCTTTCCCTATACAGCTATAGCCTAAGAGCAAAGGTGACGCAACTGCTAAGAATTAGAAACACCTAATGGCAGTTGGGGGCCACAGCAAAAGTCATGTCATACTGAAACTTCCAAGAACATCAGAGAGGCATCAGTGAAAGCAGAATGAGTCAGGAACACATCATTAAAAAGTCTCCAAAACAAACCCAAGAACTGCAAAACTCCCCAGACGAGCACCACAGGGACCACAGCATGGACAGGAGGATCCATCACTGTTTCATAGGAGTTTATGGCCACAGAAAGTCAGAGCTTCCTTCTGTCCTTTCATTCAACACTCCGGGCATCTGACATAAACCACAGGTAAGGCAGTGTTTTCAGGAGCTTTTAGAGATGGCAGACACAAAATTGCAGAACCACAGAATGCTAAGGGTTGGAAGGGACCTCCAGAGATCATTGACCCTGCCAGAGCTGGGACACCTAGGGCAGGTCACACAGGAACATATGCAGGGAGGTTTTGAATGTGTCCAGAGAAGGAAACTCCACAACTTCTCTGGGCAGCCTGCTCCAGGGCTCTGGCACTCTCACAGTGAAGAATTTTTCACTCATGTTCCCATGACACCTCCTCTGCTTCAGCTTGCCCCTCTTGCCCCTTGTCCTATCACCGGGCATCACTGAGCAGAGCCTGGCTCCATCCTCCTGACACTGCCCTTCACATCTTTATAAACATGAATGAGGTCTCTCCCCAGGTTCCTGTGCTCCAAGCTCAAGAACCCCAGCTCCCTCAGCCTTTCCACGGCAGGGAAATGTTTCACTGCCTGCAGCATCTTTGTGGCTCTGTGCTGGGCTCTGTGTTCCCTCTTTTCCTGGGACCCTCCCTAAACAATGACACCCTAAAAATGCTTACTGTGAACAAAGCTGTTACCTCCTGTTCCTTAGGACATGAAAAGTCTTATGGATCTATTGCCATGCAATACATACCAGATTGGGTTTCTATTTACAAGAGGACAAGATAGATTTTGGCTTATATATGTATTCAATAACAGGCAACATGCTCCTGAGCTTGAGTGCTGCTTTATTAACCCCTGAGCAAATGACCATTTGAAAATGAAGAACACATCAGTGGTAAGTTTAGGACAGTGCCATTTCAATTGTTGATATGAAATCTGGAGTCAGGGTGATGAGCCTAACAGGGGAAAAAAGAGAGCAGACTGAAAAACAACTGCTTGAGCTTATTCAAAACTATGGATACCATAGAAAAAAGATGGGAACAATTTATTGGGCTATAGCATGTCAGATAATTTCTAGGTCAAAACCAAAATGAAAGAGCAGAATTCCTACTGCAGCAAAATTCTGCATGATGCTCCACTGCAACGTGGTCATTTTTGGAACTGTTACTGAGTGGGGTAAATATTCTCCTGTCTATCAGGGGTTCAGACTCATCAGTGAAGACATCTGCCCCAAAGCCACATGGAAGCAATGGGAAAACTAGGATAGACTTCAGAGAGAGTTGAAACAGTCCTTGGAGGAGGAAGCCTGCTGTGACTAGAGTTAGAATCATAGAATCAATCATGTTGGAAAAGACCTCAGAGATCATTAAGTCCAACCTGTCTCCCAAGACCTCATGATTACTAAACCATGGCACCAAGTGCCACATCCAATCCCTTTTTGAACACCTCCAGGGATGGTGACTCCGCCACCTTCCTGGGCAGCACATTCCAATGGCTAACAACTCTTTCTATGAAGAACTTCTTCCTAACATCCAGCCTAAACCTCCCCTGGCGCAGCTTGAGACTGTGTGCCCTTGTTCTGGTGCTGGTTGCCTGGGAGAAGAGACCAACCCCCTCCTGGCTACAACTTCCTTTCAGGTAGTTGTAGACAGCAGTAAGGTCTCCCCTGAGCCTCCTCTTCTCCAGGCTGAACAACCCCAGCTCCCTCAGCCTCTCCTCACAGGGCTGTGCTCAGGGCCTCTCCCCAGCCTCATTGCCCTTCTCTGGACATGTTCAAGTGCCTCAATGTCCTTCTTAAACTGAGGGGTTCAGAAGTGGGCACAGTACTCAAGTTACTTCCTCAGGGTATGGCTTCCCTTGAATGGAGGCATATTCCCACAATTCAAACTGTTTTCATAAGCAATGCACATTAACTGCTGGGGGCCCTAATGAAGCAGAGGCACCGAAGGTTCTGCATTACCCTCTTTGCTCTGTGACTTGGCTGCACCTCCAGCAACCCACTCACAACCACTTGCTGAAGAGCTTTTAGTAATGTTCTTGAAAAAGAGTGAGGAGAGGGAAAACAAATATTAAGAGTGTAAATGTATCATTTTGATATCCAAGTAGGATATCAAGGAGAAAGTTGGCAGAAACTATCCCAATCTTGCTGGTGTTTTCTGCAGGAGACAGACCAGGACAGCTCGAGGTCCTTAATTTCATACAGGGACACTGAAATAATTCTAGGTTTGTTCTTGCTGAAATTATACTTTCTTTGTCCCACAACCCAATTGGTATCATCAGTTTGGTCTTGGTGCAGTGGAAGGGAATTGATGACACAGAAGGATCCTTGCCCAACCCAAATGAGTCTATGTAATCAATTTTTCAGCTAACACAGATTTTCCTCCCTCTCTGGTAACCTTGCTATGCAGGATATGTTCCTTTCTGAAGCAAAGAGATATTCCTAGCATTCAAAAAAACCAGAACCCTTTGAATGCAAATAAAATGACTAATGCTTCTTTAAGCTCACAGCGGTTCCATGCAGTAACTTAAATGAGAGGCTATTAATTCATCTGTGACTGAAAAACCCCAACCAGATGGATTAGTTTGAGTTCTCACAAAGTAGAGCTATGAGTTATGGTCATGGTGGGGGATACATTTCTTTTTCAGTTGCCTTCTTTTAAGCTTCTCTTTCAGCTGCTTCATTATGCTGGGCTTTCAGAAAATTGTTGCATCTAATCTCTTCTAAAAAGTCTCTTTGAGTAAGAGGCAAGGAGCAGATGCTATTTTCAAATGTAAAAATGCAGCTAAAAGATGAAACACAAGCGTGCTGGGGACAATTCATCAATCCTGTGTGTTCCACTACTCTCTCTTCTGCCAAAGAGAAGCCAAATTGGAAATACAGTTTCAACAGCAGAGAGATTGGTCTCCTTTTAAAGGCATATTCTTCTTTCTAAGTCTCTGCATGGATTTAGGACTAATAAATGAATGTGATGGTGCCAGCTGTTCACTGCCTTCTCTGTGTACAAGAGCATGCCTGGTTAGCCTTTGCTGGGTCTGCTGAGGCTATCAAGCTGTGCTCCACTACAGAGCCTTTGAGCTAGCAAGCTGCATCGAACTTCACTTATTGTATTGCAAAGCCTGAGTCTTGGGCATACCCTCAAGATCAGCTTCACTGATTTTACTGAGGATGTAGGTATCCATTTAGAGAACTGAGATACCTCCCAGACATTGGATGGGAATAAGTTTAACATGGTTCAGTAATTTTCCTGTGCAAATTAGAGCATCTCTTATCTGCTCTTTTACCCAGTCACTGTCAAAAAAAACCCAACCCAACCCAACCCAAAAAACCCATGACAGTTTGTTAAAGCACATTGCTAAAAAAGAACTTGGTGAGAACACTGACAGAATGATTTTTTGTCATCACAAAAAATGGTGGGAGATTTCCTATGCAAGGCAGCACTTGGCCCTGAATGGCAGAGGGGTGTGAGGCAGACACGAAAGAGGCACAACATCCATCTGCCTTTCCCTGTGGCTTCCATAGCGGCACGCAGCATTCCAACAGGCATTCCCGTGGCAGGGTGGCAAGCAGAAGGCCTTGTCATGACTGCTGAGGAGGTTTCACAGATAACCATCCGTGGAGACCAACCAGAGAAATGCAGTTAATGAGCTGGAATAGCACGGTCCTGACAAGCCCTGTGGCTTGAGCGAGTGTGTTCCTTCACACTGCACACATCTGTCACAAACAGGCTCGTGAAATCATTTGCCATTTGCTTTATCTGCAGGAGCATTCTTTATGTGCTGATATCATGCAAAACGTGCCAGGGTAAGCAAATAAACCAGCTTGGTCTAAGAGCAGCGCCTGTCTTCTTAACTCGCTTTGGCCAAGGGCTAAGCTGATAAAAATGCCCGCAGCCTGGGTGAGAATTTCCCACAACCATCTTTGCATTCTAGCCCTCTCACTCGAAGTTAGCCTGAGTCACAGAGGTAGGTGGAGGGCTCCAGTTTAAAATGTAATAGTGGTGGAAGGATGAGGGGAAACTGTTGCTACCAAATCAGCAGCTCCTTCTAGCATAAGTCTCAGTTCAGACTAGCTTTGTTCTTTTCCAAGGATCTGTTTTAAGCCAGCATAAATATCACACTGGCCCTTTGGACTGACCCTGATAGATCACACTTACAAGTTTATCTTCTCCACAGCTGATCCATTGCTTCTCCACGTCATGGTTTCACCAGGCAACCAGCACCAGAACATGAGGACACAGTCTCAAGCCGCACCAGGGGAGGTTCAGACTGGATGTTAGGAAGAAATTCTACACAGAGAGAGTGACTGCCCATTGGAATGGGCTGCCTAGGGAGGTGGTGGAGACACCATCATTGGAGGTGTTTAGGAGGAGACTTGATAGGGTGCTTGGTGCCATGGTTTGGTTGATTAGGTGGTGTTGGATGATGGGTTGGATGCGATGATCTTGAAGGTCTCTTCAACATCTATGTTCTATTCTAACCTCCCTACCCTAGCTTATGAGTTCTACTATCTCCTTTCTCCTGCCATCACTCAGCCTTGCCAGGGAACAGTCAGGCAGTGTTATAATCCTCATTGTGTTTATGCTGGGTATTTTTTCTTTCTTTTTTTCCTCATGTTGTGTTTTTCTTTCCTCACAAGAAGTTCTACTCACCTTCAAGTTGTAGACCTCTAAGTTAAACCAAAGTTTGCCATTCTTTTCTTTTTATGGGAAGTTTTGACAATGTGGTGTTCTCCTTAAAACCCTTACTGCAGTCATTGGAGAGCCTCTGTTCCATAATAAAACCATTTTCTAGCTCTCATTCCATGAAGGGAAGTTCCACAACACAACTCCTAGACTTAGGAAAAGAAGGCCATAAAAAGAAATAAAATGGAGATCATTAATTTCATAATTCATCATTAGAAAAAGGCTCAGGAGTTTGAGAACTTGAGGTTGGCAACAATCCTAAATCCACTTTTCCTCAGCAGTCTTCCTTGGACTGGTGGTTTAATTAGATAAATTTGATGAGGAAAGCATCTTGTACCCCAGGCAGGCACCACCTCCAGAGTAAATCCCCTAAGTGTTTCCAAGTGAAAAGGAACAAGTTGTCTCTCCATGGATTAAGTAAAATAAAGCTTTCTTCATGAATTTAAACTTTTCACTCTGATTTCTAGGATTAATTCTATGTTTCTGTAATTAATTCTATGATTCTGTTTCAGCCTTCCAGTCCTCATCCCTCTTGGCACCCTCCGTGCTGACCCTCCCTGAGAAAGGTTGGCCGACATCCATCCAGTGACATCCACACCACCCTTCTACAACGCCAGGCCACCATAAAAAGATTCATAAAATCTGCAGGCCCCTGAACCTTGTCACTCTGCCAGCAAGGAAAAAAAAACACTCTCAGAAAAGGGGATGGTACCAACAGAAAAATAAGTTAGGAAAGAGATGGAAGACTTGAAGGGGTTGTGACTGTTGAGGCCCCTCATTGTCTCCTGAGTACCTAGAGACATCAGTAATGACAGCACAAAGACAGCATGCTGCTTTAATACATGGAACTTACCTAACAGAAGTCTGTTAGAATAGAACAGAACAGAATCAACCAGGTTGGAAAAGACCTTTGAGATCACCGAGTCCAACCTATCATCCAACACCATCTAATCAACTAAACCATGGCACCAAGTGCCCCTCCAGTGATGGTGACTCCACCACCTCCGTGGGCAGCACATTCCAATGGCCAATCTCTCTTTCTGGGAAGAACTTCTTCCTAACATCCAGCCTAAACCTCCCCTGGTGCAGCTTGAGACTGTGTCCTCTTGTTCTGATGCTGGTTTTCTGGGAGAAGAGACCAACCACCTCCTGGCTACAACCTCCCCTCAGGTAGACAGCAATAAGGTCTCCTCTGAGCCTCCTCCTCTCCAGGCTAAGCAACCCCAGCTCCCTCAGCCTCTCCTCATAGGGCTGTGCTCCAAACCCCTCCCCAGCTTTGTTGTCCTTCTCTGGACACCTTCCAGCAACTCAACATCTTTCCTAAACTGAGGGGCCCAGAACTGGACACAGTCCTCAAGGTGTGGCCTAATCAGTTTTCCTACTTGCTGAATAGGGTACAACACCCTTGGTATTGCTTTACTCACCCTACCTACCTCCTCCTCTTGGCAAGATGCTCTAATCTTGCCAACCTTTCCCAGGACACCATACATGCCACCTGGAGGAAATGTTTCTCTTTCTCCTACCCTCCCATCTGTTCTATATTCCTCCTTGATCTCCCCACCCTCAGCACTTTATCCTCTGATCATCCCTAGACCTCAGACTCCAGCTGTACAGCCTTTTTCACTTTCACTGTTTATCTTTGGCTTTTGCCTTGTGGTTTTATCACACTACCAAAACTATTAAGCTGCAATAGCCTTAACTGAAGCCTCCTTCATCTATGATTCTAATCCATCTCTTACTTTCTTTTCTCTTGAAATTCTGAGTGAGCTTCCTAAATTGATTTTAGGCCATCTGCTCTCTCATTATGTACTCCTTAATCAGGCAGATTGTCTGCATTACGGTCACAAAATCAGAAACAAAGGTAGGAAGGGTATTCTACCCAGGTCAGCTACCCAGGTCTGACCTACCCAGGTCAGCTCAGTTCTTTCTGCAGGAATTTCTGAACAATAGCTATGTAGATTTTCTTAAATAGAAGTCCTTAAAAAGCAAAGATATTCCACATCCTCTCCAGAAAACTCAGTTCCAGTGCTTTGCTCTCTTTCCTCAGTCCCTTTATATTTAGAAAGATTTTTCACAGTATCAGTTCCAAAGCTCCCTAGCAGTATTTTGAGTCTTTTTCTTCTTGAGCTCTCCCAGCCAACATGGAGAACAGCTTGTAACCCTCTTCTTTCAGCAACCTTTTACATATTTGAATCCTCTTATCTTGTCCCTTTTCTGTCTTCTGGTGTTTTAGACTAAACAATTTCAGCTCTTTCAAGCTTAGCTTGAAGGCATACTTCTAAACCTCTCACCATTTTACATCTTGTGGATTCTCTCCAACTGATTCACATCTCTCTTTGGAGCAGCAAATGCAGACCTAGGCAGAGGATTCTCACTGAGACCTTGTGAGCAGTAAGGAAGGCGGCAATATGAGGGGGTTTGTGTAAAACATACAGAGGTTCTGTGCACTTCAACGAGGGGGAGAATCTAGAATGGTTTTGGGGTGGGATTTTCCCCCTTTTTGCTCTTGCCCCAGTGCACTGAGTTCAGAGTAACTCTGTCTCGTGGTAGAAGGGAGCAAACTCTTGATTTATCAATTTGCTTGCAGTGTGCTTTGAGAGTGCTTCTTGCACACATTTTTGGACTCACTCACACTTCCAAAACTTATTTATTTGCATCAGTTTCAGCAGAACACAGAGAGCAAAAGAAATGACCTCTGCTTTTCACTTGCTGTTAGGGGATAGGGAAAAGAAGAAATTGTTCTCAATAGTGTGTTTCTGAGGCACAGCGTGTCTGGCTTATGACCACAGTTGAGGAAGTTGTCACTTTGTTTGAACTGTTATGTTTCTGGAAGTCTTACTTCTCCTCCTAGCTCTTCTTTCTTCTGCAGTGTCCAGTTTTGAAAACAAACGGACAGATGTTCTCTTGGATCGGCTTGTGAGACTTGCAACGTCAGGAGTGCAGACAGACTTTGGCTGTTTAGGTTAGGAAATGAGATGCAGACAATCTGATAAATAAACAGTGTTTGTTACTCCAGTTTAAAGTGTGCTCTGGATCTCTTTTTAAAGTCCTCCTACATGTGCTCCTCATTTGGAGACCTCGATGACAAGGTCAGAGTGCTCTTTAACCGCTTTCTGTTGTAACAGAAGTGAATGTTTCTGAACTGTAACCATACTAAAGAAACAATAACAAGAGAATTGATTTACATATAAATTAACTCCAGAGATACTCATAAGACCTAAATCTGCACAGATGAACTAGAATTACAGGGCTTAGGGCAGTGTGAATTGGAATATTCTGTGATTTAGATTCAGATTTTTAATCAGCTGGTACACAGTTACCCAGTTTGGACTGGGACAAGAAAGAGTGGAAAATACTATAGTCAGGTAACTGCATTGTAATGGTTATAGGGTCATATATTTAGTTAGGTAGCATCCAAATGGCACTTCCTTCTCCAGCAGCACACAGATTCCCAGTGCAGCACTAAGGCATCATTTTACTGCTGTAGCACAGTGTGCCACCCTGCCATGACTATATGGACTACACAGCACAACACAGACCAACACCCATGGCTCTGATGAGACCCACGCAGCCAGGCAGAAGTAGCAACTGCCGGAGACCAGCAACCTGCACTGCATGCCCACTAAGAGATGGGGACAAGCACAATAGTACAATTAAATTCATAAAAAGCCAACAAAGACTTTTTTTCCCCTGCCATGACAAAGGGAAGAGGAGGAGAGAAGGGCAATGAGGCTGGTGAGAGGCCTCGAGCACAGCCCTTTGAGGAGAGGCTGAGGGAGCTGGGGTTGTTTAGCCTGGAGAAGAGGAGGCTCAGGGGAGACCTTATTGCTGTCTACAACTACTTGAAGGGAGGTTGTAGCCAGGAGGGGGTTGGTCTCTTCTCCCAGGCAACCAGCACCAGAACAAGAGGACATAGTCTCAAGCTGCACCAGGGGAAGTTTAGGCTGGAATTGAGGAGAGAGGTCTTCACAGAAAGAGTTGTTGGCCATTGGAATGTGCTGCCCAGGGAGGTGGTGGAGTCACCATCCCTGGAGGTGTTCAAGAGGGGACTGAATGTAGCACTTGGTGCCATGATTTAGTCATGACAGGTTGGACTTGATGATCTTTGAGGTTTCTTCCAACCTTGGTGATTCTGTGATTCTGTGTGATTTAGAATGTAGTAGGTGAATTTTGGAGCCAGCTCCTGCTATTTTCTTAAGGGCATGGTGAGTACATGCCTCACTGTCCTTTGGGACTTGCATAAAATCACAATCTGGCCCTCAAGGGAGAAGACAGATACCCACTGAGTCACCAGGAATATTTCCTGCATTGCTTTGGATTTGTCTTGAGGCACCTCCCTTCCAGCTATGCAGGAAGCATCATTTCCAGCAGACAGAGGTGATTCAGAACCCATAAAACGGTCATTTTTCCAGGCGATGGAGATCCTTCCCTGAGTGACTTCTCATTCACATAGCTTTTACTGCCACATTTCAATGTAGAATGAATTCAAATTCCAGTGAAAAGTGTTCACCAAGAAGAAGCAGTGAGCCATGAAACCTTCTACTGTTCTGAAGAGGAACACCCAGTAGTTGGTGTGGCTTCCATTTTTTTTTGCCTGCCTTGCTCTCTGCATCCCTTTTTAAAATTATTTTTTTTAATAATGAATTTTAAAACAAACAAATCTTGCCAGGCTGGACAGAGGGACAGAGTCCAATGGCAGGAGATTCAACACATCTAAGTGCCACATTCTACACATTGGCCACAACAACCCCATGCAGTGCTACAGGCTGGGGACAGAGTGGCTGGAGAGCAGTCAGACAGAAAGGGACCTGGGGGTACTGGTTGATAGTAGGCTGAACATGAGCCAGCAGTGTGCCCAGGTGGCCAAGAAGGCCAATGGCATCCTGGTCTGCATCGGGAATAGTGTGGCCAGCAGGAGCAGGGAAGTCATTCTGCTCCTGTACTCAGCACTGGTTAGGCTACACCTTGAGTCCTGTGTCCAGTTCTGGGCCCCTCAGTTTAAGAAGGACATCAAGACACTTGAACGTGTCCAGAGAAGGGCAACGAGGCTGGGGAGGGGTCTGGAGCACAGCCCTGTGAGGAGAGGCTGAGGGAGCTGGGGTTGCTTAGCCTGGAGAAGAGGAAGCTCAGGGGAGACCTTATTGCTCTCTACAACTACCTGAAGGGAGGTGGTAGCCAGGTGGGGCTTCTTTTCTCCCAGGCAGCCAGCACCAGAACAAGAGGACACAGTCTCAAGCTGTGCCAGGGGAGGTTTAGACTCAAGGTGAGGAGCAAGTTCTTCCCAGAGAGAGTTGTTAGCTGTTGGGATGTGCTGCCCAGGGAGGTGGTGGAGTCACCATCTCTGGAAGTGTTCAAGAGGGGACTGGATGTGGCACTTGGTGGCATGGTTTATTAGTCATGAGGTATTGGGTGACAGGTTGGACTTGATGATCTTTGAGATCTTTTTCAACCTTATTGATTCTATGATTCTATGATAATTAGTTTGAAAGTTGTGACTAGTTGTTACCTCAGAGTTACCTCAGTGTTTTGCTGATCAAGATGCACATGCGGGCAAGGTTTGCTCTGTATTTTATGAAGGCTGCATGGGTTGCTAGTTAATAGAGCTCAAAAGATGCTCTGTTCCACCTGAGCATACTACCAAATACTTTGTGATTGATAACAGATTTTTGAAAACCCCAAACCTCAATAACTAAGGCTTTGGCAATACTTTGAATTACTGTTATACAGAAGCTACCAAATCTTTTGTTGAAGTACAGGTGGGGAGCCCACCAACCCTCTGTGCTCTTGGAAAGCATCTTGTACAACTTGCTAGGATGCCGTGGATGTATCACCTCTAAAAAGGGATTCATGTCCAAGTGCCATTGTGTTTATATCACAACAGGGGTCCGACCTCGATTACATTTGGTGACACTGGTGACCCTTTTTAAGGGCTGATAACATTGAAGACAAGCATAAGGGAAGACAAAATACCTGCCGGCTTTCTGCCCCCTGCACTCAAAGAGATTGCAGCTGCTCTCTTCACTTATATGCTCTTATATTTGTATCTATTTGCACTCTTTCAAGCTGGTTACATCGAGTGGATGGCCGCGGACGGTCTGACCTCGGGCCCTTACCCCTCGGAGCGGTGATTTACCAGCAGTGCCCCTACCTGAAGGGTGCGAACCCCACCCGGCTCTGCCCTCCCATCGGGAGCCAAGCCAGCCCGTCCCGTCGGAGCCCTGCTCTCAGCCAGTCCCGCCCCGGCCCGGCGGCCCGCCCGCGGTGAGCCGTCCCTCCCCGGCTGGGGAGGGGCCTGCCCGGCGGTATCGCCGCGGAGCAGCCGTGGCCGCTGCCGGAGGCGACGGGGGGCACGTCCCACATATAACCGTGCGGCTCCGCTCGGCGCCGGCCTCACTGCTTTCAGGGCACGGCGTTCACCTTGCGCGGCAGCTTGGCCATGGCTCGGCGCCTCCGTCCCGTGAGCCGGTCCTGAGGAGCAGCTGAGCTGCCGCGCTTCGGACGGACCGAGCTGGTCTTGACTCTGCGCCTTTGTACTGCACCCTTCTTTCTTACTTCCTTCCACCTACTGCTCCTCCTGCAGAAGCTCTGCTCGGGGCTGAAGACACTTCCCTGCCCGTGTGTGCATAAAGCTCGACTTTCCCTTCTCTCGCCGCAGCGCCGTTGCACCTTCCCCGCCTCCTCCTCCTCCTCCTCTCGGGGCGGGCGGGCTCGCACCCCTTCTCGGCCGCTGTCCCCGCCAGCAGCCCGCCGAGGATGCGGCTCTCGCTGCTGAGCCCGTTGCTTCTGCTCTCCTTCAGCTGCAGCCCCGGCGCCGCGGACCTCCTTGTGGCCCGAGCCAAGTGCCCGACCCGCTGCGATGTCTCCAAGTGCCCCAGCCCTAGCTGCCCCAGCGGCTACGTCCCCGACCGCTGCAACTGCTGCCTCATCTGCGCCGCTGGCGAGGGGGACTCTTGCGGCCGCAAAGAGGACCCGCCTTGCGGGGACAGCCTCGACTGCCGCTACCCCATGGGCAAGCGCTTCGCCAAGGGGGTCTGCCAGTGCAAGCTCAGCGCCCAGGTGTGCGGCAGCGACGGCCGGACCTACGACAACATCTGCCAGCTGAAGGCGGTGAGCCGCAAGGCGCTGCAGCACGGCCTGCCCGCCGTTGCTCAGGTCCAGAAAGGAGCCTGTGAATCGGGTAGGAGCATGGCAGGGCATGCCCGGGGGCACGGGGAGCAGAGGGCAGTGGGTGGACAGCAGAGGGCCGGGATGTTTTCCACTCTAAGAAAAATGATGATCCTGTGGTCCTGCACTAGCCGAGGAGTGGAATTAGATGATCAGGTAATTAGTGATAGAACAAGGAATTAGAACAAGCTATGACTGGACGTTAGGAAAAGTTCACAGAGTGGTCAGGCATTAGAATGTGCTGCCCAGGGAGGTGGTGGAGTCACCAACCCTGGGTGTGTTTGAAGGTGGTTTGGATGGTGGTGCTTGGGGATATGGCTTAGGGGTGAACCTTGTAGAGTAGGGTTCTGGGTTGGACTTGGTGATCCTGAGGGTCTTTTCCAACCTGTCTGTTTCTGTGATGTTCAAACGTCCCTTCCAACCCCTACCATTCAGTGATCCTGTGTGACCTGGGAAGGCTGGGTGGCTCTAGGGGTGGCACAAGGCTGCAAGGCATCTCACCTGGTTGCCAGCAATCACTGTGACGTAGAGGTGGTGCTCAGGTCCTTTCTGAATGGCAGAAATCCTTCTTGAACGTCCTTGTGGGCTAGAGGCCCGGTGGTGTGGTTGGAGAAGGTTTTGCCTTGGCATGGCTGTGGAGAGTTGATGCGCTGCATGCTGCTGCAAGGCTCAGGTGAGCTGGAGGTGCATGCACCTGACAGCACAGTCTTCTGTCTGCAGTAACATACTTGGGCCTATGCTCAGATATTGATATGCTGTGGCAACTTCAGTCTGGAAGGTTTTACTTCAGACGGTTTAGTAATCTTTGAAGTGATCATTTTAAAACCTATTATTAAAGTGGGTCACTTCATGGAAGTGTCACTCTGCTAATATCTTTCCATATACATACTGATTACTAATAGGTTATTTTGAGGGTTTGCTTCTACTCCCTTTCTCATTTTGCTTCTGGAAAGAAAATTCATAGGCATAATAGAGCTTTAAATCATGCATTAGTGTTTCCTTTGAGTCAGGTGAACCCCTAACCACCCTGTTCATTCATAGATAGCAAGCTTGACAAAATTATTGGGAGAGGCCAAAGGGAGAAGAGCTACTGATGTAGCCTCTCTTTGAGTTGGGCACCTTTCATATATCTCAATCCTGAGAAGAGGTAAACCATGATGCAGAGAGTGAGGAGCTCAAGAGATATTCCTGGAGTTCCTTTAGGAGCATCTCTTGTCAGAGCCAAGAATTGCTCAGAATGCCAGCCTGGAACAGCAAATGATCAGTGTCTCTGGTGTTGTGTAGCTGTGAGTTGCTGTTTGTCTGTTCTTTTTCACATCACCATCCATTAGCTCGCGTACTCCTAATACTTGGTTGGAACTGATCCACATGAAATAATCAGAGTGTGAGCTAGCCTGCAGCTAAGGGCTTACTGAGTGCTTAGGCTTTGGTATATATGACATTTTCTTTAAGGAATCCTCCTGAATCTACTGTTAACAGGCTTAGGAATTTGGAGCCATGAAGTAGAAATAACTTGTTTTTGTTCCAGGCAACTATTTTAGCGTTCGCTTTCTTTTTGGCTTTGTTTTTCTTGTCCCAGAAAGCCTCAGCTTTAGTTGAAGCATCTGTTTCTCGGTTAAGTTTAAAGAATTTTTTTATTCAATTCTACAGCTGGACAAATTGAAGCTTAAAGAAACCAAATGCCTTGCTCAAGGTCAGACTGAGGTGGTGGTTGAGACAGGAATAGAACTCAGTGCTGGTTTGAGGGTGTTTTGTTGTTGTTTTGTTTTTAAACAATAGCATGCAGAGGCTGTAATGAGAGGTTTAAAAGAAAGCTGAGAGTTTAAAATTACTGTCTTGCTCTTCCCTGTTCTCGAAAGCAATTTGGCCTTAGATGACTCAGAGTTTGAAAGGCTAGCTAGTCATGCCACTTAACCATACATACATTACAACAATCTCAGATAACTGTAGCCTTGCATAGTGACTTAGGCCAATTTCAGAACATGCAGGTTTTGAAACCTCTGCTCCTCTCCATTTCCAGTTGCTTGTCTTGATGCTGAGTCTGGCTCTGACAGGCTGAGAATGCTGAGGTCTCCTGTTGGTATTAGGGAGGTTGTGGACAGGCGGGGGCTGGTCTCTTCTCCCAGGCAACCAACACCAGAACAAGAGGACACAGTCTCAAGCTGTGCCAGGGGAGGTTTAGACTGGATGTTAGGAAGAAATTCTTCATAGAGAGAGTGATTGGCCACTGGAATGTGCTGCCCAGGGAGGTGGTGGAGTCATCATCATTGGAGGTGTTTAGAAGGAGACTTGATGGGGTGCTTGGTGCCATGGTTTAGTTGATTAGGTGGTGTTGGATGATGGGTTGGACACAATGATCTTGAAGGTCTATCCTATCCTATCCTATCCTATCCTATCCTATCCTATCCTATCCTATCCTATCCTATCCTATCCTATCCTATCCCTTCCATCAAAGCCTTGCAGCTGCCTCCAACTGTATTTAGGGCAAGGCACTGCAAGGTGCTGGCTAGAAACAGACTCTAGTCACATTCCTTCACTGATTGTTTTCCTTGTGTCTGAGTTTGTTTTGAGTTCCTGCAGGTGAGGCTGGAAATTGTGGAGCATTGGGTTTAGCTCAGAGTGTAGCACTTCCAGGCTGACACCATAGGTTTGCCTTAGAGTCACTTGGGAAGAAGGAGTAACAAGCATCTGAAGGCAGTGAGGTGTCTGTGCTGGAAGGCTTGTGCCAGTCTGTCTGGCTGTGTGACTGCTACACTGCACAAGAAAGCCCCTTTGGTGCTGGTTCACCAGATTGTTCTCAGCTGTGCACCGTAGACATGCATTGTACAAACAAGTTGCCTGAAGCATAATGTGGCATTAAACTCACCAAGGCTTTATGGTCAGTGCACAGCTATGCAACTTGATCTTAATGCTGAATTCATCAGAAAAGCTGCCCATGAACCTATGTTTCCAGCAGATGTTTCTGTTTTTTAAGCAGAGACATTATAATCTTTTATTTGTCTTTCATTTCTCTCCATGAAAGCACAGTGGGGACAGTGTTTATCCCTGGTGATCAGATCTGCCAGGTTGCCGTCCTCCCTTAGACATAATAATTTTGCTGAGCACAGCTCTTTTCTGAAGCTGGTTTGAAAAGGGGGAACAGCCTTAAAAGAATGAGTTTCCCAGGCTCACAGGTTCCTAATGAATACAAAGTTGTGGATTTTCATACAATGTGCTGTCTTTAAGAAAGCACTGAATGTGATCTGATTGAATTCTGTAGGGAGTAACTTGGCAGATAGTCAGAGACTTGCAGTCTTTTGCAAATATAAATGGGTCTGGCTTTATTTTCTTCAGGGGGATTATGACAGTTTACTTCTGCTGTTTGGGTTTTTTTCTTTCTTCTTCTTTTTTCTGTTCATAGTAGATGAATTCCCCTAATTCATTGGGGGTCCTGATTTGCAGGAGTCTTAATGAGATTGCTGAGGTTCTGTTTCTGCAAGAAAGCCAATAAAATCACTGTTAGATGAACTCAGAGCTGTAGGTGACAGTACTGTCCAAGAAAAGCTTTAAGCCTGACAGGCGCTGAGCTTTGGCCCTGTAAATCCAATGTAGCTGGAGCCCTTAGAAATGTAAATGTAAGATCACATTTTACAGGAGAGGATGAACACTAACCCTGGCTTGTGCACCTACATCCAAATCTGGGTTTTGAGTGTTCTGTGAGAGGAGCTGGAGAGCTTCTGAAGATCTAACTAGTTCAGATGGTAGGGTGGGAGTTAGACCTGCTGAGCACAAACCCTATGAAGAGAGGCTGAGGGAACTGGGGTTGCCTAGCTTGGAGAAGAGGAGGCTCAGGGGAGACCTTATTGCAGTCTACCTGAAGGGAGGTTGTAACCAGGTGGGGGTTGGTCTCTTCTCCCAGGCAACCAGCACCAGAACAAGAGGACACAGTCTCAAGCTGTGCCAGGGGAGGTTTAGGCTGGATGTTAGGAAGAAATTCTTCACAGGAAGTGAGACTGGCCATTGGAATGTGCTGCCCAGGGAGGTTTTGGAGTCACCATCCCTGGAGGTGTTTAGGAAGAGACTGGATGGGGTGCTTGGTGCCATGGTTTGGTTGATTAGATGGTGCTGGATGATAGGTTGGACTCGATCATCTCAGAGGTCTTTCCCAACCTGGTTAATTCTGTTCTGTTCTAAAAGCTGCTGCATTTGTGGTTGGAGAAGATTGAGACAATGTGATTCTTTTGAAGTGTGAAGACAGCTAAAGACTCATACTGTGTAAATTTGGTTTTGCTTGAAGTACAGCCTGATTGCAGCACCTTTAACATCTTGGTTATACAAGAGTAATTGGATCAAATTATGGCTTTTTTGCCAAGTTAAATTAGCTTTGGTCAGTGTGAGATGATTTTGAATATGCAGTAATAATGTGGGAAATGATGGATGTGAGTGAGTGACCTTTGAGAAAAATGTGTGGCAAATATCAGTAGGTCAATAGGTCACAATGCACAAAGCTGCTGGAGATTTGGAGCTTTTGCTTCCACAGGCCAGCAGAAGTCTGAGAGCTGCGTGAAGCTCTGCAGGGCAGCAAGAGCGGCTTGGGGAGGTGGGAAGGGAAGAAGACAACACATGTTAAATGTTTTAGAAAGAACAGGAGCAGCAGCTAGTGTCTACCAACTGAAGCAAACTAAAGGGTAGAATCATAGAATCAATAAGGTTGGAAAAGACCTCAAGGAACATCAAGTCCAACCTGTCACCCAACGCCTCATGGCTACTAAACCATGGCACCAAGTGCCGCATCCAATCCCCTCTTGAACACTTGCAGGGATGGTGACCACCACCTCCCTGGGCAGCATATTCCAATGGCCAACAACTCTCTCTGTGAAGAACTTTCTCCTCACCTCCAGCCTAAACTTCCCATGGCACAGCTTGAGACTGCATCCTCTTGTTCTGGTGCTGGTTGCCTGGGAGAAGAGACCAACTCCTTCCTGGCTACAGCCTCCCTTCAGGTAGTTGTGGAGAGCAATAAGGTCTCTCCTGAGCCTCCTCTTCTCCAGGCTAAACAATCCCAGCTCCCTCAGCCTCTCCTCACAGAGCTGTACTTGAGGCCTCTCCCCAGCCTCGTTGCCCTTCTGTGGACATGTTCAAGAGTCTCAATGTCCTTCTTAAACTGAGGGGCCCAGAACTGGACACAGGTCTCAAGGTGTGGCCTAACCAGTGCTGAATACACAGGTACAATGATCTCTCTGCTCCTGCTGGCCACACTATTTGTGATGCAGGCCATTGGCCTTCTTGGCCACCTGGGCACACTGCTGGCTCATGTTCAGCCTACTATCAACCAGTATCTCCAGGTCCCTTTCTGCCTGGCTGCTCTCCAGCCACTCTGCCCCCAGCCTGTAGCACTTCATGGGGTTGTTGTGGCCAAAGTGCAGCACCCGGCACTTGGACTTGAAAGCCTTGATTCTACTGCTAGTTACAATACTTGCTTCCAGGGTCACTATGCACAATGTGCACCATGTTGGCTGTTGCTTCCCTCTTCAGTTTTATCAAGCTGCAATTCTTCCTTTTTGAAGGATATTGAGAACTTCTGATGAAAACCAGCACTTAACATTTTAGTACATAATTGTTAATTAACAGTAATTAATATTTCAGTTCCCTTAAACAGTGTGAGAGTAAATGCTAGCTTGCAGTTACAACTCCACAGCTTGAATTCCTAGTATGTCTTATAATGGTTAAAGCTTCTCATCACTCCCAGGAAATGATTCAAGGGAGATCAGTTTCTATGGAGGCATCTGAACTTTAAGTCAATGTCCTGTCATCAGAAATTAGTTCCCACCAGACAACAGGAAGAGCAGCTCATCTCTTGTCAGATCTTCAGCTACACCTTTCCTACAAAGTCTGCATGTCTGTTATTTCTGATGCTCCTTGGTTTTAGCTTTCCCTTTAATATGTAGTGCAGATTTGGACTCATTCAGGTCTGAGTGTTCTTGTCCTGTGGCCTCAGTATGGAGGTTCTGGACTTGTGCTTTCAGTATGGTATGGAAGGAGGACAAGATACGCTTCAGTTTTACAGCCTCCTCTCTGTTGCTGCATTTTGTTTTCACTGGCTCTCTCCATGCTTACATCCATCCACTGCTTTTTTTCAGACTTCTTTTCCCTTCTTTTATACCCCAAATCTTCATTGGAAAGCCAGTGCTACCTGTGATGTTTCCCTGGGGGCTAGTCAGGAGTGGTTTAAACCTGAGTTCTTTGGCAGGTGTCTTCCTCTGCTTGTGGCCATGTGCAGTGATGATTTTGCTGCCCTGACATACATAAATCTATGTTGGTTTCTACCAACTGGAAGCCTACTTTCACCACACATCCACACACACCCCCCAAACCCCTTTCTATGCTAGCTCACCAGCTGAGTGTCTAGCCAACTGCCTTTCATAGATGCTAAATGTGATGCTAATGTTCCATCCCATCAGTGGACGTTGCTGTGAGTGCAGGCTGCAAAGGAGGTACAGCATGATCAGGCAAGCTGCTTGTGTGAGCTGAGAGTAAGAGAGATCTTCAGTGGCTTAGGAAGATGAATTAGTAACAGCAAATTGTGCTTACATCTGGCTGTCCTCTGTGATTCCTGTTTGCAGTGTCTCTTTCAAGCTAAGTAGTGACACAGTTGGGTAGAGAGATTTGTCAGAGTGCGTGAGAATGTCCATGAACATAATAGACCCAGGCCAGGCCTGCCAAGTTGTTCTTCTGTTTATACCAACTCACATAAATGGAGCTTGCTCAGTGTAAGCATGGTTTCTTTCCCCTCACAAGTAAATCCCGTGGCCAGGAACAGGAAAAGGAGCTCATGGATTTCTATGGAGAAGTGCCTAATTATCTTGATCTGGTTTCTTCAATACTTTCTTCCCTGGAACCAGTGTTGGCTCCACTCTGGAAGTTCCTGTCTTTGCTTCATGTCTTTTGAATGTTGTGGTAATGTAAGGCCTTTGCTTTCTGACTTTGTACAGCCTTTAACACTTCATTGTCAAAGTGAGGACACAGTCTCAAGCTGCGCCAGGAGAGGTTTAGGCTGGATGTTAGGAAGAAATTCTTCATAGAGAGAGTGAGTGGCCATGGGAATGTGCTGCCCAGGGAGGTGGTGGAGTCACCAGCACTGGAGGTGTTTAGGAAGAGACTGGATGAGGCGCTTGGTGCCATGGTTCAGTTGATTAGATGGTGTTGGGTGATAGCTTGGACTTGATCTCAAAGGTCTCTTCCAACCTCATCTGGTCTATTCTATTCTATTCTATTCTTTCTAAGAGACTGTAGCTACCATAATAACCTATTCTGTCACCCACTATCATGAATCAGTCAGTGAGACAACTTTTTTTTCCCAGTGGGTTAGATTCCATCATGCTGTAATCTTTATATTCATCCCAAGTAACTTAAAAGTTGCAAGGTTTAATGGTCAGCAAAACATCTGTAGATAAGGACTGGTGAAGATGACCTTTGAAGTAAGAACTACACAGAACACTAAAATGCATTGGAATGGGCTGCCCAGGGAGGTGGTGGAGTTACCATCACTGGAGGTGTTTAAAAAGAGACTGATGAGGCGCTTAGTGCTATGGTTTAGTTGTTCAGATGGTGTTGGGACTTGATCTCAAAGGACTTGATCTCTTTTCCAACCTGATTAATTCTATTCTATTATTTTTGTGTGTTCTTCCTTTTTTGTGTGATGCCTCCTACCTGCTTTCCTTGAAAAGACAGAATCTGGGCTGGACTCATGACTTGAATGTGGTGTAGAAATAGGCAAACCCTGAACCCTTAGAGACTTGACTTGGCACACAAATGCTAATGTGGAGTATGTTCATCCTTCAGCATGTTATGAGCAAGTCATGATGGTGCAAGGCATAAATTCTGAGGGGTTGATTCTGACTAGAATTTAGAAACTAGAGCCTCTCCATCATGACTAAATGGCAGGAAAAGAATCACATCTCCTGGGTAAGCAGTGTGCTCTTGCATCAGGTTTGAATAAAGCCCAAAGTGTTAGTGCTGTATCTGATTACTACTCCCTTCCCTAAACCCCATAGCTCCTGTTCAAACATCAGGCTGTGAGCAAGGAGGATTGCTCTTTGAGTGTAGTAATAAGTCTCCTATCATAGCTTTAACATGTAGAGATGTGTCCCTGTGGATTAGGGATTGCAGGGATGTATAACATTATGGCACAAGCAGTGTTAGTACCTTGTGATACCAGCAGCCAGGATGCTGTGGGGTTTTTTCCCCTCCTAAGATCTTCATCCCACAGGACTCTATTCAGTGCTCAGAGATGCTGTGTGTAGTCCTGTTAAATGTAGAGCTGCACTGGCTCTAAGCAGAGCACTTAGCATTTATTCATCTATTGCTACATCCACATGCCTGCAGCAGCTTAAATGTGAATTTGCAACACCTTTCAGGTGCAAGGTTGGCCATTTACAGCAGGTTTCTAAGGTATCTGCTTCAAAAAGTCCTAGCAGCTTCCCAGATGCTGCAGCTCTGAAAGTCAGCACTTTTTAGACTGTATCTAGACTGCTGCATCTAGTTTTGGACCCTTCAATACAGGAAAAGTGTTGGCAAACTGGAGTGAGTTCAGGAGAAAGTCACAAGGGTGGTTGATGGGGCTGGATGTCCCTCAGCTTCTTTCCACAAGAGATACCTGGACTTGCTCAACCTGGGGAAGAGGAAGCTTCAGGAGGACCTAACAGCAGCCTTCCTGTACTCAGTGAAGTTGTGAGGCTCTGTAGTTAGTAGTGGGAGGATAGGAGGCAATGGGCATGAGTTGAGACATCAGTCTCAGCAAGAGAGGTTCAGACTAGGTACCTCATGGAGGACTGCGAAGCAGTGGGACAAGCTGGCTGGAGAGTTTTGGGAGACTTCATGTCTGGAGGTATACCCAGGTGGGTAGAGCCTTTGACCAGCCTGATGCTGATGTTTAATTTGCTCAGGATCAAGCAAAATGCTGGATATATGTTGAACCATCTTAATGACTTTGATTGTTTTGCCAGTATCTGGTTGGAAATTACCCTGGTAGGAGAAGCAATTCAAAGCATATTTATCTCACCTCCTTGGTAAAAGTGGGTGTTGTCTTATTAACATATCCAATTCTTTCTGCTAGTATAGGTCACCTACAGTCCAGCAGCCCAAGGTACAAGTTCAACTTCATAGCAGATGTGGTGGAAAAGATTGCACCTGCAGTTGTACACATTGAACTTTTCCTCAGGTAACGCTTCCAGATCTTTGGATTTTAATTGCATTGTTGAACAGTGAATTTCCAGTGTAGTCATTTGCATTTGCAACTGTTGAATGTTCCCAAATACTGTTTCAGAGCAAGCTCCTTTACCCAGTGAAGCCCCCATTGGTGTGTTTTGTTCCTTTTCAGTAGGTCACTTTGGTTGGGTTTAGGCTCTGCACAGCACTTTACATGCTGGCTGCCATAAAATAAGCCTAGCTCATCTTTGGAGCTCTCTTCAGCCTTCACTACAATGTGTTGTGTTATATTTTAACTGAGATAATAAACATATAATCCAACAAACAACAATAATCTAGAAGTTAAGCTGGGAAAACATAGCTCCTTGTTGCTCATTCTTCTTTCAGTGAGAGGTGTTTTCATTTTGGCATGGAGAGGATTAGAATGTAGTGTGCTGGCCAGGTGTAACCTATCTAAACAGAAATGAGTTCTGCTGGGAGAGAAAGGAACTGAACTGCTGACCAAGACATACTAATATTCACTGTGCTGAAGCAAGTTTAACACTGAGTGCTCCAAACAGCCTGGGAGGCAGGTTTAACAGTGAGTGCTCAAACCAGCCTGCTGTCAGAATAGACTACTCCCAATAGTATGTTTACTCCATGGCCTCAGTGCCTCTCTGCTTAATTTTGCTCAGAATTTTTGCAGGCTCTTTCAATGTGCAATGGTCAAGATAACCATATTTTCCTGAGCCCTAGCTTTGTGCATGTGGTAACTGCTCTTTGGAGAGGATGTTGCAGCTGAGGATGTTTAGGTTCTCTGCATATGTTGCTGGGGTTGTTTGTTCTTTCCCTATAAGTAAATGTTTGTCCAGCAGCCTGCTGGGCGCTAATTGTGATGCTGCCTTCTGCCTGGGATTGGCTCCAGTTCTTTACTGCTCAATAGCCCAGAACTTTCAAACCACTTCCTAATAAGGACCACAGCTTGGAAGAAAAAAGAGAATTTGTGGACCTTTTCTCATCTTCTGCTGCCCAGGCACTTTTTCTTCCCCTAACAAATGGAAGGTCATTACAGCAGCAGTTTGTAAAGAAAAGTCATAATACTTTTAAAGAGTTTATGAAGTCTTTTAACTGTCTCTATTGCAGCAAATTTTGTTTCCCAACAACTTTTAGCCATTCTTAGTGGGTTTTGATTTCCTTCTTTTACATTCCCAGTCTGTCAGTTTCCTTTTTCCTGCTAGTCAATACTAGGGTGTCATGGTTCCCTGCGATGTCATCTCTTTAGCCCTCTGTCCAGCTGCGAGGTTGAGTATTCTTCCTCTTTTGTCTTCCTCCATTGTTCCTCTTCCTCATTGTTCCTCTGCTAGTTCCTGACATCATTTGCTTCCTGTATAAAAGAGCAACTGATGGGATCAGATGGGCTCCTTCTTTTTCCCTGTTTGTCACCTAGCCTCTTTGCAAGGAAGCCTGTGAAGATGGAATTGGAACCCCCCAGCGGCTATCTCCCTGGCTGACTAAAAGCAGTCAGAGTTTTCAGCAGAGGATCCTTTCTTTGTCTTTTTTTATTTTTAATGAGATTTTTGCAGGGCTTGTAGGCCATCAAATGCTTTGCTTCTCAGTGTGAAAGGTCATGAATGATTTCTAATGTAATCTCTTAAATTGTGCTTCTCTCATGAGCCCTAATTACTTGTTTCCCCTACAGGCACCCTCTCTTTGGCCGAAATGTGCCTCTCTCCAGTGGATCTGGCTTTATTATGTCTGACTCTGGTTTAATTGTGACCAATGCCCACGTGGTGTCAAGCACCAATGCTATATCAGGGAGACAGCAACTGAAAGTGCAGCTACAGAATGGAGACACCTATGAAGCAACCATCAGAGACATCGACAAGAAATCTGACATTGCAACGATAAAGATTCACCCCAAGGTGAGCAGCCACAGGCAGGGGGATGAATTAATCTGGGACCCCTATTTCAGTTTCATTTAGTGCAGAGGGATTGGCTGGGATGTGTTTAGGAATTCCTTGGAAATGTGTCTAGGAAAACAAGGTACTGAAATACAGGCCTTAGAGTTAAATCACTTTGTCTGCTGTGCTAGGAGTAGCTGGAAACAAGGGAAACGTGCAGCTCAACTAGTAAGTAGCCAGATTTTTGCTATTGTGACCTGAAGACCCAGGTTATTTTGGTTAATCCTTCCAGCTTTGTGCCAGTAGCTGGACTGCAGGTGGTGCATGGTGTAGGGAGAGCAACAGGCTGGTCAGCAGCTGGTTTGCATGCTGCTTCCAGGAGGAGGAGTGAACAATCTGCTGAAAATGGGGAAATCTCTTTCAGAATGTTTCTGGCTTCATTTTTCTGGGTGAAATTGCAAGGTGCTGCTGCTAGCAGTTAATTTCTGAAGGGTTTAAAGGAGTAGCACCCTGCAGTATACTAAGTTTACTTGGCTTCAGTTTGGGGTGTGTGATAATGAGTGGCTTTTTCATTCATGTGATGGCAAGTGGATGTTTCGAACTTCTTGCTAGTTCTTGATCTTTTCAGTCAGGTTATGTTTAGGTATAAACAAATCTTTCTTTCTGTGTTTACTTAAGAAAAAGCTACCAGTATTGCTACTGGGACACTCTGCTGATCTGAGGCCAGGAGAATTTGTGGTGGCAATTGGGAGTCCATTTGCCTTGCAGAACACTGTGACCACGGGGATTGTCAGCACCGCTCAGCGGGATGGCAAAGAGCTGGGCCTGCGGGACTCGGATATGGATTACATCCAGACAGATGCTATCATCAATGTAAGTCCTGGGGTGTGAGCAGCTGAGCCTCACAGGCCTGGCACCTTCCCCACCTAATCAGCAGGACATGTGTGCTCTGAGAGATGGAACCACTAAACAAATCAGTGATAGGCTCCTCTTTTACAAAGATACTATGCAGTGTCTGCAGGTTATGGCCAGCATTGGTATTGTGATAAGTAAAACTGCCCTCTTTGAGGTTGTCTCTGAAGATGTAACACATGGCAGACCCTTCTCATCCTGCAGGTCTCATGCAGTTACACATGGTTCTGTAGACCACCAGTAAATCAACACTTTTGTCTGCTTGTTCAGCTGATCTGGCCAAGCAAGCTCTAGAACGTGAGCCAAAGTTTCTTTCATCTCCCTGCATTGGAAGCAGATGGAGTACTGAGGTTGATAGTATCTGCTTCAATTTCATGACAGGACACTCAGACAAGAACACAAGGAGGGGGCTGTTTTCTCCATTGTTCTTCTTGTTTTCCCTTTGCAAATCACATGCTTCAAGTAAGAATCTAGGTGTAGAATAGCATGAAGTTTGAGGTACAGTCTGGAGTTAAGGGTCTCTCAGCAGTGCATATTATACAGAAACACAGGAAAGTAATGTCCCCTCAGAGCAGCTTGGAGGGATCCAGAGAGCTTAAGTCAAGTCCTTGGGTGTGTATACAACTTGTACTCATTCTAGAAAGGGCACTGCATGCATCTCTGAGGAGGAAAATAGCCTGAAAGAAAGCAGCCTGCAGTGTTATGGCTTAAATCTGTTATACATTGACAGGGAAATATTTTCAGGATTTATTTACTGTACCTCAGCGTCAAATCTGACATGACAAGTCATAACTCTTAGTGTTTTACACACATAAAGCACTTCACAATTGTCTATCATCATGGGCTTGTTGAGATAAATTGTAGGGGGAAGAAAGAGGGGATTGCTTCTGGTGCCAAAAGAGGACATAAAAGGGAGCTTTTCCCAAAAGCTCCTGTCTGATCCAGGAGCTGAACCTCAACATTGAATTGGAATGACCCTTAGTTGTATAAGAAGTATAGGAAAAAATTACATGAAATAGTTTCCTTGGGAGCAGACACTGAACTGGTGGCAGAAGTGAAATCAGAACATGGAATTCTTCAGGATTCCTCCAGAGCAGACTGCTGCCTTGGTATATACCTAGGCTTTCACTGCCCTCAAGAGCTGATGAGCAAATTGAGACAAGGAATGGTGATAGCAGAGAAGGTAAGGAAAATGACACCAGATTTGAATTGCTTTGCCATCTGAGACCACAAACTGTGAAGCTAGTCCCTGGCATAGGGATGCTTTGTGCTTAGCTAATGCAGGAGTTCTCTCCTGAGAACGGGAGGAGTTTCAGAGCTGGGCTATTCAGAGCATTCCTGTGGCTCAGCCAAGACTTCCCTGCAGGAATGTGCATGCAGCTGCCTTCTGAGAGCTGCTAGGAACATGGGGCAGGAGAAAATAGGACCCTGCCTTCCAAAGTGGAGCTATACTGCATGTGCTGAGGTTGTCATCCTTCAGGCAGAGGACAGGTGAGGAAGGCTGAAAAATCATTACCTTGGTTCCTGTGTCAGTGAGACATAAAGTCAAGTGTGCAGCCTCTGCTCACTGAAAGAATGCAATCTGACAAACTGATATCTTGCTTTAAACTCGACCTTCTAAGCTGTTCTAGAAGCTTTAATGTCTGTTTTATTCTGAGAATTGATAAAGGTTTGCCCAGTGCTATCAAAGTGTAAACAGTTTGTGGCTCAAGCTGCTGTCATGCATCACTTAGCTTTTGTTTCTTTTGAGCAGTTAAGCTGCTGCTCTTGGCTGTTCAGCAGACCTACTTGAAAACTGGCCTTGCTCAAAAACAATCTTGTTGAGCCAACATGAAGATGAACAAGAAACCCCTCCAAATCTCATTTCCTGTAGCCCTGTTAGATGTTTGCTCTGAAGGCCATTATGTATTAGGTAATTTCAGACCGCTCAGAGCTGCTGTGTGCTCTCCCTAGAGAGAGCTGCATGTCTCTGATTACAAAATCAGCCCTTCTGTGGTACCTGCCTTATACAATGTGCTGTGGTTGGAGATGTGGGGCACCATGCTCTTCTCTGGTGGAGGGACTGACAGGCTTACAAGCCAAAAGTAGGAACAAGCCCAGTTAAGCTGTGCACCTCACTGAACTCTAACTTTAAATTGCAATGAATGCTTTCAAAACCTTGTCCTGAGAGTCTTTAGAAGAATTTAGTACTGGTTTTAACTGTTTAATGACTCCTCTTAAACTTAGAGGCTTAACTCTGGAGTGATAAGTTGCTGCTCTTAATTTACAGCCTGTTTCTGAAAAGCAAAATAACCTAATTGCAAGAGTTGTGAACTTGTGAACCATTCCTGTGGCAGTCTGCAATCAATATTGTGCTCTTCAGTGCTGCCTAAGAAATAACATGCTCTCTTTCATTCACTTAAAACCAAGTTTGAACTGAAAATTGCCTTTCCTACAGTGAAGCACCAATTTATTGTCCCTTTATGTCCTTTTCACAGTATGGCAACTCTGGAGGACCTCTAGTTAATCTGGTAAGTGCAGGTGGCTTGGTTTCTGTGGTGGTGTGTTTCAAGATTCATAGGTCACGCCAGCTTCCAGTCACTAAAGCTAGCTGTAGGCAAATACTCTTAAACTAACACAACCTGTGCAAGTTCCATCTCAGTTTATGCACCCCTGAAAAAAAAACACTTCCCCATAGAGCAGAGGAAGTTCTACACAGCAGTGGGGAAAATAGAGCCTGGTTATGCTTGTTCACACCATGAAACCTGGGATGCACAGCAAGGGTGGGACCTGGTTAATCAGCACAACTGGTTTTAACTTGGTTTGTTTTAAACCAGCCCTGATTTTTGGAGGTTGCTGAATTGTAGCTGTAGTGATTCCACTACCCAGTGGAGGGAATCTCTTGCTGAGTGGTGGGGTGGGCTTTGGATGAACAAACTGTAATGTAATCTCTCTGGCCATCACAGCTCGATGTGAGAGGGATGGTGAATCACAGCCCAGATCCTCCCTTACAAGAAATGTTTGTTTCTGAAGTGATTACAACACTCTTAGAACGTCTTACACCAGCTTTAAGCATGAAATGCTGGGCAGTGAGCTGACCCCTGTCACTTAGGAACAAATGAATTGGGTGTTGTCTCCCCACAGGATGGTGAAGTGATTGGGATTAACACCTTGAAGGTCACAGCTGGAATTTCTTTCGCTATCCCTTCAGACCGCATCACTCAGTTCCTCACAGAGTCTCTTGACAAACAAAGTAAAGGTAAGGCCTGCAGGGAGCAATGACATCTTCCAGTGGTTGCCATCATCTGGTGGGTAGGTGCCCAAGGACATGGATCTGGGATCCTGTTACTGAGAGAAGCAGCATTATTTTACAGTGTAGACCACCACAGACCTGGAAATAGAAAACAGCTTCACGGAAGTAGGAGAGATGGTTTACGATTCAACCCCCTGAAGAGTAGACAATAGCTGTACAAATCTGGGGAGGAAAGGGCCTCTGAGGACAGGACACAGAGGAGTCATAACAGTCTGACATGATCTTGAGAACATCTGGTGGTTTATTCAAGAAGCCTTATCCTTCTCCCCTTCCAAGGGGAGTATATTGTCCATATACTATGGACAATAAGGTGAAAACTTTCATGCCCACAGATGGAGTGTGGGCATGAATGTGCACACATGTGAACATTCATGTGCAGTGTCCTTGGATGATCTTTGTTTTGCCATGGTCATTCCTCTCAGTGCTGTATAACTGGATGTTCTGGTAGGCTCTCAGACCCCAGTGGGGGAAGAGCTATGTGCCAGTTCTTGAAGAAAAACATGGAGAGGGGAGAGACAGACAGAAAGAAAGAAAGGTCCCAGCACCAAAGAGCTCAGACATCTGAATAAACCAGCAACTGACAGCTGCAGTGCTCTGGGCTCTTCGTGTGGCTGCCTTGTTTATGTGACACTGTAGGGGTGTCCTACTACGCGCTGCACAGCTAAAGCTAATCAAGTAATGCTTCAGCCAGGCCAAACCTTCCTTTCTCTTTTGCCTGCCAATTCATCTCTCCACACCCTACTCATCTTGTGTCATGACTGTTGGCTGCTGCTGCTTCTCTTGAATCTTTTTGATATTAATCTTGTCTTCTGAATTCATCCAGCTGCTGATGCCAGGATTCTTTCCCTACACCATTGTCCTCTGAGTGTTCTCTCAGATATCAGAAGCTTTCCTTAGCCAAAGGTTTTAAAGTTGTGCATCTGATTGTGTATTTGAGGCCACCTCAGTTATGATGAGTGTCACCTCATCTGTGGCTTTCTGAATTCCCCAAATTAGATTGGTTTCACTTCTTGATGGGAGTGTGTGTTTGTGCAGTGGATGAAGAAAGCTGTTAATTATCATTTGGAAAGTACATTTCCAAGCAGCTGACAATTCTGTTTCAGCCAACATGTCAAAACCTCATTTATTCACCCAGGTGAAGCTGTTTGTTGGCTTCTGAGACACAGGTGTGTGTCATGAGGGATGTTACCCTTCAGAACCAAGCTGCTTCTCTCAAACCAGCAGGGATGATTCCTTACCCTGCAGGTGTGGCTCTAGAGGCCTGAACAAGCTTCATGCAGGAAGCCCCCCTTCTGCTAGGGGGTCCCTGGGAACTGGAGCTGGGAAGTCGGTGAAGGCCACCACTGAAATTAGCCACTTTACGCCTTCAGAAATCTTTGCCTCCAGAGAGGGTGGATTTGCTGAGCCCAGCTAGAGAGCCTTGGAAAAGTCCTCTTCCAACAGGGCCTAGAGAGAACTTCACTTGTGGAACCCTAAGGAAAAACCACAGTGAAGGACTCAAGTCTCTCTTGTGGTTGCAATGTGCTGTCTGATTTTTCATCATCCTCTGAGCAAAGAAAAAGGATTCACACTTACTCTTATGGTCAGTGTGGCCTCTGCTGCTTGGCATACCTTGGGCATAGGCAAGTTTTACATTTTTGGGGCTTTTTTTTGCTCTTTTTTGGGTTTTTTGCCCTTTTTCTCTTTTTTTGCGTGTCTGAAGCACCTCTGTACTTCTGCTGCAGGCAGAGGAGCAGCCATTTCAATCCCTTGATGCATAGAGAGCATTTCCAGGAGACCATTTCACCCTATTTGAGACTTAGTTTGCATTTTTCTTTTTGAAGCCTGTGGTCATAGTCTTCAGGTCTGTATAGGCATAATTCCTTGACATAAGTAATTGATGCAGCAGAATTGTCTCTCTTCTTTTGCTCCAGTTACACTCAGTGGGCTCCACCCTTGTGGTACAATTAGCTCATAGAAGTTCAAGGGTATTACCAGTTTGCTCTAAACATCGTGTTGCCTGAAGATGATAACATCCCCTCAGGAAACTCTTCCAGCCAGCCAGACTCTGGCACACAGGAGATACTTGGAATATTGTTTCATAAGCTTGACCTTGGTCTTTCAAATCCCAGTTGTTCAGCTAACTACCAGTTCTGTAGAAAAAGCATTTATTAGGGAATCACAGAATGGCTTGGGTTGGAAGGGACCTCCAAAGCTCATCCAGTCCAACTCCCCTGCAGTCAGCAGGGACATCCTCCACCAGATCAGGTTGCCCAGAGCCTGGTCAAGCCTGATCTTGAATATCTCCAGGGATGGGGCCTCAACTACCTCCCTGGGCCACCTGTTCCGGTGTTCCACCACCCTCATGGTGCAGAGCTTGTTCCTAACATCCAATCTAAATCTGCTTTTCTCTCATTTCCAACCATTGCCTCTTGTGCTGTCCCTGCAGGCCTTTGGAAACAGTCCCTCTGCAGCCTTCTTGTAGCCCCCTTCAGATACCAGAAGGCCTCCATTGCTGAAGGCCTGTCCATTGCATCTATCTGCAAATCAACAAGAGCAGAGAGGGGTGAAAATGGAGAGGATTGCTTTGGACTTATGTTTTGTAGTGATTATTGTGCTTCTGGCTGCACAATGGGTCAGCTGCTTGTGACTTCCTATGAACACAAAACAGACTGAAGTTTAAAGCAGTGGTTCACTTGGTTTTGTACCCCTGGAAGCAGTGTTTAATATGGCTTTGGGCTTCCAAAAATGAAATTATTTGAGTCTCTCTCTCTGCTGTGCTCCGCTTTAAGCCACAAGAGGTTTCACATTTGTTCCACCCAATCTAACTTCATTAACCTTCGTTTAACTCCTCCTGGGGCTTCACCCTGGTGATGTGCTGCATAGATTTAGAGCTTCACTTTTTAGTCCATCTTTTCTGCCTCTTCACTGCATAAGATGTCAGGATGGCAGGTGTTGGGACTTGTTACTCCCAGAGCAGATGTGGTGTGACAGTGGTAGTTCCAGGTGTCATCCTCTGCCAATGTGGCTTACCTGTGATGTCCAGGGGGCTCTCCTCTGGGGATGATAAATGCTACAACTGCTTGTCTGAGCCTCTTCAGTCTCTGCTGCTATTTCTAGTTAACTGGACAATTCTATTCCCTCTAATCATTGTTGATGAAAACTTGGGGGTTTGTGCTAGATGTTTGACTTGAGTTACATGGAATGGAGGCCTGAAGTGTTTCCACCTGTGTTCTGCCAGATGAAATGGCTGGAGGCTGGGAAGGGAAGGAATCTGGACTGGGGCAATAATTCCCTTTTAGATCTGCATCATTTCTGCTGTGATTTCATTCTTGCCCAAGCTCCTGCTTGTGCTTTTTCTTTCAGATCAGTTTCTTTAATCTCTTCTTTCATTTTCACTTTCCTATAATGTAAACATTCCTAACTGAGCTCCCAGAGTATGTTTTCTGTTTCACACAGGCAACAAACCTTTTAGTGCAAAGAGTAAACCCTCACCAGAGAGTCTGTCCTCTACATACCTCATCATGATGGCATTCAACAAGTCCAAGTGCTGCACTTTGGCCTAAGCAACCCCATGCAGTGCTACAGGCTGGGGGCAGAGTGGCTGGAGAGCAGCCAGGCAGAAATGGACCTGGGGGTGCTGATTGACAGCAGCTGAATATGAGCCAGCAGTGTGCCCAGGTGGCCAAGAAGGCAAATGGTATCCTGGCCTGCATCAAGAATAGTGTGGCCAGCAGGAGGAGGGAAGTCATTCTGCCCTGTGCTTAGCAGAGTCCTATTTCCAGTTCTGGATCCCCTCAGTTTAAGAAGGAATCTGAGACTATTGAATGTGTCCAGAGAAGGGTGGCAAAGCTGGGGAGAGGTCTTGAGCACAGCCCTGTGAGGAGAGGCTGAGGGAGCTGGGGTTGCTTAGCCTGGAGAAGAGGAGGCTGAGGAGAGACCTTATTGCTGTCTACAACTACCTGACACTTAGTACAGCTGGTTGATTTCACTTCAAAATAGGGGAAAGGCAGAACATTTCTGGGAGAGGCAAGGCTGATGGTTACAGATGTTCAGTGTAGTAAATCCAGTGTTTAGTAGTCAACAGCTTCCCTGACACTAATGGGAATATTTGACATGCATAAGGCTCAGGACTAATTCCTTGACTTGGGACTATTTTTCTTGGAAAGAATAAGGGTTAGAAGACACTGTGTACATCTCTTTTTTTTCTCCAAACTGTCTCCTCACGTGAGAACATGGAGAAGCCCAAATAAAATTGTGAAGTACTGCTCCTGGAACAAGTTGAGGGGAAATATTGTTTCATACCGGATGTAACTAAGTACTGAACCACTCACTCCAGGATGTCATCAAGCTGCAGTGTTTTCATAAGCCAGCTGTGGAGTATCATGACTGCTATAATTCAGCTACAGAAACGTGGTGGTGTTCCTAAAGGACTGAATTGTCACCACATAGAATTCTGTGGAGTCCTGGCTGATGATGGAATCCATAGAATGGTTTGGGCTGGAAGGGACCTCTGGAGGTCATCTGGTCCAGCCCCACCACAGTGCACAGGAGCGTCTTTATCTAGATCCCGTCCAACCTGACCTGCAATGTCCCTAGGAACGGGGCACCTACCACCTCCCTGGGCAACCTGTGTTTCACCACTCTCACTGTAAAACATTCCTTCCTTCTATCTAATCTAAATTTCCCTCTTATAGTTTAAGACCATGTCCCTTTCCAGCCCTGCTGCAAATGTCCTTCCCCACCTCTCTGGAGGCTAAGACAGTGAGGTCTCCAACCCCAGCTCTCTCAGCCTGTTGCCACAGTAGAGGTGTTCCAGCCCCTGATCATTTTTATGATTGGTTTGGCTAATCTCTCTGGAGTCATTTTAAAACTTGGCTTTTGATTTTTTGGGGCAGTGATAACAAGGTTAGAATCCAGGTGAGTCCTTGGTTGTCCTTTCTCTGAAATGTGGACCCTTTCATTCCCTTAAATCTCCTTTCTCCAGTTTAATGAGAGCACCACATGATTTCATTATCTCGAGCAGTTTCAAATGAAATGGCAGCTGGTTGCAAAATTTTCCATTTACTGAAGCCATGTGCTACTAGATCACAGAACCTCACCTGAAATTCCTGAAGGAAAACTCTTCTGGAGTGTAAATGAACCCCTCCCTTACCCTCACCTGCAGGGCAGAGAGTTGTCCTTCTGTACACCAAGGCTAACCAAAACAAAACCTGTCCTCGGGGGAGATGTGTCTGGTCTCTGTTGAATCCTGTGAAAAGCTCACACATCCTGTTTTGACAGCTCATCAAAGTCATTGTTTCTGAGCTATCCTCTGTGTGATTTGCAGATGGGAAGAAGCGTTTCATTGGCATCAGGATGCTGACCATAACACCCGCGTGAGTACCTCGGCAAGGGGATCTGGGTGGGCATGCCTGGGGTCAGCAGTGCTTCAGGACTTCACCATTCAGCTTTCATTACAGCTCTCCAGAGAATCCAGAAGTGTGCATTAGCTTCTCTGAAGCTTGCAGACAGTTCAGTGATGCTGGTGAAATATGTTCTGAGACGTGGGGAATCACTATCAGCCATGGGGTAGAAGCCTCATCCCTGGAGGTTTTTAAGGCCAGGCTGGATGTGGCTGTGAGCAACCTGCTGTAGTGTGAGGTGTCCCTGCCCATGGCAGGGGGTTGGAACTAGATGATCCTTGAGGTTCCTTCCAACCCTAACAATTCTATGTTTTTTCTAAGCAATGATAGTGCTGAGTGTTCTGTTGAGAGCTGAAGGAAAGTAGGAAGAGGCTGAACATAGCTTTTTGGTTCTTGATGAAGATGTCGGGAGTTACACTAGGTTTTAGGTGATGTGAAAAGATTAGATCAGACATCAGGAAGAAATTTGTCACCATTGGAACAGGTTCCCCAGATAAGTTGTGGAGGCTCCAAGCCTGGTGCTTTTCAAAGCCAGGTTGGATGGGGCCTTGAGCAAGCTGGTCTAGTAAAATGTGTTCCTGCCCATGGCAGGAGGGTTGGAACTTCGTGCTCTTTAAGGTCCCTTACAATCCAAAAGGTCACCTGAAAGCAGCACCTTGTTCTCGCAGAATTATAGAACCATGAGGGGGCCTGAGGGTTTGGTAGTAGTTTTACCAGTGCCAGCAGAGGCCATAGGATGTAAGATTTGGTTATCTGGAAAGAAAGCAGTTGTTGAAATGCAAAACTAAAGCTTCATGCTTCCATGATAAAGCCAGAAGGTGGACACCCTCCTCCAGCATGCCTCTGTCTCACACTGATTCATCTTGCTGCTCCCCAGCTGTACCCTGCCATAACACATGAGGGCTCTTACACTGGAGTTCTTTCCCAGCAGTAGGCACCTTTCCAAAGTGGCAGTAGGCTACAAAGTTGGAGAAGACAGTTTCCAGCTGGTGTTGTAGTAAATCCATCATTGTTTGTTGAGTTCAGCTCCTGCAATCCTCCCCAAAGGGTCGGATCCTCAGCTGGAACAACTCCCAGTAATGGTATTAGCATCACTGGGAGAGGAACTCAGAATGTTGCTCTGCATAGTTGTGAACACCACACGAGTTTTTTCTGCTTTTGTGGCATCTAGTGAAGCAGTGTAAGATGTCTCCAGGCCTGTTCTCCACAAAAGACTACTTCCCTTGGTGTGTTTAATTGTTAGCTTCCACAATACCACCCCCAACGAGATTGAACTGCAAGCAGCCATTTGGGTTTGCTTTGCATCTGAGGCCTCCCCCCAGGTTTTCATGGCTGATGGCAAAGTCATCCATCTAGAAGTGAGTTTGAACCCACACAATGAACACACCTAAAATGAGGTCATCTCCTTGTAAGTGAGGGGATGTTTTCAGAGTCTCTGTTTTGCAGCTGGTTCCTGTCTTCTTTCTTTAGAAAGGGATGCACTAACAGGTCTGAGGAAACCTGAGGAAGCTGAGTTTCCTTGGAAAGCTCTCACAGTTCTGAGCTATCTGATGCCTGAAGTTATCCAAAGCTATGCTGTCTAGATAAAGACAAATGACTTGCAAAATGAAGAAAGCAACATTTCTAGCAGATCTGTGCACCATCACCAGACTGGTTCTTTGGGACAGGAATGTCTCTGACCAGGTCAAAGAGTGCTGCTGTGCCTGTGCTCTTCTGTAGTGTCCTCTCTGCTACTGCTGCAAACAGCAGAAGTCAGGTTCTTGTGGGAGATGTGCAGGACCTTTAAATGGAGCATGCTCTGCACAGGGAACTAGTTTTGACTTGCTGAAATCTTCCTTGTCTTGGTCCAAATCCTGTATGTTCTCATCACAAGAACAAGGAGCTATCAGTGAAGTCATTTTCATCACACACACACACACAAAAAATGAGAGGAAGCTAAAAATAATGTTGGAATGCTGTTGATTTTGTGGTGGAATCAAATGCTGCATGATTTTCTTCTCCTTTCAGCTTGGTGGAAGAACTGAAGCACAGCAATGCTGATTTCCCTGATGTCAGAAGTGGCATTTATGTCCATGAAGTTGTTCCAAACTCACCTTCTCATCGGTATGTAGAGCACACTGCTTGCTTCCCCAGAAGTAAATCCTCAAGTAGATGGTGGTGAACATTCTGTTCTTTTTCTCTGCACAGAACACACTCTTAACTGCACTGGTTAGGCTACATCTTGAGTCCTGTGTCCAGTTCTGGGCCCCTCAGTTTAAGAAGGATATTGAGACACTTGAACATGTCCAGAGAAGGGCAATGAGGCTGGGGAGAGGTCTCAAGCACAAGACCTATGAGAGGCTGAGGGAGCTGGGGTTGCTTAGTCTGGAGAAGAAGAGGCTCAGGGGAGACCTTATTGCTCTCTACAACTACTTGAAAGGAGGTTGTAACCAGGAGGGGGTTGGTCTCTTCTCCCAGGCAATCAGCACCAGAACAAGAGGACACAGTCTCAAGCTGCACCAAGGGAAGTTTAGGCTGGAGGTGAAGAGAAAGTTCTTCCCAGAAAGAGAGATTGCCCATTGGAATGTGCTGCCCAGGGAGGTGTTGGAGTCACCATCCCTGGAGGTGTTCAAGAGGGGATTGGACGTGGCACTTGGTGCCATGGTTTAGTTAGTCATGAGGTCTGTGGTGACAGGTTGGCCTCGATGATCTCTGAGGTCTTTTCCAACCTTATTGATTCTCTGATTAACTGCCTCTTGCTTCTTGTCCTTGCAGAGGAGGGATCCAAGATGGAGACATCATTGTGAAAGTCAACGGGCGGCCCTTGGTGACCTCCAGTGACCTGCAGGAGGCTGTGATGAACGAGTCACCTCTACTACTTGAAGTTCGAAGAGGAAATGATGACTTACTATTTAATATTGAGCCTGAAGTTGTCATGTAAATAGGAGTGAGGAAGCTCTCACCATAATTAAACTCACTTACCCTGGAACACTAGATACCTCCTTTACAGCTGCAGTCCTTTCCCTTCCTCTTGACTAATGACAAGGTGGACTAACTTAACTGCCTGAGCCATTTCTGTACATAGTAGCTGAGGTGAATTCAGTTGTGCTCCTTCTAGAAGATTTCACCTGTCAAAGAACTGTGTTCTGGGGAGGAGGAAAACAAATTTTGGGTAGCAGGTAAAAAAAGGGGGGGCCACTTCCTGCAGGTTCAGAGCAGATCCAGTTCTGCATTTGGGTAGACCAAAATCCTGCTGGAAGTGAGAAGCATGCCAAGAGGGGTAATGGTTCTTGAGCTCCAAGAACCAAGCCTCTTGCAAAGCACAGCTGAGCTTTTCTTGGTTTGTTTTCTGTCACTTTTCTTTTTCTCCAATGTGAAATTGCTGTTGGCAAAGCTTGTGTTTGCTCTTGGTGCTTCTGTGCTGCTGGGAGGTGAAATCTGTAAATAGGAAAGGAGCAAAAATGGTCTCAGGCTATGGAGTGTTACACCTAGGTCATGCGAGTTTGGAATATAGTAAATGATTCTTATAGAATTACTGCCTTGTTCTGTAAAGCAAAAGGATGTGCTCAACAAAGTCAAGTTTGAGAAAGTGCACAGTTTGTTTTGTTTTGTTTTTGTTTTTTTAAAGCATTTGATACCAATCAGTTTTGCATTGTACTGGTAAGCTTTGCTGTAAAATTGTTACACTACTTTGGGCTTGGACTCTGTATGTTTCTACTGTCAGGAGATTAAAGTTTACACAAATGCCTGTTTGCTGTAAAGCTCTTCTTAAACAAGTCTGACAGTCATAGAACTGTTGAGGTTGGAGGAGAACATGGAGCTTGTCAAGCCCCAACAGCTCACCTAGAGCTCCCATCCCACCACTGCCACTAAATCGCGTCCCTCAGCACCATATCCATGCATTTTGTAAGTACCTCCAGGGAGGGTGACTCCACCACCTCCATGGGCAATCTCTTCCTTTCTGGGAAGAAATTTTTCCTGCTATCCAAACTGAACCTCCCCTGGGACAACTTAAGGTCATTTCTTCTTCAATAATGGTGTGATATCAGAACAAGAGGACACAGTCTCAAGCTGCACCAGGGGAAAGTTAGGCTGGAGGTGAGGAGAAAGTTGTCCTCAGAGAGAGTTGTTGGCCATTGGAATGTGCTGCCCAGGGAGGTGCTGGAGTCACCATCCCTGGAGGTGTTCAAGAGGGGATTGGATGTGGCACTTGGTGCCATGGCTTAGTAGTCATGAGGTGTTGGGTGGCAGGTTGGACTTGATGATCTTTGAGGTCTTTTCCAACCTTATTGATTCTGTGACAACCACACTGTCACTAACAGAGCTGTTTCCACCCCTCCAATAGAAGATTCTTTGTTGTACCTGCTGAGTATTCCACATTCAGTGGGACTGACTCCTTTCCATCAAGGTACAGCCTTAGCATCCAAGCTTGCAGAAAAGCCAAAGCATGTTCTCAGCTGAGGAGAGCCATAGCAGGCACAGTGCTGCTGTCATGGCCAAAGGCACCACCTTGGGACCAATCCTATATGTTGTGACGTATCCTATATGTCTGTGCCTACTGCTTAGTATCATACAATCATAGCATTCTTAGGGTTGGAAGGGACCTCAAATATAATCCATTTCCAACCCCCCTGCCATGGGCAGGGACACCTCACACTACAGCAGGTTGCCCAGAGCCACATCCAGCCTGGCCTTAAAAACCTGCAGGGATGAGGCTTCCACCACCTCCCTGGGCAACCTGTGCCAGATAGGTTAAAATATGTCTCTGAGATTTCTGACCAACAAATTGTTTGGTAAGGAGGCCCACAGCGTGGTCAGGCTCTACTGTAAGAGAAGGGGTTTTGGCTCCCTGGTAACACTGATGATTTTGAAACAAACTGCAGACAACTCTAATGCCAACATCACTGAATAGAGTCTGGAAGTGGCATGGCAGCATTACAATGAAAATAAACTCTGAGTGGCACTGCCTAAGTGCCTTGGCCTTTGAATTGTGACAGTGTGGAGGTGAGAAGGGCTGGTTCCTTACTCTTACAGAACTGTGTTCCACCAAAGGTCCTTTTTCCTAAGCTGAGGAGTAGCAGATTTCACTCAGGCAATCTATGTCAGCTGAAGTTCTTTCAGAAAGCCCTGTCACCTCCTCTGGCTGCAGCAGTATCTGTTGTCATTCCAGCTGGGGTGTGACCCTCAGCTGCTGAGATAGAAGAGCAGACTTTATTAATTGCCACTCAACCCCCAGATGCTGGCCAGAGCCGCAGAGGTCAATTGCTGGGTCTGGAGATGGAGTCAGCATCTGCTGATGGCAGCAGTTAGTGTTAAGCCTACAACACAACCTCGATGTCTTTGTTTCCTGGCTAAGATAAAACAAGACAGCAGTCAGTGCCTGAAAGAAAACCCTGAGGTGACCTTTGCTGTCAGCAGTCACTGCCTGTGTCTCACAGGCCAACCAAATGGGGTCTTGCTCTCCCTGTAAAAGTGGACTGGCAGCTGCAGCTTTTCCATGTCAGGGCTGGGTCAACACGATGAATGTTGTTGATATTCATCAGTCTGACCACACTTTTATTGCCACAAAGATTTTTAAAAGCCTCTCCATTCTTTCTGCAAGGCCTAATCAGCAAAATAAGGGAAGAGAGAGCTCAGCAATGACAGCCCAGAAGATGTAAGTGTTTCAGGGAGCTGCTGCGCTGCAGCCCGGCAAGGTCTGCAGTGGGAGCTGTGCAGCTCTGCCAGTGAGCTGACCCTGCTGGCGAGCTCCCTCTGCCCTGTCCTGCCCACATGTGCCTGCTCTGGGGCTGATCACATGAAAACAGCTTTTCAGGCTCAGTAGAAACTAGAATGAGATAACACCTTGCATAATACTGTGCCATCCATAAAGAGAGAAGGTTAGGAAGGCAAGATACAGAATCATAGAGTCCTTTTGGCTGGAAAACACCTTCAAGTTCATCCATTCCAACCATTCTCTAGTTCTATCAAGGCTGGTGCTGAACCATGTCCCTCAGCACCACATTTCTGCCTCTTTTCAATGTGGAATGGACTGAAGCTTGAGGAGGCCAGATTTAGACCAGAGATTAGGAAATTCTTGACAGTGAGGGTGGTGAGACACTGAAACAGGTTGCCAAGGGAGGCTGTGGAGGCCTCCTCTTTGGAGATATTCAAGGCCAGGTTGGATGAGGCCTTGAGCAACCTGGGTTAGTGGGAGGTGTCCCTGCCCATGGCAGCGGGATTGGAACTGGATGATCTTTAAGGTCCCTTCCAACCCAAGCCACTCTGTGATTCTATGTTTCTCCTGCATGAGCTGCTGTCTGCTTGCTGTTCACTATGTTCTGCACAAGCTGCTCTGCAGGACCACACAGCAGCCAGAGGTCCTCCTTCCCATACCCCTCCTGTGACTGCCTCTGCAGCAGCTATTCTCTCTTCCACATGGTCTCTTCCACAGAGGCTGTTTCAAATGTCTGCATTTTGCCCTCCACAGCACCTGCTCTGTTTGCTCTTCTCCCTCCACTGGCTGTGCCTTTCTGTCCCAACACAGACCCCAGACAGCAGCCTCACACTTTTCATTTTGTTGTCACCGCTTGGCTCTTGCTTGAGGCTTTGTTGGTTTAGCAGAAATCCAAAGGAAAGAGGAATCTGGTTTTTTTGCTTCCCAAACTCTGAAGTCTGGAGGCTATGATGAGCATTTCAGGTCCATAGCATAACCCCAGGGCAGTGGGTTGAGGAAAAGTTGATTTAACCAAAGACACTGCAGGACACAGAAGGTGCTGCTGCCTCTGTTTGGGTACCACCAGCCAGGAGCTGGTGCTCAAAGTCATGCAAGGCTGAGAGCTTACCCCAGAGGGGATGTGTATGGCTAGTAAGGGTATGCTTTCTGTGCCCACACATAGGAGTGAAGTCTGAGGACAGCTTTGAAGTAGGAGGAAGACTTTAAAAGGGAAGGGAAAAGAGCATGTTTATTTTATTTTATTCCCCTTATTTACTTGGGTTTCTGTAATCTTCCTTTAACTGGACATGCCTGGGGAAAGCATCCAGGTCTGTGTTTGTTCCCTTCCCCCTTCCCACAGCAGCAGATTATTTTTGCAACTTTGGTGTTCAGCAAATAGTAGATTTGGTCTTTTCCTCCTGGTCTTCCAAGTGCCTGTGTCAACAGACTGCTTGGTGGGGCTTTGCTGGGGAAGAACTTTCCAGGTTATGCCATGGGCTGTAAACTGAGGCAGAAAGAGCCACCAGTAATTAAGGCAGAGTAGCTTAGGAGACCTTGCTGGACGGTCCAGTTCTCTGTTTGCTGGCAAACATGTGAGCTGATGCTACAGAATCATAGAATTGTTAGGGTTGGAAGGGACCTCAAGGATCATCTTGTTCCAACCGCACTACCATGGGCAGGGACACCTCACACTAGATCAGGTTACTCAGAGCCACATCCAGCCTGGCCTTAAAACCCTCCAGGGATGAGGTTTCCATCACCTCCCTGGGCAACCTGTTCCAGTCTCTCACCACCCTCATGGGGAAGAAATTCTTCCTAAATACTGCATTTCTCTACTAAAAGCCACTCAGGGGTATATTCACCAGCAGTGAACTTATGCTTGGGGAGCATGGACACAGGAGTGGAGCCTCAAATGCAACAAACAAAACAAAACAAAACAAAACAGGAGGAAAATGTATTTTTTATTTCTCTTTTGATTCTTCTCCTCTGGGGAGAAAGGTCAGACAGAGCAGGTCTCCCCCCATCCTCCCTTCCTCTTCCCCTCCTTTTCTGTTGAAAGGTTCCCCCAGAGACTGTGAGAACATGTCAGCATGAAACAGCATCTTCCCTCTAAAGATCTCTGGAGAGTACCAGAAGCAACTGCTCGCTCTTTCTTTCTTCAACAAACACTGGCCAGGCCTTCCCAAACAGCCAGCTGAGACACAGTCAGGAAAAAACAAGTTCTGAGGGGAAGGAGTCGCCAAGGAAAATAATTGGGCAGCAGGAGGGGTTTGGTGACGCAGCTGCACAGCTGCTGGGTTCAATGACTTCTCAATTGCCTCCATCTGAAGTTGTGCTCCACTCTGAAACGATCTCCTACCTCCACAGCTTTAAATAGCTGGGCATGAGCTGCTTGAAGTCCCAGCAGCCGTTTGGGGAACACATCAAACCTAACAACTAACCCAGCACGCAACAAGAAAACAAGAAGCCTTCACCCATCTTCTCAGTCATGTCCAAGAAAGACAGTGAAGTTAGAGAGGGCAGTGCTAATGCTTCTGAAGATGCCTTTCTAACATCTTGGTTGATCAAGAAATCATGCAGTCCTACAGCAGCAGTGCCAACGGGTCTGTCTCTCTCTGGAAGGAAGTCCACCCCAGGGTTGGTGTCACATAGGCTGCTGGTCATTTTGTGGGGGCTCCCTGGCTATATGTCTCTTAGCATCAGGTGAAAGGAGCAGCTTTCCTCTTCTCAGAAAGCAGAGGTCCAAAAGAAGCTGTATTCTAAAAAGTATTTACTCTAAAACCTCCCTCCTGTGCAGAAGGACTTGGATGACCAGAACTGAGGTACAACCAGGTAAGAGGAGCTGGCTTTCACCTGTACAACCTTGAGCCCATTTCAGTGTAGTGAAGGTTTTGCCTTTGGGTCAATAGCTAAATTTCCATCCTAATTTTAAATGAGTGAAAACCCCTGCAACTCTGTGTCCTGTCCAGCAGAAGTAATCTGCAGAGCTCTGGGGAAATGAACTCTGGGTGAAGCAGTAGTTGGTATTTCATGGCTTAGCCTAGACCATGGGGTAGGTTTTTCAATGGGAGGTAGCAAGAAGATGGATCCTGCCTCACTCGGGTGTTAAGCTCCCTACACCATGACATGCCTGCCACAAGCTGCCTGCTCAGAGTTTGCAATGCACTAATGACCCCTCTCTTTCCAGCTGTCTCTTTCCCCATCTAGAAATCCAGATGTAAGGAATCTGCTCTCAAATACCATTTTTGCTGTCCATAAAAATATCTGAGCTTTGGAGTCCATCATGCTGGTAGTCTCTGTGGTTAGCCACCAGTGCTCTGTTTCCCACCTCAAGTTATGCAGCTGGAAAAGTATATCCCACTGGAAAACAAGCTGTGGCTTACATGGGGGGCATAGAGCTGCTGGTTGTGCCTCTGCAGACAGACTTCAACATCTGAAGTATATTACTCCTCTGAGATTAAATATTGTCATTCTGCTGCCCTAAAATATTGCCCTCCTGGCCTATAAATCTTACGCTGAAGTCTTCCAGTCAGGGAAAAGCAGAAAGAAAGTGATAGGGAAGGTTAAGGGAATGAGGGGATTGAGACAGTCATCAGTAAATTTGCAAATGACACAAAGTTGGGAGCACAGGTTGATCTGTTAGAGGGTAGGAGATCTCTCCAGAGGGATCTTGACAGGCTGGAGAGATGGGCAGAGTCCAACAAGATGACATTCAACAAGTCGAAGTGCCGGGTGCTGCACTTTGGTCACAATAACCCCAGGCAGTGCTACAGGCTGGGGTCAGAGTGGCTGGAGAGCAGCCAGGCAGAAAGGGACCTGGGGGTGCTGATTGACAGCTGGCTGAACATGAGCCAGCAGTGTGCCCAGGTGGCTAAGAAGGCCAATGCATCCTGGCTTACATCAAGAATAGTGTGGCCAGCAGGAGCAGGGAAGTCATTGTGCCCTGTACTCAGCGCTAGTTAGGCCACACCTTGAGTCCTGTTTCCAGTTCTGGGGCCTTCAATTTAAGAAGGACATTGAGACTTTTGAATGTGTCCAGAGAAGGGCAACAAAGCTGGGGAGAGGTCTGGAGCACAGCCCTGTGAGGAGAGGCTGAGGGAGCTGGGGTTGCTTAGCCTGGAGGAGAGGAGGCTCAGGGGAGACCTTATTGCTCTCTACAACTACCTGAAGGGAGGTTGTAGCCAGCTGGGGGTTGGTCTCTTCTCCCAGGCAACCCAGAACAAGAGGACACAGTGTCAAGCTGTACCAGGGGAAGTTTAGGCTGGAGGTGAGGGGAAAGTTCTTCCCAGATAGAGTGATTTGCCATTGGAATGTGCTGCCCAGGGAGGTGGTGGAGTCGCCATCCCTGGAGGTGTTCAAGCGGGGATTGGATGTGTCACTTGCTGCCATGGTTTAGTAGTCATGAGGTCTTGGGTGGCAGGTTGGACTTGATGATCTTTGAGGTCTTTTCCAACCTTATTGATGCTATTATTCTATAAATCTTACACTGAAGTCTTCCAGTCAGGGAAAAGCAGAAAGAAAATGTTAGGGAAGGTTAAGGGGATTCTGATGCTTTGAAAAGCCCTTTACAGCTTCTCTGGGATGTCAGATGAAGAGGAGAAATCAGTGGGCAGAAGGTGAGGAAGTGCTGAGAGGTGCAATGATTAATCATAGTTTCACATTTCCCTCCCCCCAAAAAGCTCTGTATTTCTGGTCTATGTTTTTAGAATAGAATAGAATAGACCAGACCAGGTTGGAAGAGACCTTCAAGATGTTTGCATCTAACCCATCAACCAATCCAACCCACCTAAACAACTAAACCATGGCACCAAGCACCCCATCAAGTCTCCATTTTCACTGACTTTGCTGCAGTAAAGTTTCTGAGTGCTTCTGTGGTTTTTTTTTAAACCTGGTTTCTTGCTGATCAACATCTTAAATGTTATTGGTATGGAGCTAGACAATCCCAAACAGAAACTGGATGTAGTGTGAAAGATGAAGGAGATGCTTTGTTTCTGGGGTGGTGGGGTTGGGTTTTTTTGCCTCACATCTTTAAGAGCAGCTGCAGAGAAGGGATGAAACAGGAGTAAATCCTGGCAAGCTGAGAAAGGGCAGCCTGGCAAACCTCTGTCCATCACCACCCCCCTCTAGAATAAAGCAAGCCTTTCTACAGCCTGGTGACACCACTGAAGTGGTTTGATAGCTGTGCTGAACAGAAAACAGTCACCCTTACACATCTTGCCCTGGTAGGCATCACAGATTTGCCTTAACTTGCAACAACATTTGCAAAACTCACTTTTCCAACTGCTTTCCCCCCCAAATATGGAAGAATTATAAGAAAGCAGAATCAATATTTTCTCAAGAGAAATGCTAACCTTGCCTGAAGTTGGTTTTTAAGTGGCCGGTGTTTGCATAGCACAACATTTATCTTGCCATAGTACTGAGGGAGTTGGACCCACCACAGTCAGTTGCTAATGCTGTCAACCCTGGTGGCGTGCAGTCAGGTTCTGACATGGGAGACTGAAGCACAGAGGTTCTATAAATGATACTTGGAAGTGGGATTGTCAGCTGGCAAAGCCCTTCTGTGGCCTTTGGGTAGATTTCTGTGCATCTCCTGGCTGCTGCAGGTCAGGTATCCATTTGCCCCTCTGGAGGCCCATTACAAGAAGGATCTTGGGGTTCTGGAATGTGTCCAGAGAAGAGCCATGAGGATGAGCAGAGGGCTGGAGCTGCTCTGCTATGAGGACAGACTGAGAGAGCTGGGGCTGTTCAGCCTGGAGAAGGCTCCTAGGAGAGCTTATTGTGGCCTTCCAGTATCTGAAGGGGGCTACAAGAAAGCTGGGGAGGGACTTTTGAGGGTGTCAGGGAGTGATAGGACTGGGGGGAATGGAACAAAACTAGAAATTGGTAGATTCAGATTGGATGTTAGGAAGAAGTTGTTCCCCATGAGGGTGGTGAGAGACTGGCACAGGTTGCCCAGGGAGGTGGTGGAAGCCTCACGCCTGGAGGTTTTTGCAGCCAGGCTGGATGTGGCTGTGAGCAGCCTGATCTAGTCCCTGCCCAGAACAAAATGATCCTTGAGGTCCCTTCCAACCCTGATAATGTTATGATTCTATGTAACTGGGCAGGCTGTAAGAGTTTGCAGCAGCTGCTATAAACTACAGCAGCTGAGCAGAAGTTATCTCAGCTTGCTGACGGTGAGGAGCTTCCTTATCCACCTCCCTCTGACCAAGTTTGAGAACATGCTTCAGCATAAAATAGGAGGATTCCTTTTCTCCTGAAAGCTCTCATTTGAGGGTGCCTAGATTCCTCTTCTGACAGGCAAAAACATAGCCTGTTATCATCCTGGTCGTGGCAGTGATGTCTGGGGGCTAAACACAGAGATGCTTATACTTCAAAAGGTCATTAAGGTCTCAAGGAGTTGTGCAGTTGAAAAATAAAGAGATTTTTGACTCAAAGGAACTCTTGACACATTTTCTTCTTGCATGTGCAGTCACAGATGCATCCTTTGTGAAATCCAACCTCAGTGGTGGTTGTTTTTATTTTTTACAGGAAAAAAAAAAGGGTAAGGGAAGAAGTCAGGGAGTGAAAAATGTGCCTCTCCCCATCCTGCTTTCTCTTAGCATGGAGGAAGAAGAAGGTGAAGAGAAAGGCAATCATGGCCTGAAGTGGCAGCTAGCTCTCCCTGGGGTAAGCAGTGCTTGGCTGATGCTTATTTAACTCTCTCTGTCTTTATACAGTCCCATTCCCATGGCATCTGAGGCTCAGCCCCTCCAGCAGATGCAGGTGGTATGCGATGAATGCCTCACAGATGACAGTGCTCACTGTGTGTGGCTCATGGGTACCACACTTCCTAAAGACTGACCACCAGACACAGTTAGCATGTGTGTGGCAATATCTGACGCCACAGCACTGGTTTGTATCCTGCTTCAGGGCACAGGAAAGTCAGAATGCAAACATTGGCCTCGGAGCACAGACTTTCCCACAAGTTCATCTCAATGCTTCCAATCACAGTGGCACATTTTGATGCCCATTTGTCTCCCCCAAAACACACAGAGAAAATGATTTGCAGCACAGACCACACAGAGAACCTGGAGAGAAGGCAGGGTGAGAGGTGATGTGGTCAGGCATTGGAACAGGCTGCCCAGAGAGCTGGTGGAGTCCCCATCCCTGGAGGGGTTCCAAAAATGTGTAGACATGGCACTCGGGGAGATGGTTTAATGGCCATGGCTGTGGAGGTAGAAGGTTGGCCCTGATGATCTTAGAGGGCTTTTCCAACCAAAATGGTTCTGTGATTATTATTTCACATCCTATAAAGCTCAGAAATGTGATATTAAGTAGGTGATGCAGTGAACCTCACTCTCTATATGAGTAGTAGGTGAAGAATTCTGACAAGGACCCAGCAACCATCCCAGGCATATTTTGACATTGAGTTGAGTTTTTAATGGCAGCTCTGTATACAACGAAAAGAAATGCAGTTTCACACTGTGGTATGTGTCTGAAGCCCAAGCTGCCCATGTTGAGACTCTGCTTCATGCCCTGCTCTTGAGTTTAAAAGCTGCATCAAATTAAAGCTTGCTGCCTAATGATGTGCAGCAGAAGTCTTTCTGCTGTTAGGACCAAAAAATACTTCAGCTCATTCTCACTGAGAAGTCCCCACCTCTACCAGTGCCAAAATTAACAAACAGAAAGTTGTATTGATTGTCATCTGCTGCACAGGGCAGCTTGGCTTTAGGCTGAAATGCTCCCCTGAAAGAAACGGGAAAGACTCCCCCCCATCCCCACCCCATCAGTTGGTTATAGAACTTCTGTGGGTGAGCAGACATCAGGAGGATTCTCCCCCTCTGCTCTGCTTTCTCCCCCTCTACTCCTCTCTGGTGGAACCCCACCTGGAGTACTTCATCTAGTTCTGGAGCCTCTATTACAGGAAGGATCTGGGGGTGCTGGAATGTGTCCAGAGAAAGGCCATGAGGGTGAGCACAGGGCTGGAGCTGCTCTCCTATGAGGACAGACTGAGGGAGTTGGGGTTGTTCAGTCTGGAGAAGAGAAGGCTCCAAGAAGACCTAATTGTGGCCTTCCAGTATCTTAAGAGGGGTACAAGAAAGCTGGGGAAGGACTTTTTAGGGTGTCAGGGAATGATAGGACTACGGGGAATGGAGCAAAACTAAAAATGAGTAGATTCAGATTGGATGTTAGGAAGAAGTTCTTCCCCATGAGGGTGGTGAGAGCCTGGAACAGTTTGCCTAGGGAGGTGGTTAGAAGCCTCACGCCTGGAGGTTGCCCAGGGAGGTGGTGGAAGCCTCATCCCTGGAAGCTTTTAAGGCCAGGCTGGATGTGGCTCTGAGCAACCTGCTCTAGTGTGAGATGTCCCTGGCCACAGAAGGGGGGTTGGATCTGGATGACCCTTGAGGTCCCTTGCAACCCTGACAATGCTATGATTCTATGATTACAGAAGGGGGCTGTAGAGGCAGAGAGGGTGTTTTGGGTTTAACTCAAGCTCTGATCCCGTGGCTGAGGCAGCAGTAGTTTGAAAAACCATTTTTCAGCTGCTATGGTAAATGTTTCTAAAACAGAGGAGAGGTTTACAATCTGTTAGAACAATGAATCAAAAGAGCTCTGCTCATTTTCCACGTGGAGTCTCAGGAGTAAACACCACGTTGCTCATTTGCAACAGGAGAATGATTGGCAATGCAGTGCAGCCAAGAGCCTGAAAGAGAGAGGAGGTAAATTAGCTATCCACTGAATTAACCCTCAGCTGCTCCTCTGAGTTCTGGTCGCTGGAGCTGGCTCTGCTTAGCCAATAAACTGTCCGTGGGTCCAGCACAAGTACACCATGGAAACCCAGGGCCTGATCCTCAATTCTGTGAAGGAAAACATATGCTTGAAGTTAAGCCACGATGGGGCATTGGGGAGCACTGAAATCTGCTCCATGCTTGAGTTCCCATGATGTGAGTAATTAAAGCCTCCCTCCAAATCTCTGCAAGGGAGTGCATGCAGTTTGCCAGTCCAACACCTAGTTCATCTGCCACTGGTAGCAAGTCTGTAGTAGCCCTGATCCTGAGAGTGACAAAGACAAAGCCCCCACACCTCATGAACTCCAGTTTACACACACTGTAAAACATACATGGTGCAGTTTGCAGCCTGTTCAAATGCAACATGCAAAAAGGGGGAAATCAGTGTAAAGGAGAACAGGAAAATCATAGAATCAATACGGCTGGAAAAGACCTCAAAGATCATCAAGTCCAACCTGTCACCACAGACCTCATGACTACTAGACCATGGCACCAAGTGCCACATCCAATGCCCTCTTGAATGCCTCCAGGGATGGGGACTCCACCACCTCCCTGGGCAGCACATTCCAATGACTAACAACTCTCTCAGTGAAGAACTTTCTCCTCACCTTGAGCTTAAACTTCCCCTGGTGCAGCTTGAGACTGCATCCTCTTGTTCTGGTGCTGATTGCCTGGGAGAAGAGACCAACCCCCTCCTGGCTATAACCTCCCTTCACAGAAGTCTTCAGCAGGGAAACTGGAAACAATGAACACCCCACAGCATCTTCTTGTTGCCTTGAATCCTGAGGCTCTCCTGACTCCTGCAATTAGATCAGCACTTTTCCCAGTGACTTTTCTAAACCCATTTATGGTGATGCAGAAGGTAATATGCCCAATAATGGAAGATTAAGAAGACTGCCATAGAATAGCTTTAATGTGATCCCCAATAGCATGCAATAAAGTTCTTTCCTTTAGTGAGGGGCTATCAGATCTCACAAAATAACCTTTACAACCCTCCTTGCCAGGGCTAAATAAAGCAGGCAGCGTTCTGATAAGGCTATTGTTAGGGTTTTCCTTTCTGGGGCAAAACCAAGCTCCCCTTTTGAACACTAGACCTGGGCTGCAGTGCAGTGGGGCTGCTTCCCTGCTGTGGGCTGACTGCACCCTGCAGAGCCACTGACTGCCCTCTGTGTGCACAGCCTGCAGCTGACAGCCAGAGCCCAGCTACTACTGAGCTCTAAATAAATGCATTGACTCTCAGACTCACTCTGACCTAGCCTGGGTTTGTGGTTTGATAGATTTCCCAAATGTTTGCAGAATTCAGTCTGGGATGTTCTGTGTGCCTGGCATATGGCTCAGTGCACCCAGCAAGAGGCTGGGAATATGCTCTTTTTCCTTCTTCCTCTTCTTCTCCTTCTTCCTTTTCAATAGTAAAAGGCTCCACTTCATGAGATTCTTTAACACAGAGTGCACAGAGTGCAACAGTGGAGCCACAGAGGTAGAAGTCTGTGAACAGCAGTAGTCATGGACTGAGCAGGTCTGGGGTCAGTCCTATGGCTTGCAGGTAAACCCTCATCTCCTTTTCATCTCCTTGATCTACTCTTGAAGACCTTATTCCAGTGTGGGCTCCAGGCAGTATCTGCCAGTCCACCCTGTGCTTTCTCAGTAAGAGCAGGAGGGGACAGCAATTGCTTCACTTTTGTAGTTACTGGAATACAAACATTATGGTAAGGGGGTTGGTTTGGTTGGGTTTTTTCCATGCCTTTTATTTCTTCCCTTCCACACAGGAGATAGCTTTAGTTCCATTCAGACCAGCTGACCTTTAAGCTCTCCCACCAGATCCCTTTTGTGAGCTCCAATGAAGCTGTCAGCTAATTGCACTGGAAACAAGACTAGGGGAAACTGGGATTCCTTACTCAGTGTCCTGTGAGTGCTGTGTGATTCCTGCCCCAGGAGTTAAAACTAAAACCTGATTAGATTAGATGATGGGGACTAGAGTCTGAGAAGCTGTCTCAAGTCAGCCTAAACTGAGGTCCAGTATTGCCATACTGAAACACCTCAAGTGCTATTGGTGCTGAGAAACATCTGACCTCCAGAGGTGTGCACACCTCCAGCTGCACCTCTGCATCCTTCCTGTGGCAATGCAGTTGTGATGAGATTAAATCTTGTAGTTAAGCCAAAAGCTGTGTAGGATCTCAGAGCCTCTGCTCCACAGCTTGCTTTTAAAGATGATCTTGCAGAGGTGCTATGCTGTGCTATTTTCTGGTTCCTTGTGGTGGTTTCCTCTCTTTCCTCAAACAGCAACAACTTGTTTAGGCCCTTTCAATACAGCATCCTTGTGATCATGCCACTTGCCCAGCAAATGTGGATCCAGGCTTTGATTCCATCTGTTGGTTAAAGGAGTTCACACTGGCATCTCTCATCTCCTAGGAAATTGGCTTAACTAGGTCACTGTTGGGCAAAATGGCAAAGACTGAGAGAAAAAGGATTGAAGAATTGTCATTTCTTAATGAGGGCACAGCAGCTGTCACAGGGGCAGGGGATGGTTTGGATTGAAAGAGACCTCTAAAGGTTTTCTAGTCTTTGCAGTGAGCAGGGACGTCTGCAGCTAGATCAGATTGCCCAGACCTGGAATAGTTCCAGGGATAGGGAATCTACCACATCTCTGGGCAACCTGGGCCAGGGTCTCACCACCCTCACTGCAGAAGTGTCCAAAGACAGTTTTAATGGGATGTTCCCTAGGTGCTCAGGACCTGGCATAGAGTTTTGGACTTGGCTGTGTGGGAACAAGTACTGCACAGCACATCACCTGGACACGAGGTCCCTGTGCTATTACCAACTTTGGAGTCCTTTTCCTTTCAAAAATCTTCAATTATTGTTGGCCATTTTTAGAGAGCTTTCTGTAAGAGCAGTGGAAGTGAGCCCTGAATGGAACAAAGTCTTAAATCAGTGAGAAATGCTCTCAGAAAGAGGCTGTCCATACTCATCCTGTCTTCTTTGTGGGTGGCTCCAGAGAATAATGATCCCATTTCTTATACAAAGGCAAGGGGGCAAGAGAGGAGGAGAAAGCTGACCCAGCTGTAAGCATCAGTGTGAGCAGCTCAGGGGGGAGAGGGCAATGCAAACCCAGTGCCATGGGAGGGAATTCACTTCATTAGAAGCATCTGGCATGCAGAGAAGTAGGATGTTTTGGCACCATCAGAAACTTTATCGAGACTTAGCCATGTAAGGCTGCATTGATGGCTATTTATAGCATCAGCTTAGAGGGGGTATGGAAGCTATACCAGGAACCTCATTAGTAACAGCATGAGAGCCATGGCCAACCTCCCTGCTCCAGTGCATGTGTTCATTCCATAGCACAGACACAGCAAGCACCAGGGAGAGAGCTTCTCAGGGGCTTGTAGCCTTATTAGGGAGGGAACACATAAAAATGGAGAGCAGCTCTAATCGTGACCAACAAGAGCTGTCAGGGGTACCTGTGACCTGTCCTTTCTAAAGCCACATCCATGTATTGCATGCCCTCCTGCCCTCCTCTCCAGTGGAGAGCAGAATTCTGTTTCCTTCAGCAATGAGGCCATTGGAAAGGGGAAGTTTTCCAGAGATAAAGCTTTAAAAATGTGTGATTATTTTCTTCAGAGGAGAGTGTACTATAAAGTGCAACATAAGGCATTCATAGGTCTTACCTGCTGTCAGAACCAGAGAAATGTTTTGGTTGGAAGAGACCTTTGTGATCATCAGGTCCTACTGTTAACCCAGCACTGCTGATCAGCACAACACCCACACAACATTTAAACACCTCCAGGGATGATGGTGACTCCACCACCTCCCTGGGCAGCCTGTTCCAATCCCTGACCACTCTTGCAGCAAAGACATTTTTCCTAATATCCAATCTAACCTTCCTTGGTGCAATTTGGAGGGTTTTTCCTCTGGTCCTGTTACTTGGGTAAAGAGGCTGACTGACTTCTACCTTGTTACAGCCTCCTTTCAGGGAGCTGCAGAGAGTAATGAGGTCTCCCCTCAACCTCCTCTTCTCCAGACTAAGCAGCCCCAGTTCCCTCAGCTGCTCCTCACAAGACTTTTTCTCTAGACCCTTCACCAGCTTCATTGCCCGTTTCTGGACCTGCTCCAGCACCTTGGTGTCCTCCTTGTAGCATCATTGCAAGTTATCCTTTGCAAGCACTCAGTGTTGTGAAACCTGGCACGAAATGGTTTTAATTGTAAAACTCATCCCTTTGGCAACTTTTCAGTCTTGCAGGCACTTATTTTCCTTAATGAGGTCACCTGCTAGGGAGCCAAGTCAAAGAGAGGGCTGATTTATTTATTGTTTAACCCAAGATGCCACCAATTACTGTTATCTGTGTAATACAATTAGAATAGAATAGAATAAACCAGGTTGGAAGAGACCTTCGAGATCATCGAGTCCAACCTATCACCCAGCACCATCTAATCAACTAAACCATGGCACCAAGCACCCCATCCAGTCTCTTCCTAAACACCTCCAGTGATGGGGACTCCACCACCTCCCTGGACAGCACATTCCAATGGCCAATCTCTCTTTCTATGAAGAACTTCTTCCTAACATCCAGCCTAAACCTCCCCTGGCACAGCTTGAGACTGTGTCCTCTTGTTCTGGTGCTGATTGTCTGGGAGAAGAGACCAACCCCCACCTGGCTACAACCTCCCTTCAGGTAGTTGTAGACAGCAAGGTGGTCTCCCCTGAGCCTCCTCTTCTCCAGGCTAAGCAACCCCAGCTCCCTCAGCCTCTCCTCATAGGGCTGTGCTCCAGACCCCTCCCCAGCTTTGTTGCCCTTCTCTGGACACCTTCCAGCAACTCAACATCTTTCCTAAATGAGGGGCCCAGAACTGGACACAGGACTCAAGGTGTGACCTAACCTGTGCTGAGAACAGGGGCAGAATGACCTCCCTGCTCCACTATAGGTGCCACAGCTCTGTTTCAGCCCTGATTTTCAGGCACTCTGTATCTGCTGCAGCCTCATTTGGAATGTTTGGTGTGCTCCTGAGGTGTTTTCACTTCAAAAAGCCCTCGTTCAGGTCTGAGCAGCTGCTGTGTCTGTCATGCTAGCCCTCCTCCAGGGAAAAACTGACAGAGGCTTGGTTTTCAAAGGGCTTGAAGTGCTGCCACGATTATTTGAGGGCTTTGGTACTTAGCATATTTGCAGACTGCATCACCAGAGAATTACAGAGGGGATAGACCAAACCTGAGGAATCTCAGCCTGTGCGAAGAGCAGGGCTGCAAAAACGTTACTGAAAAGAAGAATCATGGCTCAAAGCGTAGAATTTTCCCTGCGTGCTCTCTATTGCTTAGTGTCTGCCTTTAATAACATATCCAGATTTCTTCAACTCCAACTCCTATGCAGCCTGACTTTAATCTGCTGGTTTTACCTCAGGTAGATGAGTGGAAAAAGACGTGCAACAGCACTGTGATTTGAAATTCTGCATTCCTGGGGGAGTCTGCTAATTTTCAGAGGTTACAGTTCAGGCTGCAGCTGAGCAACTGGGATAGAAGTTAACAGTCAGAGAGGTTTCAGAATGAAGCCTTCTCTGAATTGGATTTCAAGGTTTGGGGCTTGGTTTTGCTCAAGGTTTATCTTACATTCTGTATTGGCCCTAATTGTTTCATTTACTAACTTCTTCATTGGTAGCAAACCAAGCAAATAGAAGGCACATGAGCTACAGCTGTGACAGGAACTGAAACAGCTGATTTGAGTTGCCTCTCCACTCTGGTGCAGTCACTCCTAATTGCTTTAGCTCTGAACTTTTCTTCTCTGTGGATTAATTACCCAGGAGAACTTACCCTTGACAGCCTCCCTCCTATCTGGAGTTCCATTATGTTCAAGCAGTGGCTCCATCCAGTTTCTTCCCCTGGGCTGAATGTCAGTCTAGAACATTCTCTTGACTTCAGCTTGGATAGTACAGAAAAACTGGAATGTCCACACCTTGAATATGCTACTTTCAGGTGGGACCTTTAGATCCAAGTTTAATTACAGAAAGCACTGGGTTGGAAGGGACCTTTGAAAGACATTTTGTCCAACTCCCCCCTGCAGTCAGCAGGGACACCTCCAGCTAGATCAGGTTGTTATTCTCCTTTTTAACAGCATTCTAATCTGATCTGTCCCTTGCACCAGTTCCCTTGGAGTCCTTGAAAGGGCTAATCAGATCTACAACAGATGTGGAGCTGAATTGGCACTTGAAAATTTATTCCTCTTAGTTCTTCCCCTTCATTGCTAAAACTCAGATGAAGCAACATCACATCTTTACAAGTGACTGAATGGCATCGTGATTTCCTTGCCAGTGCAGAGATGCTTCTGCATCACTTATCCATGACACTGCTTCCTCTCCTGGACATTATTACATTTGCAGACCCACCTGAGGATTCCTAGCAGACATTTTTACTGAGAAATTGCCTGCAATGTGCATTTGTCTGCAGCCTTGAAAGAGTGTCTCTCATTTCCTGACAATGCTTTATGCTGCTTCCTCTAAGATTAGGCTTCTGGAATCACAAATTCCAACCCCTCCCCACCCCCCCAGCCTTTTTGACTTCTCCTCTTGTAACCTGGCACCAGGTGACTGCAGTTGTGTAATCTCATGGTTTCTGGGCCACAGCTGTTGAAAAGGGAATCACCTTGTTATTCTCAAGTGAGCTATTAAAATGATGATAGAGGATTCCTTGGCTCCTGCAAACTCCACTTGAGGTCTAGCAGCCAGACATTAAACATCCTGTGCCTCCCTCTTGCACAAACATTGGGTTGCAAATCACCAGGCTCAGTGGCCTTCAGAACCCCCCTAACCAACTGGCTACTGTTAGAAAACAGAGGTCCTAGCCAAAACTCAGCTCCATGAGTGACCATGTGGGAGATGTGGGTTCAGGATCATGCCCAGGCTATGACTAACACCTGAGCTGCTGTGACAGCTGGCATCCAAAGGAGGCTCTGCACACATCACTTGATAAGTACAGAGGGAGGGAAGCAGAACATCAAAGGGACCAATAAGAAGGGTCAACAGCAGTTTATTTATAACTCCCAAGTCATTGCTCCTTTTAGTTCCTTAAAAACTGAACCTGGAATACAGCACCACAAAGGAGAGGTTTCTGCTTTCCTAGAAGGAAATTATGCTTTCTACATGAATGCCTCTCAGGCCTCTGAGTCACAGACTTAGGATTGCTCTGGGCAGTTCTTTTTGATGCATGTACCTCAAATTTGTGATCATTCCATTCTCATTTTTTACCCAGGTACTTATTAATGACATCTGTTAGCTGGGCATTTGAGTGTTTTAACCATGTATTAGACTTGGTTCTTCAAACTATGCCTGGTACCTAAATTAGAGAAATATCCAGGAGACATGAGAGCCCCCTGAGAGAGGTGCCAACAGCTGAGCTAGAATAGAATAGAATTAGACAGGTTGGAAAAGAGCTTTGAGATCATCGAGTCCAACCTATCACCCAACACCATCTAATCAACTAAACCATGGCACCAAGCACCACATCCAGTCTCTTCCTAAACACCTCCAGTGATGGGGACTCCACCACCTCCCTGGGCAGCACATTCCAATGGCAAATCTCTCCGGGGTGAACTTCTTCCTAACATCCAGCCTAAACCTCCCCTGGTACAGCTTGAGACTGTGTCCTCTTGTTCTGGTGCTGGCTGCCCAGGAGAAGAGACCAACCTCCTCTTGGCTACAACCTCCCTTCAGGTAGTTGTAGACAGCAAGAAGGTTTCCCCTGAGCCTCCTCTTCGTCCAGGCTAAGCAACCCCAGCTCCCTCAGCCTCTCCCCATAGGGCTGTGCTCCAAACCCCTCCCCAGCTTTGTTGCCCTTCTCTGGACACCTTCCAGCAACTCAACATCTTTCCTAAACTGAGGGGCCCAGAACTGGACACAGGACTCAAGGTGTGGCCTAACCAGTGCTGAGCACAGGGCACAATGACTTCCCTGCTCCTGCTGGCCACACTGTTCTTGATACAGGTCAGGATGCCATTGGCCTTCTTGGCCGCTTGGGCACACTGTTGGCTTATGTTCAGCCTACTGTCAACCAGTACCCCCAGATGCCTTTCTGCCTGGCTGCTTTCCAGCCACTCTGACCCCAGTCTGTAGCACTGCATGGGGTTGTTGTGTAGAACCTGGCACTTAGATGTGTTCAATCTCATGCCTTTGGACTCTGCCCATCTGTCCAGCCTGTCAAGGTCCCTCCGCAGAGCTCTCCTACCCTCTAACAGATCAACTCCTACCCCCATCTTGGTGTCATCTGCAAACGTACTGATAATGGACTCAATGCCCTCATCCAGATCATCAATGAAGATATTGAACAGGATGGGGCCCAGCAGTGATCCTTAGGGGACACCACTAGTGCCTGGCTGCCAGCTGGATGTGGCACCATTCGCCACCACTCTCTGGGCACAGCCTCCAGCCAGTTCCTAACCCAGCACAGTGTGCTGCTGTCCAAGCCACAAGCTGACAGCTTGACCAGGAGTTTGCTGTGGGGGGAACATATGAAGATTTCTCTTTGTAAGTCATTTTTGGGTATCCATTTGAGTCAGAGAGGGAGAAATGTTGTGCTCTAGCCCAGTTAAAGCCTTAAATTAGGAGTTAGGGATGTGAAATAATATAAAATATGATGCAGAGTTTCCTAGAGAGGTAGTGACAGCCAAGGAGGGAATTTGATAAAGTAGATAAGGGAGGAAATGCTGCTAGGCAGATTGGAAAGCTGGGGCAGTGTGGTGAAAAGGAACAGCCTGAAGAATGTAGTGTCTGGTAAATGTTGTAGGACTGAAATTATTCTGGCTAGCTTTGGGTAGAGAAGAGCCAAAACCCAGAGCAGGCTCTGGTAAGGACCGCCCAGAAAGAAGCACTGGAATGGAAAAAACTTGTGAGGCCCTTTCCAAGTGTCCCAGATTCCTGTGCCGGTGATGTGAAGCGCTCATCACCGACTGCCTTGGATGGAGCTGGAGCTGGTGAGGTAGTGTCTCAGCTTCAGCATGTACCTAGCAGCCTTGGTGCACGCACACAGACCAAACTGGAGGACAGGAAAGACGAGCCCCCTGTGTTTCTGCAGAGAAAGCAGCTCTGTGTCACTGCTGGGTTGTGCTGTTTGCCCACCAGCACCGAGCCGTTGTAAGAACACTCAGCTCATTGTCACCAGAAGGGATGTTACCAGAGGAGCAGCTGTGGTGTTTCAGGGCAGCAGCTAAAATGAAATCACATGAAGCTGTCTATTTTCTGATTCCCCCCATTCCTGTGAAGCCTGTTTTCTGCTTCAAAAACATCTTGAGTGCCCTCAGCTTTTCCTGACCTACATTCCATGTGTTAGATGGTCTCGCCCTGCCCCCCGCCAGTGACAGACACCCGAGGACACAAAATGTCAATAATATTTTCCCAGAAATAGGGATGATGCATGTCTGAGTCAGGGACAGAGAAACCAAAGGGTGTGTAAACAAAACAAGCCCAGAAAGAGCAAAATGATGCTAGAGAATCCCTTGGAATTTGCTGTCTTCATAATTTCCCATGAAGGCTTGGTCGGTATAGTCCGTATCCAAGGGGAGTCATTTGCTTCTCAGAGTTTTGGGGGTGAAATGATCAGAGTTTCACTATTTAAGGATATTTTTTTTAAGTTAGGCATCTTCATTCTAGTCTCTAATTCTCTATTGTGCCCATTGATCTGGGCAGTTCTCCTTGATGTGCATACCTCAGATCTGTGATCGTGCGGTTCCCATTTTTCTACCTGGGTATTTATTAATGGCATCTGTTAGTGTGACCTGAGAGTGGTTTAACCATAGCTTGGGCAGAGATTGGTGAAAGATGCCTTGCAGGGTTATTGCTGAAGTTGTGAAGCAGAGGCATGGAGAGGTTTGAAGACAAAGCAAAACACAAAGGTAGTAACTTGAAGCTGATGGCAGCCAGGAAATGTGTAGCCCCCTTAAACACCTAAGCCTCCTTTTCTGTCTTGCTCCATGTGATTAAGATCTTTGGAACACTGAGCTTTCATGATAATATGAGATTAGGGATCATGATCCAATAGGGGTGGGGGTTAGTCTGTTGCTTTTTAGAATGAGAACCCAGGTGATGAACTTTAGAGGGTACAGAAAGAACAAAGGTTTTAGCCAAGGGTCTTGAATTTCTGAGCAGCCAGTGACTTCTTCTAAAGAAAGAGTGGAATGGAATGGAATGGCATGGCATAGCATAGTATAGCATAGCACAGATTTAACCAGGTTGGAAAAGACCTTTGAGATCATTGAGTCCAACCTATCACCCAACACCCTCTAATCAACTAAACCACAGCCCAAATGCCTCATCCAGTCTCCTCCTAAACACCTCCAGTGATGGTGGAACCAGGCAAGTACTTAGTGAGATGTAGTCCTTGTATTGTTATCCCAGCAAAATATTACCCTCTACAGAATACAGAATTAACCAGATTGGAAAAGGCCTTCGAGATCGTCAAGTCCAACCTATCACCCAACACTATCCAATCAATTAAACCATGGCATCAAGCACCCCATTCAGTCTCTTCCTAAACACTTCCAGTGGTGGGGACTCCACTACCTCCCTGGGCAGCACATTCCAATGGCCAGTCTCTCTGTGAAGAATTTCTTCCTAACATCCAGCCTAAACTTCCCCTGGTGCAGCTTGAGACTGTGTCCTCTTGTTCTGGTGCTGGCTGCCCAGGAGAAGAGACCAACCCTCACCTGGCTACAACCTCCTTTCAGGTAGTTGTAGAGAGCAATAAGGTCTCCCCTGAGTCTCCTCTTCTCCAGGCTAAGCAACCCCAGCTCCCTCAGCCTCTCCTCACAGGGCTGTGCTCCAAACCCCTCCCCAGCTTTGTTGCCCTTCTCTGGACACCTTCCAGCAACTCAACATCTTTCCTAAACTGAGGGGCCCTGTGACTTGGGGAACTTGAGATTCAGGTTGTGCCTGCATTTTGGTGTGCAATAATATTTCTAACAAGACTTCTCTGTTTGTCTTCTTGCTAGCAGAGGATCCCTCTACATGCTCCCTGGTTTAATATATTCCCCTTAGGCACCTGCAGAATATTCTTGAAGACAAATTGCTAGATTGCACAGCCAGAGCTGGTTCTCCCTTTGGGATGGTGCCTTCCAGTCAGCTTTACACTGCTTGGTTTCCTTGGTTAGACTGATTTGTGGTTGCACAGTTGCTGAGTCTTCATTCTTGGAGGTTTTCAACAGCAAGCTGAGCAAAATGAGAGGTGGTTTGATCCACCATTAGTGACCATCCTGCTTTCCACGGGAGGCTGGGAAGATGACCTCCAGAAGTCACTGTTATGACTCTGTGATAGGGGATGTGGTTGAGCAAATCTGGAAGATAAATGCCATTTCTTGTAAGGGCCAGGGCAGGACTGGAACATGTGGTGGGTGAATCCAGTGTGCTAGGCTTTGTCTCTCTTAGCCACATTCTCATTAAGGAGAAATGATTACAGATTGAGCTAGCTCATCCGCTTGCATCCACTCAGCGGAACGTGCCTGATGACTTCAGTGGTTGGATGGAAAAGTGTTTAATTGGAATTGCAGAGTGGCAAAGCTCCAGCCAGTGGTTTGTTGTGACTCTGCCTTTGTGCCTCCATTGCTGTCTCCAGAAAAAAACTGTATTCCAGATTCTCTCACGTGCTAGCTGCTTGTCACACCAATGAGTTGTTTCTCTGTTTTGAGGGTAAGTCTGTGGGCTGTGGGTGGGTCAGACCAAGTAAAGTGAGATACCAAATGGTGTTACATATACAAGAAATTTAATGGTATGTGTCTGACTTGGTTTCCTGGGAGGACCTTGATGCCTTTAGATACTGATATCTTTAGTTCCTTGACCCTTTGAGTGCAAAGAATCAGTGTGTGGGGAGTACATGGGCTCCCTTTGAACAGAAGGGGGAAATGAGACCTCTTGGCAAACACATAACATGAGTATTAAGCAAGGAGGAAGATTAATGCTAACCAATGGGAGAAACTAAGAATGGAGGTTTTATGTGTTATGAACACTATCCCCCTCTGGAGCATAGACTGGATCCAAGCCTACAGAATGGTGAATCCATCCATTTTAGAGCCTAGGGTCTTCTGTGGCTCGACGTTTGCATCTGCTTTTGGAAAGAAGAATGCTCATACTTCTCTTTAGATATGGGTGAAGATGAACTTGGTGCTTCTGCTTTATACAACAGCCCTGTTCTTGAGGAGCTGGTCCCAACAGGCACTGAATGCAGGGCATCTGATCATGTTCATGCTAGATAGCAGTGCCCTGGCCTCCTGGGTTGTGCTGTGGAGAGCTGGAGCTCCTGCTCTCCACTGTGCCACAAGGAATCCAAGGTCCAGCAGAGAACAAAGTCAGAAGGAGAAGGCAGCCTGGGGCTACTGTGGAGGGGGCAGTTCAGGGTTTTATCTGTTCTAGTATAGCTAAAACATGCATTGAAAATTCCTTGAAGAGGTCCTCTACATCATCATGGTACCAAATGAATTACCAAAGGCCTATTTGTTATTTTGCCACTGACTTTGGCTCCCAATTCTTCCATTATTCTTTGTGGTTTAGGCCAGGTCCTAGCTGGAGAGTACTGTTCTTAGGAGTTAGGTGACTGAGCTCTGTGAACTCTTGTTGTCTGATTCCATGCAGCATCAGCCAGGTCTGAGCATCTCTCAGCAAAAAGTCACCAGAATTCAAATACATGCAGAGCAGACAAGTTTTAGGCCCTCATGGTGGTGATGCAGAGGAACAGTGACCAACTTTTGGGCAAAGAGGGCAGTGCCATCTTAAGGTACAATCCCCATTTCTGACTAGACTGGATCTCCTATTGCTTTTCTTGAAGAGAAGCAGAGGTGGTTCAATCTATGTCACTGCTGAACTCAGCAAGGTGCTGTCAAGCAGTTGAATAATTTACAGCAGAAATAAATGGGCAGAATTTATAGGGAGCAGCTGCAAAGCAGGAAAAGGCACATAGATCACCAATGGGTTTCACAGCTACTATCTGGCAAGAGCAAATGAACAGATTTAGAAAGCTGAGTATTCACTACAGACTAAAAGAAAAAGGTTTGTTGTGACTCCCAACTTGTTACTTGGTGTCTCCAGAATGTTCCTATGACTGCATCGCTTCTCCTGGCCTTCTTATTCCTTGTCATTGGTCCAACCCAAGTTCCCATCCTCCAGCAAAGGTTTAAGTCTTTGTTCACTCATTTTCAGACTGTCATGGTCCTCAATGACCAATCTTTGTCCCCTCTTAGAATCATAGAATCAGTCAGGGTTGGAAGGGACCACAAGGATCATTCAGTTCCAACTCCCCTGCCATGGGCAGGGACACCCCACACTAGATCAGCCTGCCCAGAGCCTCATCCAGCCTGGGCTTAAACACCTCCAGGGATGGGGCCTCAACCACCTCCCTGGACAACCCATTCCAGGGCTTCACCACTCTCATGAGGAAGAACTTCCTCCTCACCTCCAGCCTGAATCTCCCCACCTCCAGCTTCATTCCATTCCCCCTAGTCCTATCACTACCTGACACCCTGAGAAGTCCCTCCCCAGCCTTCCTGTAGGCCCACTTCAGATCCTGGAAGGCCACAATTAGGTCACCTTGGAGCCTTCTCCTCTCCAGAGTGAACAGCCCCAGCTCCTTCAGTCTGTCCTCATAGGAGAGGTGCTCCAGCCCTCTGCTCATTCTTGTGACCCTTCTCTGGACACCTTCCAGCACCTCCAGATCCCTCTTGGAACAGGGGCTCCAGAACTGGAGGCAGTACTGCAGGTGGGGTCTCACCAGAGCTGAGTAGAGGGGGAGAATCACCTCCCTTGACCTGCTGGCCACACTTCTCTTGATGCTCTCTCTCACAGCCAAATTCAAGTTTCATTTACATCACTTATTTTTTTTTTTTCTGTACCAAAATATCTGTGCCTCCAGAAGGGGAGAATCTGAAAGTTCTCTCTGAAAGCCCAGGACCAAAAAAAAAAACAAAAACACAATGGTGAGAAACTTCAGACTGTTCAAGTGAGAATAGAAGTTGTGCTGGTTAGCTTTTAAACCAGAAGCTGTTCTGCTGAGAATAGAACAGAATAGAACAGAATAGAACAGAATAGAATAGAATAGAATAGAATAGAATTAACCAGGTTGGAAGAGACTTTCAAGATCATTGAGTCCAACCTATCATCCAACACCATCTAATAAACTAAACCATGGCACCAAGCACCCCATCCAGTCTCCTCCTAAACACCTCCAGTGATGGTGACTCCACCACCTCCCTGGGCAGCACATTCCCATGACCAATCTCTCTTTCTATGAAGAATTTCTTCCTAACATCCAGCCTAAACCTCCCCTGGTGCAGCTTGAGACTGTGTCCTCTTGTTCTGGTGCTGGTTGCCTGGGAGAAGAGACCAACCCCTGCCTGGCTACAACCTCTATTCAGGTAGCTGTAGAGAGCAAGAAGGTTTCCCCTCAGCCTCCTCTTCTCCAGGCTAAGCAACCCCAGCTCCCTCAGCCTCTCCTCACAGGGCTGTGCTCCAAACCCTTCCCCAGCTTTGTTGCCCTCCTCTGGACACATTCCAGCAAGTCAACATCTTTCCTAAACTGAGGAGCCCAGAACTGGACACAGGACTCAAGGTGTGAGCTCACTCAACCTGTTGTTTCATAGAATTTCAGATTGTAAAACTTTGTCTACATTTGGTGGAAAACAGTGAAACCATGTTGCCTGTAAGAAAACATTGCCTTTTTTGCTGTGTTTCCAACACACTTTGTAGCAAAGCTCTCAGCTCCTTCAGGAAAATATCTCTGTGCCTGTAATGCTGCAAAAAAAGTATGTCTCATTTTCCCAGTTCTGTTCCTGAAGAATGCTGAACAGTTGCACAATTTTGGCTGATACTTGCCAGTAAAAAATCAGCCTTAAGGCTGAATTTTCTGAGCAACATGGAAAGTTTCAGCCCAAATGGTTCAGGTCTGGCAAGGCCTTAAGCTGTTGAATGCAGAGTCTTGTAAGTGGAAGTGCTGGGAAAGTTTAACAGTGGGCAGTGCTACCAACTCCACCTAGAGCACATCTGAAGTCTACTCTTAGGTCTATAAATTAGAATCATAGAATCAATGAGGTTGGAAGAGACCTCAGAGATCATCAAGTCCAACCTACCACCCAACCTCATGACTTCTAAACCATGCTTCAAGTGCCATATCCAATCCCTTTTTGAACACCTCCAGGGACAATGACTCCACCACCTCCCTGGGCAGCACAGTCCAATGGGCAATTACTCTTTCTGGGAAGAACTTTCTCCTCACCTCCAGCCTAAACTTCCCCTGGTGCAGCTTGAGACTGTGTCCTCTTGTTCTGGTGCTGGTTGCCTGGGAGAAGAGATCAACCCTCACCTGGCTACAACCTCCCTTCAGGTAGTTGAAGAGAGCCGCCTCTTCTCCATTAGATCATGCTGATAGTGTTTAATGGCCCTGGTGGTCTTAGGTTGATGGTTGGACTCAAAGATCTTAAAGGACTTTTCCAACTGAAACAGTTGTGATCCTAGAACAGTTAAAACAACAGCAAAGCATTTTTATCAAAGCTGAAATGTCATTAAAAGCTTTACAGCCTGAAGCTGGTTTATAGATGTAGGGTCTGACCTTGCAGGGTATCCTAAGGAGGGCCAGGAGTCAACACTTTGCAGTGGTGGTGTCAGTATTCCCACAACGGTTTGCTGGCGAACTTCCCCACCTTCATCTGCTAAAAAAGCATTTTGTGGGAGTTCCTGTGCTCTGCAGGTCGTGCCCTGAAATCCCTCCTCAGACCTCCTGGGGACCAATCTCACTGAAGTCAGGTTTTCCTGAGGGAGCATTAAGCAACAACTGAGTAAGGATCTCTGTGTGAAGAAACATCTTTACTGTAACTCCCAGCCTGCAGCCTGCTTTCTGTGATGTTTTTATGATAAGGAAGGGCAGGGGCAGGGTGTGCAGATGGAGGTGGGAGTAGGAGAGCAGTGTAATAATTAACATCTAGCAGACCTAAATTCCTTCTCAGCTGCTGGAAAGCAGCTGTTGAAGGGATAGAGACAGTGAAGAAAGAGCACAGTTGTTGCAGACAAATAGGTCCAGTAATGCTTTCCAAAGCTTGTGTTGACTCTGGGGTGGGCAAGCAAATGGAATAAAATGTCAGGGATCAAAATGGGGTTTTGTTGGCAGATGAAGCTGGTGGACAAGCTGTTAAAAGGATTGGCTTCTCTCTCTCTTTTTCTTTGTCACCTCCTCCTCCCCTTCCTCTCTTTCTTTCAGTCTCCCTTTCTTCAGTTCCACAATTCTCAAATAAATTAGGTGGAACAAAGACAACTACATGTCTCTAAATGTCTATATTGTAACCCAGCTCTCCTGGCTTCCATGGCTTCCTCTTGATACTTGATGATCAGCCAAGATACCCTCCCAGCACTCATTGCTCCAGGCCCAAAGGAGCCATATCAAGTTCTTTCTTCCACCAGTTTTGGCTAATCCCCAACCCTCTCTTGAACTCCTATCTCTTCTCTCCTGTACCTTTTCCCTTTCCACCTTATGTCCTTGCACAACATTTTTGGTTGCTGTGTGAGAATTTCTGTCATCTGCTTGAGGCCCCTGAACTATTTCTGTCATCTTCTTGCACAGACAGCTGTGAGCACCAACCATAAGATTATAGCAGGAGTATCAGTTTGTTTGTGCTGTCTGATGGTATTTTATACTTGAGATGCCCTGGGGTGAGATGACAACCAAGGCTTAGCAACTGAGACAGTAGCCCTTCTTTAACCTCTTGCCACTGGTGTGGGTTTATTTTGCAGAGTTAGAAAATGCAAAACCTCTCTAGCCCCAGGCCTTTGTTGATAAACTATTTGGCTCCCTGAAGAAGCTGACTGCTGTAGTTAACACCACCTGAAAGTCTGTCAAACCGTGTGCTTGACCTGTGCAGCAAAGAAATTCTTCCCAGAAAGAGAGATTGGCCATTGGAATGTGCTGCCCAGGGAGATGGTGGAGTCACCATCACTGGAGGTGTTTAGGAAGAGACTGGATGGGGTGCTCGGTGCCATGGTTTAGTTGATTAGTTGGTGTTGGGTGATAGGTTGGACTCAATGATCTCGAAGGTCTTTTCCAACCTGGTTAATTCTGTGTTTTGAACTGAGGGAAGAAGGAATGAAGAGTGCCATTAAGTGGAAAGCTTTGCTTGATAATTAATTCTCCTCCTTATTTGTATTCTTTATCATCTTCAAGAAATTGCAAGAGATTTCTACATGCAGTTGTTGCTAGGGGACTAGCAGGCTGCTATCTGAACTCCTGCAATGTTGTACATCACCAAGATCCTGTTGATGTAGTTGGGACTCTGGTTCTAGTTCTATCAGTGGAGCACAAAAGCAGAGAGTGGTTCCTTTTCCATCCTAAAAGCTGGATAAAATGTTCCTCTTCTTAGTGGCGTAGGCAAGAAGCACCTCTCTACAGCTCTCCTGACCCATTCGTCTGATGGAAACCATTTCTGCTGCTGCATTGCCTGTGAGCTGCCCTTCTGCAGAGTGCTGGATTGTTTGCCCCACTGCAGGGAGGAGGCTTTTCCTTCTCTAGATTCAGACTTCCTGCACATATGAATCAGATTTTCAACTACCTCCACCCCTTTTGCCAGTAAAGACAAAGGTGGAAAGAAATCAAGCAGAGATGACTTTTCAGTGTGAAGCTTAACCACCCCCCTCCCCCATTTGCTGGTCATTACAGAGCAAACCTCTGGAGAGCAAACACTGTCTGAAAAGCAACTTTGGAAAAGAGTCCTTAGAGTGCAGTGGGGCTGCATTAAATACATGAAGGATAATCACACTGAGCTGATTCCCTCCTCAGAATGCCAACTTTCCTGCAGGTATTCAGAAGACAAACACGGATAGAAGCGAACAACGTTTCCAATAACGTGGATGAATAGAGCCCAGGCTTATGAATTCCTGAGGAAAATGAACAAAGGCAACTTCATGCTGGCTTCTTGGCATGATAATGAAATGGAAGGTCTGTGCTGCTGCACAGAAAAAGAGTGCTCCTGAAATCTGGAGTCATTTCTTCAACCTGTCAGACCTATTTCCCTTGTTTTGCTGCGCTGGGAGTGATGGTTCTAAACACTCCCTAGGCTTTGTGTTCTCCTCAGAATGACACCTCTGGTGAAATGGAGTGGCAGGATTAATATACAACAGGAATTCAGAGTATTTGCTGAATCTGGACTTTATAACAGCATGGCATGGAGTCTCGTTTCAGAAATGAATTAAAAATGACTTGGCTAACTGCACTTTCAAGTAGGCTGGCAAACAGACAAGGGACCATAAATCAAGGTTAATGATAATGGCAGTGTACCAATTTGGATGGGAAGATGAACATAAGCAGTAATGAAGGAATTGGTGCTAGGCCCAGCTTTACTAAGAGCCATTATTTATATTGTTAATGGAAACTAAAGAAGGCTGAAGTCAAAGCAGCTGCCAAAACCTACAGAAGATGGAGAAGACATCTTGCCTAGCTCCAACTATTTATTACTGGCTTAGATCATTTTCCTTTTCTCAGTTCTCCTGGAAAAACAAACAAAAAAATTTAAGTGAAGAGAAAAAAGGTACCTCAGGAAGAAGTGGCAAGGCTAAGAGGAAGGATGCGCTGGCTAGAAGCGCCCTTCCCTAGACCTGGGAAAAGACCAGAGGGGTGCAGTGGTTAGATGACTGAAGTACTTGCAGGCTGGATAAATATGATTAAATCTGGAAGAAGGTTAAATTATGCTCCCCACTGGATTTGCTTTGGCCTGAGCTGTGCAGCTGGAGCAAGCTGTTTTGAAAACTTAGTGTCCAGCTAAGAAGTTTCAGCAGAGATCAAGAAATAAAACTCGGCTTTTGGCGTGAAGTGGTTGCAGAGCCCAGCGTTTTAGTGCTTCATCTGTAAAGCTCAGATAAGGTATTAACTAATTCAACTGCAACAGTAATAAAGAGATGCTGAATTTGAAGAGTAACAGTGTGAAATGAGAAGCCAAACAAATCACACATTGGAAACTCTAAAACCCAAACCCCACAATAAAGAAAAGAATCAAATTTGTCCAAATGGTGACTAAGAGGGGAAAGAAAACCTGCTGAAAGTGTTTGTTTAAAGATGAAAATAGCCAGGGGAGCGATAGCCCAGGGGGCATGAGTAAGGAGGATGAACTCAGTGTAGCTATAAGCTGAGTATTAAAATTGTTGCTTAATACCAAATTTCTTCAGACTCTGAAGTATTTATCAAGAAAGAAGATGGCAGCCCAACAACATCAGAGCTGGGAGGCTCCTCGTTGGTTTGATTCTGTTAAGCTGGAAGGGCAGCGAGGCTGGTGAGAGGCCTTGAGCACAGCCCTGTGAGGAGAGGCTGAGGGAGCTGGGGTTGCTGAGCCTGGAGAAGAGGAGGCTCAGAGGAGACCTCATTGCTGTCTACAACTATCTGAAGGGAGGTTGTAGCCAGGAGGGGGTTGGTCTCTTCTCTCAGGCAACCTGCACCAGAACAAGAGGACAGTCTCAAGCTGCACCAGGGGAAGTTTAGGCTCGAGGTAAGGAGAAAGTTCTTCCCCGAGAGAGTCGTTCACCACTGGAATGTGCTGCCCAGGGAGGTGGTGGAGTCTCCATCCCTGGAGGTGTTCGAGAGGGGATTGGACGTGGCACTTGGTGCCATGGTCTAGTCATGAGGTCTGTGGTGACAGGTTGGACTTGATGACCTTTGAGGCCTCTTCCAACCTTGGTGATACTGTGAGACTGTGTAATGGGAGCACCCTGTGGATGTGCTCCTGTGCTAACTGTGGCATGGGCAAACTAGAACTGAAGTGAAATATGGATGTGACCTTCCAAAGAGAGAAGAAAAGAGTCTCTATCAGTGGTGCTCTGGTAAGTTTTGATCACAGCCTTAAGGCTTGGCCAAGCCTTGGGGCAGAAGTAATGAAATCAGTGCTCCTGTGATTGGGTGCTTTCCCTGACAGATGTGGGCACACTCTCCCAGTTTTACTGCCTTTGGGAACTGTGCCTCCTATTTCCACAGTACCCTTAGCAATGGGACAAGGGATTTCAACAGGTCTCACAGCAAGGACTGGGTCCCAAGTCCACTCTCACAAAGGATTTCTTGAAACCAAACCAGAAGAATTATTCTATGATTCTATCTCTTGGCCTAGTGAATCTTTTATAACTCCCGGGGAAGTTGGCTGTCCAGAAGTGTGTATGAAGTCATCCTCTAGTAGATCAATCTTTAGGCACTGGGACACATGCATTTGATATTCCTTAGGCTAAGGAGCAATTGGCAATAGGTGTTGCACAGGCCATGGGAGGGCTCTGCCTGCTGCATTGGTGGGTGACAAGCCAACACCACAACTGCCAAGACCTTTGCTGGCCTTTCCATGAAGAACCTTGCTCAGCAGCCCAGCTGTAGAAACCTTTACTGTATAAGAGAGAGAGAAGGGTCATTCACACCTTCTGATATAAGCAGTGTGCTAGGCTTCTCCAAGCGGCCAGTGCCTGAGCCTGTGTGGCTGGTGTTGACATAGTATGTGAGTTCCTCCTGAGAATGGAGACATCAAAGGGCCACCCTTCTGCAGTTAACCAGCCTGGGCCACCCATCAGACTTTGTACTGCCAGCCCTGACAAACACCATCTGCTGACAGCAGAATCTGCCTAGAAGTCAAACAAAGCTGGGGAGGGGTTTGGAGCACAAACCCTGTGAGGAGAGGCTGAGGGAGCTTGGGTTGCTTAGCCTGGAGAAGAGGAGGTTCAGAGGAGACCTTATTGCTCTCTACAAATACCTGAAGGGAGGTTGTAGCCAGGTGGGGGTTGGTCTCTTCTCCCAGGCAACCAGCACCAGAACAAGAGGACACAGTCTCAAGCTGTGCCAGGGGAGATTTAGGCTGGAGGTTAGGAAGAAATTCTTCCCAGAGAGAGTTGTTCGCCATGGGAATGTGCTGCCCAGGGAGGTGGTGAAGTCACCATCCCTGGAGGTGTTCAAGAGGAGATTGGTTTAGTCCTGAGGTGTTGGGTGACAGGTTGGACTTGATGATCTTTGAGGTCTCTTCCAACCTTGGTGATTCTGTGATTCTGTGACTCTCTGAAGGCTACCTGCTTGCACTACATCACCTGTGGTGTTAATGCTGAAAACCTTGCCATGATCTGGAAATTATTTGCTTCCAGTATACTCAGGAGATCTGGACCCTGTTTCTTCCTGCCCCAGAGGAATTCCCTGCACTGCAGGTGGTCCATTAAACAGCAGAGAAGGAATGGTTTGGGTTTAAAACAAGGCTTTTGCTTTTTGCAGCTCTGTTTGGGTGTTTATTGACCGGATGTAACAGACTTTTGTGTGACTTGCCTTGTAGAAGTGCACAAGCCATGAATAACATCAGGGGAAGAGGTAAAAAGGAGAGACCAAGCTATGCACAGAAACTGAAGGTGCTTAAATCCTTAATTTGAAGCAGCATTCTCTGGGTGGATCTGCCTGACAGCAGCTATTGGCAAGGCAGGTGCTGTGTCAGGGCTGTGCCTGCCTTCAAAGCCTGCATTTTCAGGCAATGTGCTCTCTTAGAGCTCCAGCTATCCCTGATGTTTCACTTTGCTACTAGCCATAAAAATGTCTCTTTTTCTCCTACCAAAGACCTTCTGTCCCACTCCAAGCAGATCTTTGCTTTTCTGAGCACTCACTAATACCTACCTGGACTACCCTTAACCCCCAAAGCCATTTTCTTCTCTTGAAGTAGCACCATTCGACTATGGTCCCTGCAAAATGTAATTTCCATCCAATGCTTGAACTAGACCTCATGAAATAAGATGCTGAGAAGGATTTACGAGTCACCTAGCCTCGAGCTGATGTGCTGATAGCTGTGGAATTTCAGATGTTCAAATAGAAGTACTCACAGCTGCAGCAGGAATGCCATCCTTCGACAAAAGCCCTTAGAAAACCACCCTCCAAATACTGGCAAGGGAGGGTTTAAGCTCTGTGTATGCACTGGGTCTGGGTACAGCTTGAAGTAGCTGTGAAAATCGGGGCTGTGTGTGTGTGTGTGTGTGTGTGTGTGTGGAAATCTTCCTGTGCAAAGATAATGCTGAGGATGGAGCAAGCAAGGAAAAGTGGGATGGACCTTTCTGACTGCCCTGCCCCTGGGAATTCTCCTAGATGCACACAACTGATGGCACCTACCCTCCAGGATGGCTGCCAACCCATCCAAAGTCCTCTGGGCATTCTCTGACTGCTTTACATTTTACTGAGACTCCTCAGCTTCTAGGCACAACACAAGGTATCATCGAATCAATAAGGTTGGAAAAGACTTCAAAGATCATCAAATCCAACCTGTCACCCAAGACCTCATGACCACGTGAGCTGGTAGGCCAGCTCCTGCCTTGAATACACGTTTGAAATATTAGGGTCATAGAACCATTAAGGTTGGAAAAGACCTCTGGGATCATCAGCAGTGTACCCAAGTAGGCAAGGCGGCTAATGGCATCCTGGCCTGTATCAGGAACAGTGTGGCCAGCAGGAGCAGGAAAGTCATTGTGCCCTGTACTCAGCACTGGTTAGGCCACACCTTGAGTCCTGTGTCCAGCTCTGGGCCCCTCAGTTTAGGAAAGATATTGAGTTGCTGGAAGGTGTTCAGAGAAGGGCAACAAAGCTGGGGAGGGGTTTGGAGCACAGCCCTGTGAGGAGAGGCTGAGGGAGCTGGGGTTGCTGAGCCTGGAGAAGAGGAGGCTCAGGGGAGACCTTCCTGCTCTCTACAACTACCTGAAGGGAGGTTGTAGCCAGGTGGGGGTTGGTCTCTTCTCCCAGGCAACCAGCACCAGAACAAGAGGACACAGTCTCAAGCTGCACCAAGGGAGGTTTAGGCTGGATGTTAGGAAGAAGTTCTTCATAGAAAGTGAGACTGGCCATTGGAATGTGCTGCCCAGGGAGGTGGTGGAGTCACCATCACTGGAGGTGTTCAGGAAGAGACTGGATGGGGTGTTTGGTGCCATGGTTTAGTTGATTAGATGGTGTTGGGTGATAGGTTGGACTTGATGATCTCAAAGGTCTTCTCCAACCTGGTCTGGTCTGGTCTATTCTATTCTATTCTATTCTATTCTATTCTATTCTATTCTATTCTATTCTATTCTATTCTATTCTATTCCATCCCGTCCCATCCCATCCCATCCCATCCCATCCCATCCCATCCCATCCCATCCCATCCCATCCCATCCCATCCCATCCTATTTGGTCCAACTTTCTACCCAGCACCTTCATGATCATGTCCTGAAGTGCCACAGCTACTCATGTTTTGAACATTTCTAGGCATGGTGACTCCACCACCTCCCTGGGCAGCCTGTTGCAGTGCCTGACCATTCTTCCAGTAAAGAAATTCTTCCCAATACCCAACCTAAACCTCCCCTGGTGCAGCCTGAGCCCATTAATTCTTGTTCTGTCATTAGGTACTTGGGAGAAGCAGCCAGCACTGGCCTCATTCCTACCTCCTTTCAGGTAGCTGTATAGAACAGTAAGATCTCCTCTTCTGGCTAAGTAGTCCCAGCCCTCTCAGCCTCTCCTCATCAGACCTGCTCTCCAATATTCAGTGACTGTTTTCCTTAGCTAAAGGCTTCAACCTCAATGCCATTATTACCAATACCGGAGGATCTGATGCAATGGGAATCTCACTTAGGAATCTGTCACATGCCAAATCCAACTTTCAGGGCTTTTTGTTCTCTTAATGTTATTTCAAGACATTAAATGAACCATACCCTGTGTTGTTGTTTTTTTTTTTGCAGGAAAGATGGAGTGGATTCCACTTCTGTATGTTTCATCCTTCCAGTAAATGTTCAGGAGAGGCATAAAAAGCATTCTGAGTGGATATACAGAGCTTTAATCCTGGAGCTGGGATTGCTTAGCAGCGTCCTTGTTTTTTTTTTCAGTGTATGTATGTGCTGGCATAATCCTAGTTTGGACATAGTGTTGAATTTATATTAACACAAAGGGATTTACCAGCAGAACTCCTTCCCTGGCCAAAATCAGCTATACAAGTGTAAGCCCACGGCTGTAAGTACAGCTCTGGTTATCCCATTCCCAGGCACAGCTGAAGCAGGGTGGCCTTTTGCCTCAGAGAGCCCAATCCTTCATCCCTGAAGGGAGGTTGTAGCCAGGAGGGGATTGGTCTCTTCTCCCAGGCAAGCAGCACCAGAACAAGAGGATGCAGTCTCAAACTGTGCCAGGGGAAGTTTAGGCTGGAAGAGAAGAGAAAGTTCTTCACAAAGAAAGTTGTTAGCCATTGGAATGTGCTGCCCGGGGAGGTGATGGAGTCAGCGTCCCTGGAGGTGTTCAAGAGGGGATTGGATGTGGCACTTGGTGCCATGGTTTAGTCATGAGGTCTGTGGCGCCAGGTTGGACTTGATGATCTTTGAGGTCTCTTCCAACCTTGGTGATTCTGTGATACACCAAAAATGGCAACAACCTCCCTGTTAGAGAGATGACTATTTCTTGTCAGCAAGCTATACATCACTTTGCTCTCTTCTGCATTTGGGGGGTGGTCCTTCAGTGAACATGTTCAAAGAGATGGGGTGTCCTGGAAATGTTTGATTCTTTTGTGGTGTCTTTCAGAGGCTACTTGTGTCAAGCAAGCCAAGTCTTTGATGTTGGTAGCCTGACACAAACACTTGGAAACGTGTTGTTTGTGATCTGGTTTTTGGAGAACACAAGCACTGCCATGCTTTGATGACTCCTTCCTAGTATGATGAAACCTTTCAGGAGGGGGTTGGTCTCTTCTCCCAGGCAACCAGCACCAGAACAAGAGGACAAAGTCTCAAGCTGTGCCAGAGGAGGTTTAGGCTGGAGGTGAGGAGAAAGTTCTTCCCAGAGATAGTTGCTAGCCATTGGAATGTGCTGCCCAGGGAGGTGTTCAAGAGGGGATTGGACGTGGCACTTTGGTGCCATGGTTTAGTAGTCCTGAGGTGTTGGGTGACAGGTTGGACCTGATGATCTTTGAGGTCTTTTCCAGCCTTGTTGATTCTGTGATTCTATACTGCTTTAAGGGGAAAAAGTAAAAAAAAAAAAAACCAACATGAAACTTGAGCCAGGAAACTTCTCTTTCAGATGCAGCCAGATATCCAGCTGCAGGGTAAGGAAAACCTAGGACATTCAGCTTTAAAACCAAGCCAACCTGGATGTGCACTGCCCTGCTCATACATGGACTGCTCATAGACTCATAGATTCATAGAATGGTTTAGGTTGGAAGAGACCTTAAAGATCATCCAGTTCCAACCCCTGCCATGGGGAGGGACACCTCCCACCAGCCCAGGTTGTTGAAGACCTCATGCAGCCTGGCCTTGAACACTTCCAGGGAGGGGACATCCACAAACTCCCTGGGCAACCTGATCCAGCGTCTCACCACCCTCACTGTCAACAATTTCTTCCTAACCTCCAAGCTAATTTTCCCCTCCTCCAGCTTCAATCCATTCCCTCTCATCCTATGACTTGTAAAAAGGCCTTTACTCCTTTCTTGTAGGACCCTGTGGTGAACGTCTTCCCCTGACAGAGTGTTATAAACCTGGTAGTACTTCTGTACTAATACATGGAGTTAATTTAGGAGCAGAAGCATCAGTTTGATGTCCACACTGGTAGATATACAGTGTAGAGATGGGGCACAGACACTTTGGGAGAATCTGTGCTGGCCAAGCTGATTGCCTCTCCATCCCTGGCTTTATTTGCAGCTCAGGTGATCTGGTAACAGTGAAGGGAGGTTGACTATGGCTGTGTTTCTTGGTGAAGAAACTAACCTTCTACAGCAGGGGGAATTTTACTCAGTCTAACAAATGGTATTAGATCTGTGCCCAGAAGCAAACCCAGGTAACTGCTCTTGTATCATAGAATCACAGAATTCTTAGGGTTGGAAGGGACCTCAAGGATCATCCAGTTGCAACCTCCCTGCCATGGGCAGGGACACCTCAGAGGGTCCTTGGCAGAGAAGCCCAGGCTGTACTTTTCCAAGCATGACCCCTGGTTCATTGGAGCCTGCAGATGCTCTGCTGCTGTTTGCCACCTTCTTTTCCCAGCATCTTAGTACGTCTGCCTGTGCAGTGCCTGGCCTTCCATGATTCATGGTGTTGCTCAGATTTCACACTGAGATGGAATGAAAGCATGATATCAGTTTGAGGAGCGTACAAACCATTACAGGACTGTTCCAAAGCCGGTTTGGGACAACCTGTCATAAAATGAGGTTATGTATTTTCAGCCCTTTGTGTAGCCAGTCAGTCATTCCCAGAAGCAGCAGCAGAGTTAGGATGGTTTCCAGCTCACTGTATGTTTTCAGAGAATTTGCTGCAACAAATGAAAAGCCCAGCCTGTCCTAGGAGGAGCAGGAGCCTACTGCACATCACTGGGTGTGTGGACTTGGATGAGACCTGCAAAACAAGTATCTTGCAAGGGATCAGCAACATCAGATGCTGTTTGAGCCCTGACAAAGCAAATGTGCTAGGCACATGGAGTCCAGAACAGGCCAGAGGAGATTTTAGACATTGCAAAACAAATGTCTTTGCAAGTGCAAATTCAGCATTCAGTCAGAGCTTGGGAGAGGCCTCAAACACAGCCCTGTGAGGAGAGGCTGAGGGAGCTGGGGTTGCTGAGCCTGGAGAAGAGGAGGCTCAGGGGAGACCTTCTTGCTCTCTACAACTACCTGAAGGGAGGTTGTAGCCAGGTGGGGGTTGGTCTCTTCTCCCAGGCAAGCAGCACCAGAAAAAGAGGACACAGTCTCAAGCTGTGCCAGGGGAGGTTTAGGCTGAATGTGGGGAAGAAGTTCTTCAAAGAAAGAGAGATTGGCCATTGGGATGTGCTGCCTGGGGAGGTGGTAGAGTCACCATCACTGGAGGTGTTTAAGAAGAGACTGGATGGGGTGCTTGGTGCCATGGTTTAGTTGATTAGATGGTGTTGGATGATAGGTTGGACTCGATGATCTCAAAGGTCTTTTCCAACCTGGTCTATTCTATTCTATTCTATTCTATTCTATTCTATTCTATTCTATTCTATTCTATTCTATTCTATTCTATTCTACCAGTCACAAGGAAGTTATCAGCTTTGTTTTGCCCTTTGTTTTCCCTTTTTTCCCCTGCCTTTTTTCCCCCCTCTTGTTAGTTGCTTTCATTAAGAAGGTTTTAGAGATTTCCTGCAAGACTCATGTAGTGTTCTTGATATGTTTAAGAGGTGTGCTGCTGAAAAAAATACTGCTGTCCAAAATGATCTCCTACAGTGTCAAACTTCTCCTGCATTTTTCAATTTGTTTTAAATATGCTGGTGTAATTAAATCTTGTCTGGCATAGAACAGTGTGGCCAAAAGGAGGAGGGCAGGGATTGTGCCCCCTGTACTCATCACTGGTGGGGCCATACCTTGAATGCTGGGTTCATTTTTGGGCCCTTCACTCCAAAAAGGACATTGAGAGGCTGGAGGAGGTCCAGAGAAGGGCAATGAAGCTGGTGAAGGGTCTGGAGAACAGGGCTGGGGAGGAGCAGCTGAGTGACATGGGGTTGTTTAGTCTGAAGAAGGGGATGTTGAGGGGAGACCTCATTGCTCGCAAGGTGTCTGAAAGGAGGTTGGAGTGAGGTGGGGGTTGGTCTCTCCTCCCAAGTATCAAGTGATAGAACAAGAGGAAATGGCCTGAAATTGTGCCAGGGGAGGCTTAGGTTGGACATGAGGAAGAATTTCTGTCCTGCAAGAGATTGGAACAGGCTGCCCAGGGAGGTGGTGGAATCATCACCCCTGGAAGTGTTCAAGAAACCTGTGGCCATGGTGGTGTTGGGCTGACAGTTGGACTACACGACCTTAGAGGGCTTTTCCAACCAAAACAATCCTATGACTCTATGACTGAACCAGACTGGATGAGGCACTTGATGCCATGGTTTAGATGGTGTTGGGTGATAGGTTGAGCTCGATGATGTCAAAGGTCTTTTCCAACCTGGTTAATTCTGTTCTATTCTAAACATGAAGCTATTCAAATTTATTCTCTGCCTCCTTGACAGCTTGTGTGTACATGGCCCAGTGCAGTTCAGTAGTTTAATGCTTAGGGCTGAGTTTGGGTATGGCAATGCTGTGTCTGCTCTGCCTGCAGCTCTAACAGGAGATTTAAATCAGTATTTCATCCCTGACTTCCTAATGAGGTCATCAAACTTTGGCCATAGGAAAGGGAGAGGTGTGGCATTGCCTGTCTCTTAGGGGCTGGGATGGATCCCAAAGGATATATCCTCTGAGCATCCCACCTGTGCAGGCAGCTTTCTGTTAGTTAAATATCCAAGACAGGGCTGGAGATGGTTGTATGTTGGGCTGGCATCACCCACTATGGTGAATGGAATATGCCAAGGGCCACATCCAAGCACCAGAAATCAGTGAGCACCAGAGCCCTCACACATACTTTTCTTGGGATCCACCAGGATATGAATCATAGAATCAATAAGGTTGGAAAAGACCTCAAAGATCATCAAGTCCAATCTGTCACCCAGCACCTCATGACTACTAAACCATGGCTTCAAGTGCCATATCCAATCCTCTCTGGAACACCTCCAGGGATGGTGACTCCACCAGCTCCCTGGGCAGCACATTCCAATGGCTAACAACTCTCTCTGTGAAGAACTTTCTCCTCACCTTGAGTCTAAAATGCTGTCACCCTGTTGGGATGCATCCTCTGGGCTTCTGTCCATGCTGTCACCCTGTTGGGATGCATCCTCTGGACTTCTGTCCTGAGCACATACACTCTTTCAAAGGCTCAAGCCAGGGATAACTTTTAAAGAGCAGTGAGAAACAGAGAAGGTTGAGCCAACACTAACCTTTTGGGTCACATTCTAATGACTACAGATTGCAGTAGGAAATGAGAAAAGTGGGATGATTTTCTCTGGTTTTTAATCTGTTTGAGGTTTTCCAACTACTCCTGCAGCCTTAGAGGTGTCCTGACCAGGCTTTGCCTCAGAGCATTGTGGTGAGCAAGCATGGCTGTGCACTTGGGAGGCCTTACAGAGAAAGGCAGCTACCAGGGAAGCTTGGCTCTTCCCAGGGTTAACAGCAGCTGAATGAGAGTTTTCCACATCACACATAGGAATTTAGATTATTGGACAATTACAGCTGACTTGCTGGGTCTGGCCTTAACCTTTGCTTGCCTTTCTCTCTGTACTGGGGATATATAGCTCCCTCCTTGTACCTCAAAGAGGGGTTTAATATCTATCTTCAATTACCTCATCCCTTCCATCTTCCCACCAGAGGATGATAGCTCCTGAGGGAGGTACTTAGGATTTTGTGTGGTCCAGACTTTGGATGCAAGCATCAGCCTCTTTCCTTATGGGACTTCTTCATGTTGCACTTCATTTTGATGGTAGAAATTGTATTCCAGATTGAATTTTCCTTTTTCAGACCTCATTCTATGAGAGCCCAACTGCTTGTACCAGGCAATGAAGCCAAGTGTGGCTCAGACAGGTAGACACTTGCTAAGTCCAAATGTGATGAGCTTGGAAGAGTGCTATGGTTGTGACAGGGTGGTGAAACAATGACATTCCCATCACAGTGCTGAATGAGGTTCCTGAGCCCCTTCCCACCTTGGCATGGGGCTGAGTGCAAGCTGACAGCCTGGACCTATATCTCCGCTCTCCATCCAGAATTTCCATCAGTGTGATTTCTCTTTGTGCAAGCTGCTAAGAAGATGATTTTTCTACCCACAGAGATAAAATGCAGTTTAAAACCTGATTTTCAGCCCACTGCTACTGACTACAACTGGGACTGAATCTCATTCCTGTGTTTCTCCTCCTCCTTTCGTGTCCTGAGTCCAGGCTCCAGGTCAATTTGCAGTCCTCTGTGTCAGGCTACAGGCCACATTCAACACAGGCAGAGCATTTTGAAGGGATGCTGGAAAGACTCAGAGTTTATTAGAAGATGGAAACACTCCTGTTTGTGATGTGCAATTAGGGAATTGCAAATCTTTCATGAACATCTGAGTAGTTGGGATCAAAAATTCTGACAGCATGATACCCTTTGTGATGTGCAGGCCCTGCACTGGAGTGGAATGGAATGGAATAGAATAGAATAGAACAGAATAGAATAGAATAGACCAGGTTGGAAAAGACCTTAAAGATCACAAAGTCCAACCTATCACCCAAAACCATCTAATCAACTAAACCAAGGCACCAAGTGCCTCATCCAGCCTCTTCCTAAACACCTCCAGTGATGGTGACTCCACCACCTCCCTGGACAGCACATTCCAATGGCAAATCTCTCTTTCTTTGAAGAACTACTTCCTAATATCCAGCCTAAACCTCCCCTGGTGCAGCTTGAGGCTGTGTCCTTGTTCCAACATCTCTTCCTTTGAAGGTGTGATCCTCTTCACTCTCTTCTTCATGGGCACAAAGCATCATTTAATGCCAGGTGCCTTCTGAGGGAACCTGCTGCTTCTGTTCCACCAAGGGCTCCTGCACCCTTTCACCTACCCTTCCCCAAAAGCCAGATCAGACACTTCTCTTTGCAAGAGGGATTGTTTGCTGGGAGTAGGGACAGGTTTGAGTTGCTTCCAGAGCAAAGCCTACAGCAGCAACTGGGGAGGCCTTGTACAAACACCAGCCTCAAGCACTTACTCACTGTCCTTTGCCATTGCCTTATGTATGAGCAAACTAAAAACAGAGGTGAATGATGGAGCTGCAAGCAGCACTGCTGGGCAGGGCATTGAGATGATGGTTAACAAGAAATGGTTTATAATTTCAGCAGAAATAGTAGGATCTAAATATAGACCTTTGAATTCATTTGGAATCTGGAGCTGGCAGTTTTGTCTTTGTGGTATTTGTACTGGTTTCCTTATTTGAACCAACACAAAGTGTTTGGGTTGTGTTTTTTTTCTTCTCAGACACCAAGGATTTCAGTGATCCAACATTCTTGGTGCACAGCAGCATGGAATGTCTGAGGCAAATGTTAAAACCAGCTTTTTCCCCCCAGGAAAAGCTCCTGTTATGATGTCAAACTGGACACTAATGAGCCCCCAGAGGGTGCCAGAGGGAAGCTATAAATTAGTGCAAATTCTATGTGTCTGTGCCATTCCTGTAGAATAGAACAGAATTAACCAGGTTGGAAAAGACCTTTGAGATCATCAAATCCAACCTATCACCCAGCACCATCTGATCAACTAAACCATGGCACCAAGCACCCCATCCAGTCTCTTCCTAAACACTGCCAGTGATGGTGACTCCACCACCTCCCTGGACAGCACATTCCAGTGGCCAGTCTCTCTTTCTATGAAGAACTTCTTCCTCACCTCCAGCCTAAACCTCCCCTGGTGCAGCTTGAGACTGTGTCCTCTTGTTCTGGTGCTGGTTGCCTGGGAGAAGAGACCAACCCCCACCTGGCTACAACCTCCCTTCAGGTAGTTGTAGAGAGCAATAAGGTCTCCCCTGAGCCTCCTCTTCTCCAGGCTAAGCAACCCCAGCTCCCTCAGCCTCTCCTCACAGGGCTGTGCTCCAGACCCCTCCCCAGCTTTGTTGCCCTTCTCTGGGCACCTTCCAGCAACTCTGAGGAGCCCAGAACTGGACACAGGACTCAAGGTGTGGCCTAACAGTGTTGAGTACAGGGCAGAATGACTTCCCTGCTCCTGCTGGCCACACTGTCCCTGATGCAGGCCAGGAGGCCATTGGCCTTCTTGGCCACCTGGGCACACTGTTGGCTCATGTTCAGCCAGCTGTCAATCACTACCCTCAGGTCCCTTTCTGTCTGGCTGCTCTCCAGCCACTCTGCCCCCAGCCTGTAGCACTGCCTGGGGTTGTCATGGCCAATTTGTATATTTGTAGCAACTCTCTATATTGTGCCAATTCTATGCTATTTGTTGAACTTTGATTGAGGAGTTCAGGGTGGTGATACTTCTACTCTGGCTGTAGAGATACACAAGTGATTTCCTCCTGCACTTACCCCAGGCCAGAAGTGCCTAGAGAGACACCTGAGTATGATGTGGCAAGGTACTGGAACAGGTTGCCCAGGGAGGTGGTAGAAGCCTCTTCCTTGGAGGTTTTTCAAGGCCAGAATCATATAATTGTCAGGGTTGGAATGGACCTCAAGGATCATCCAGTTCCAACCCCCCTGCCATGGCCAGGGACATCTCACACTGGATCAGGTTACTCAGAGCCATGTCCAGCCTGGCCTTAAAAACCTCCAGGGATGAGGCTTCTACCACCTCCGTGGGCAACCTGTGCCAGTGCCTCACCACCCTCGTGGGGAAGTTCTTCCTAACATCCAATCTGAATCTACCCATTTCTAGTTTTGTTCCAGTAATTCTCTCAGCCAGCTGTAGCTGCTTTAAAGCTCAGGGTCTGATCTCAGCTGATTGTCTCCTTCTGTGACTGGGGAGAAAGGACTCACATGATTAGTGCTGCCCCTTGGAACTGTGCCCACGTAGTCACTGCTGAAAAAGCCCAGATGCCAGTTCAAAGAATCTTACCCTAATAACAGAGTTGCCCACAAAAAACCCTCCAGGATCAGAGAGAGCCAATAATTCACTTGAAGCCATCCTTTCAGGAGAGCTTTTATGCAACTTTTCCTTTCCAAAACAAATAACTCTGCTAAAAATAGCAGTGCTGCTTCAGTTGAGTCCCAGCAGAAACAAACAAACAAAGCCAGCTTCTCATTAGGGAGGGCAATCACTGAACAACAGGATCTGACTCTCCACCACAGCCTGCTTCTAGCTACAGGCTCTTTGACAAAGCACTGACAAAGCAGCAGCAGAAGGCCAGCTGCAGAAGCAGAGCTGTTGACTGAGCTCCCTGGTGACAGAGCTCTCCAGTGACGGCAAGTTCCATCCTCACCTCTCCAGCAGGTCTGCCAGCCTGTGAGTTCACAAGGCAGTCAGGAGGGGCAAAGACATCCCTGCATCAGCTTTCAGCCCTTCAAGACCAAAACAAAGAGCACATACTTGGCAGCAGCCTGATTTCTATGGTTACTGATGAATAACAGCACAGCTGGGGAGCTGTTGCTACAGCCCACGAGCGGAGATATTTCAGAGGTCACACTTAAGTAAAACCCTTGCAAAAGCACTGGGGCTTTTCAGAGACAATAAAACTGAGGCCTGGAGCTTGTACTCTTTCAATCAGCATCAAATGGGCTACCCCACTGGTTGTAAATTGTCCCTCATGATTTGCCCACATGACTTGGTGGGACTGTTGATTTGTGCTTGATCTGTGCTTCCCTTCTTATCTGTTAGGTTACAAGGCATGAAGCCCTGGTAGCTTCACTGCAATACAAGAGATCTCTAAATAATGGACAGAACTAACTTTACAAGGCTTTTGGGAAGGAAAAGCCTCTTGCTTTGTTTTACACAGGCTGAGGGGAGATCTCATTGTTCTCTACAGCTTCCTGACAGGAGGTTGTAGTTAGGTGTATGTGTAGGGGGGTCAGTCTCTTATCCCTAGTATCAGGGGATAGAAGGAGAGGAAATGGCCTCAGGTTGCACCAGGGGAGGTTTAGGTTGGATACTAGGTAAAAATTATTCCCTGCAAGAGTAGTCAGGGATTGAAACAGGCTGCCCAGGGAAGTGATGGAGTCACCATCCCTGAAGTGTTCTGGAAATGTGTGGTCATGGCACTGCGGGACATGGTTGGATGGCCATGGTGGTGTTGGGTTGGTAGTTGGACTCAATGATCTTAGAGGGCTTCTTCACCCCAAATAATTCTATGACTCCATGATTCTGTCCAAGAGGGAAATGAAGGCAAAATTCACCTTTTTTTTTTTTGCCTGGCATCTTCTAGCTGTGAGCTCTTCTGAAGCTAATCCATTCCTGAAACTGCCTGGGGTTAGAGACTCTCTCAGAATTTGGTTTACTTTAAGAGTTTTTTAAAAGCAACATGTAGTCAAGGAATGGGAAAGCTACTTTATGTGTCTGTGGGCAGAACTGGAAAGGACACTGTTCCAAAAGCAGTGTCACTGTTAATGCCCTGATCCTTGAGTGGAGCCACAAAAATCAAGTCTGATGTCAATGCCGCTGCGGTGAGTTCCCGTTTTACTCAGAATTAGCATCAGAGAAGACAAATGAAATCCATGCAAATCCTTTTGCAAGACTCCTCTGTCTACATATTGTCTCTGCACACACTGGAACAAGCAAACCATCGAGAAGAAGCCCACTGACATCAGTGGAGTTTCAGCTGGGATGGGTTTAGCCCCCTTGCACTTAACTGCGTCATCACCCTCCGGCCAGGCTGAGCAACTCATTAGTGGCAGGCAGATGGCTTTCTGAACGTGTGTGTGTAACCTAACTCGGAACCAGCACAGTAGAAACTCCTCTCAGTAGCTCCTCTGGGCAACCAAGGACACCAAGAGATTGACTAAATAAATATAAACAAAGAATGTTTTTCTTCCAGTGTGCTCCCCATCTGGAGCACCGGCTGTTTTGCCAGCTCTGAGCCACGTCTGCGCATGACCAAGGATAGTCCTCTTTACCTTCTCCCTTCTCTGATGAGCTCACCAAGTGTAAGAGGCTTTCCAAGAGATTTTCCTGACTTTCCCCCCCCTTCAAAGAATAAGCCAACATGCCATGGATTGCTTCATTGCTGAAAGTTCCTGCTGAAGCCTATTTTTACCTGCCCATCACTCCTGCAAATAACCAGGCGGTGCCAGACACTGCTCCCAGCCATTGGAGCCAAGGTGACTGTTTGTGGCCTTGAGCTGCTGGCTTGGGGTGGCCATGGACAAGTGGCTTACTGCAGCAGCTCCCAGGGCCCTTCCCAATAAGTGGTGGCCACATGCAGCTGTGCTGTCTCAGAGGAGAGGTGAGCTTGCTAGCAGATCTGGGGACATGTGGATGTAGACTTACAGGTATCTTGCCTAACAGAGAAGCTGGTTCAGACACCCAACCCCCTGTGCTAAGTGTAGGTCTAGATGGAGGGTTGCTCAGCTTGTAGCTTGATGCAGGGAGCTGGGGTTGCTTAGCCTGGAGAAGAGGAGGCTCAGGGGAGACCTTCTTGCTGTCTACAACTACCTGAAGGGTGGTTGCAGACAGGTGGGGGCTGGTCTCTTCTCCCAGGTAGCCAGTTACAGAAGGAGAGGACACAGTCTCAAGCTGCACCAGGGGAGGTTCAGGCTGGATGTGAGGAAGAAGAGAGAGATTGGCCATTGGACTGTGCTGCCCAGGGAGGTGGTGGAGTCACCATCCCTGGAAGTGTTTAAAAAGAGACTGGATGAGGCACTTGGTGCCATGGTTTAGTTGATTAGATGGTGTTGGATGACAGGTTGGACTTGATGATCTCGAAGGTCTTTTTCAACCTGATTGATTCTGTATCACAGATCACAAATGATTCCCCCCTTTGGGTGCTACCCACAGCTTAAACAGCTTAAATCTTCTCTTTCTTCTAATGTCCCTCCACACCTCAATGTATTCAAGGCCCTTTGGCCAACGTTCAGCCTGTGAGCTGAGCCAAACTTTCCCTCCCACCCTGCCTGACTCGCATTTGTGGCAGACCTGCTTGTGCATGTGAGAATCAGGAGCTCTGGCAGGTCTGGGGAGCTGGGGTGATGCCCAGTGAAGCACTCTGGGGACTGCATTTGTAAATATTCCTGGTAGATGCTGACTCAATGTGCACCTGCTGCTCAAGCAGGTCCTGCTCAACGCTGGTTGTGCTCTGGGTTTGCAGTTGGCTCAGACGTGCTGATTCATCAGAGCCTCTCCCCTTGCACGCTTGTGCTGCCTTCCCCTTTCTCCTGGAACTGAGTCCAGCCCTTACTTCCACTGAGAGCATAGGGTTCCTAGGAAAGCAAATCACCCCTTCTGAATCACCTCATGAGGCAGGCATTTCAGAGTCCTCCACCTCTGGTGATCTGCAGAGGTTCAGTGTAAGTAGAGGAGCAGAATCATCATTTTCACCAATGTTTAACTCTACTTGGTCTGTAAAAAAAAAGGAATTAGAGTAGAAAAAATGTTTGTATAAACATACTGCTGATGGCCAGGTTGTCCTGCTCTAGAAAGGATAGCCAGGGACTAGAGGGCTGCTGGTCAGTCAGTGGAGGAGGTTTTGTTCCTTATGTGTTAGAACCACAGAATCATAGAATTGTTAGGGTTGGAAGGGACCTCAAGGATCAGCCAGTTCCAAGCCCCCTGCCATGGGCAGGGACACCTCACACTACAGCAGGTTGCTCACAGCTACATCCAGCCTGGCCTTCAAAGCCTCCAGGGATGAGGCTTCCACCACCTCCCTGGGCAGCCTGTGCCAGGCTCTCACCACCCTCATGGGGAAGAACTTCTTCCTAACATCCAAGCTGAATCTACCCATTTCTAGTTTTGTTCCATCCCCCCCAGCCCTATCACTTCCTGACACCCTAAAAAGTCCCTCCCCAGCTTTCTTGTAGCCCCCTTCAGATACTGGAAAGCCACAATTATGTCTCCTCAGAGCATTCATGCATTCTGTATTGCTGCATTGCTGGTCAAAGGGGCAAAGCAAAGTTCATTAAGGGCTGAATTAAGGACACAGCAGTCTAAAGCTTAGTTGAGGTCATAAGCAAGTAAGCATGAATGCAGCTACTGCTCAGGGAGTGCTCTAAGTCCCTATGCTGTAGCTTTCCCAACAGATGTTTTCTCTTCATTTAGTTAGTGCAATACATTACAAGCAAAATTTAGTCTGCCCCTTGTTTTCTCATCTCTCTCTCTCTTTTCTTCCTATATTTCTCCAGAGAATAAAATTGCTGGTGCAGAAGAACCAACTGCAATGGCAGTTTCTCATTTGCTTTCATTGTAGGTATAAAGACAACCCAAAATCTTCTGCTGTCCTTCAGGTCCTGCCTCTCCAGTCAAACCAGTTGCAGCAAACCCATCCATTTTAATGCTTCTCTGCATTTGGTATCCCTTTGCTAGTTTTGAAGCTGCCAAGCACTTTGCAGGTGCTCATTGAAATGCACAAACCAATGTCAGACCAAGACTGTTCCAACTGTATTTCTAAACACAAAATTATTCAGTCTGGTGAATATAGACTGAGAGCTGGTGGAGACTGCTCAGAAATCACAGAATCACAGAAGCACCAAGGTTGGAAGAGACCTCAAAGATCATCAAGTCCAACCTGTCACCACAGACCTCATGACTAAACCACGGCACCAAGTGCCACATCCAATCCCCTCTTGAACACCTCCAGGGATGGTGACTCCACCATCTCCCTGGGCAGCACATTCCAACAGCTAACAGCTCTCTCAGTCAAGAACTTTCTCCTCATCTTCAGCCTAAACTTCCCCTGGTGCAGCTTGAGACTTTGTCCTCTTGTTCTGGTGCTGCTTGCCTGGGAGAAGAGACCAACCCCCTTTTGGCTATAACCTCCCTTCAGGTAGTTGTAGAGAGCAATAAGGTCTCCCCTAAGCCTCCTCTTTTCCAGGCCTCACTGAAGAATTGATGCAGTTATGGAGTCACCCACATTCCTGCTTGCATTCAGCCAAGTGGGGCAGCAAATGGTTGTCCCTCTTAAAGCAGAGCTCTTGCTCTGCTCACCACTTTGGGAGGTGATCTGCTGGAGAGCAGCCCCCTGGAGAGGGACCTGGGAGTCCTGGTGGATAACAAGCGATCCATGGGACAGCAATGTGCCCTGGTGGCCAAGAAGGCCAGTGGGATCCTGGGGTGTATTAGGAAGAGTGTGGTCAGTAGATTGAAGGAGGTTCTCCTCCCCCTCTACTCTGCCCTGGAGAGGCCTCATCTTGAGCACTCAGTTTTGGACTCCCCAGTTCAAGAGGGACAGGGATCTGCTGGAGAGGGTCCAGCAGGGGGCTACCAGGATGATTAGGGGACTGGAGCACTGCTTGGGGAGGAGAGGCTGAGGGACCTGGGGCTTTTTAGTCTGGGAAAGAGAAGACTTAGAGGGGATTTAATAAATGTTTGTAACTATCTGAGGGCTGGGGGTCAGGATGGAGGGGACAGGCTCTGCTCACTGTGATAGGACAAGGAGCAATGGATGTAAGCTGCAGCACAGGAGGTTCCACCTCAACACAAGGGGGAAGTTCTTCACTGTAAGGGTCCCAGAGCACTGGAACAGGCTGCCCAGAGAGGTTGTGGAGTCTTCCTCTCTGGAAACTTTTAAAGCTCATCTGGATGTGTTCCTGTGTGACCTGAGCTAGATTGTATGGTCCTGCTCTGGCAGGGGGGTTGGACTCGATGATCTCTTTGGGTCCCTTTCAACCCCTGTCATCTGTGCTACCACGACTTCAAGAAAATATGCTTCTCTTGTGTGAAATGCCTACAAGATTTTAAGGCCCATCTCATCATGATCTATAGTCCAAGGAGATGAATAGGACAGCAGAAAAGAGGCTTTCCAGAATTCAAGGGAATGTAGCATGCAGCCATTGTCGTTTGACACAAAGCTTGCACAATAGATTTCATTTTTTCCTTGCAGAACAATAATTGAAAGCTGATTTAGCCCCTCAAATAAACTAATGACAGCTGAGAAAATCAGCAGATTGGCCCTCTGAGCCTGTTTATAAGAGATCTTGGCAGCCAGAGAGTTGATGCAGTCTCTATAGGATGCAGCTATTATGTCTTCCAGATGTGCTTGACCTTTATCTTGCACCCAAGAAAAATCATCTTGCCATAGGAACTATCAATTTATATACTCTTAGGCCAAGCCATCAGCTCCTTGAAAATGCTGAAGAAACCCTCTTGTGATGGTTATGACTCTATTGACATTCAGTGCAGGTGCCTCACTCAAGAGTGCTTAGCTTTTTTACCAGTGAGTGTGTTATTCCAACTCAGGGTGTCTCTAGAACTCTCAGTATGAGGAAGAGCTGGAATATGATAAGAGCTACTCCAGTGGGTGGAAGTAGAAGGGAAAAATGGCAATAGCTTCCTCCTGGGCTGTGTGTGTGTACAGGATAATGCTACTCTTCCCTCTGGCTCTTTGGGGAAACCACATCAAGCAGTTCCCAGCAAAGACTTAAGATATAAGCAGCTAAATGCAAACATGCCAAGTAGCTGAGAAGAAAATGGTTCTCCTTGTACTTTCTGACTCCAGGGAACATGAGCAGGAGTCCTACCAAAAACCCAAGGCCAGGAAAGCAAGGAGCCACTGCCTACAAATGCCCTTGAGGCAAAGCAGGCTTTCCAGTGTGTCACAAAGTAGAGCAGTGCTCAGCTAGAGTGGCACAGGAATAGGGTGAGTGTCATACAGGAATGTTTGTGGCAAGGAGAATTAGGATATGGGGAGGGACTTTTTAGGGTGTCAGGGAGTGATAGGACTGGGGGGGATGGAACAAAATTAGAAGTGGGTAGATTCAGATTGGATGTCAGGAAGAAATTCTTCTCCATGAGGGTGGTGAGACACTGGCACAGGTTGCCCAGGGAGGTGGTGGAAGCCTCATGCCTGGAGGTTTTTAAGGCCAGGCTGGATGTGGCTCTGAGCAGCCTGCTCTAGTGTGAGGTGTCCCTGCCCATGGCAGGGGGCTTGGAACTGGCTGATCCTTGAGGTCCCTTCCAACCCCGACAGTTCTATGGTTCTGTGAGTAGAGGAGAATAGGGGAAATGGGTAAAGTGATGTGGGATGAGAGAGGATGTCTGGGAATCCTGGGCTTAGCTTGGCAGCAGAGAAGGAGAGGTTGAGAGGATCACATCAGGTTGAAGCTGTCTTGATGTGATGGGAAATAAAGCAAGGGGAAATGATGAGTGCCTTGTCCTTACTGTTACACACCCAAGTCTCTGGGCTGGTAGCTGTAGGGCCATGGCTCCCTGCCTCCCAATGGTTCTGTGACGTCTGTGTGGCTCTGTTAGCTCAATGGTGAGTGAATTTCTTGCTTTTCTTTTATGTACAGGCCAGATGTCAGGAATTCTGAGCCAGAATACAAAGTCAACTTCAGGAAACCAGGCTGACAAGACTATCTCAGAGAGCCACACATCCTGGTGAGTGCGTCTCAGACACTCTCGGTGCAGCACTGCAAGTGTTCCATGGTCCCCATACCCTTGTCTCATGAGCCAGTATGTCTTGGCTTCCTGTGACCAGGCTGGCTCATAGAGGTGGATCTGTCACCTGATCTGAGGTATAAGGCTCCCACAGAGCCATTTCATTATCTGATTTGTGCAGACATACCTCCTGTTGGGAATTGAAGAGATGGAGCACTGCCCTATGAGGAGAGACTGAGAGCCCTGGGGATGCTTAGTCTGGAGAAGACTGAGAAGGGATTTAATAAATGTTTATAAACATCTGAGGGCTGGGGGTCAGGAGGGAAGGGAGAGGCTCTGCTCACTTGCTCCCTGTGATAGGACAAGGAGCAATGGATGTAAGCTGTAGCACAGGAGGTTCCACCTCAACAGAAGGGCTAAGTTCTTCACTCTGAGGGTCCCAGAGCACTGGAACAGGCTGTCCAGAGAGGTTGTGGAGTCTCCTTCTCTGGAGACTTTCAAGACCCATCTGGCTGTGTTCCTGTGCATTCCTGCACTAGATTCTATGGTCCTGCTCTGGCAGGAGGGCTGGACTTGATGATCTCCAGATGTCCCTTCCAACCCTTAAGATCCTGTGAGCCTGTGGAGGGCAGTGTGACAAGACAGACTAACATCAGAGGAGAAGGAACCTGTCTGAAAGACTGGTACCAGGCTGTGTGAGCTGGTTGCCCCCCAGTATGGTCCATGAACTGCAATGATGGATGTGATTGCTCTCCACATTGCTGCAGGACAGGAAGGGAAGCTTGTATACAAGTGCAGGCATAGAAAGGAGAAAGAGGTGAGAGATGGGCTGAACAGTGTTCATTCTGTCATGTCCACATCTTTCCCAGAGGTGAAGCTTTAGAGACCCTATGACAAAGCAGTGGGCCAGTTTCAAAGGAGTAGGAGGATTCTGGAATGTAGTTTCTGGAAGACCACATAGCAGTGCTTCTGCAAGTGATTTTCTGAGGAGCTGTTTCTGGGACATTAAAAAAGAAACAAACCCATGGTAACTGCTCAGGCTGGGCCAAAACTGCTCACAGATCAGAGATCGTGCTTTTCCCCATTGGTGGCTGCCTTCTGGCCCTTCTGCTGGGACAAAAATGCCAGCTGGCAACAAAGGGGTGGTGGTTCCTGAGATGTTGTTTCCTGGAGATAGGAATATTTTCAGGAGAGGTGACAGGCAAAGCAGAGCTTTGATGATCATGCTGAGCCACTGGTGTGACATTGTGGGAGGCATCAGTTAGAGTTGCAAAGTGGCAGCTCTGAGCAGAGGTCTCTTCCTCTGTTTAGCAGAGGAACGGATGGGTTCTGTTCATAAAAGGATGGATTCTGTCCATAAAGTGATGACTTCTGTCCCTAAATCTCTGTTTCTCTCACTGGTGTGGCCAGCAGGAGCAGGGAGGTCATTCTGCCCCTGTACTCAGCACTGGTTAGGCCATACCTTGAGTCCTGTGTCCAGTTCTGGGTCCCTCTATTTAAGAAGGACATTGGGACACTTGAACATGTCCAGAGAAGGGCAACGAGGCTGGGGAGGGGCCTTGTGCACAGCCCTGTGAGAAGAGGCTGAGGGAGCTGGGATTGTTTAGCCTGAAGAAGAGGCTCAGGGGAGACCTCATTGCTGTCTACAGCTACCTGAAAGGTGGTCATATCCAGGTGGGGGTTGGTCTCTTCTCCCAGACAACTAGCACTAGAACAAGAGGACACAGTCTCAAGCTGTGCCAGGGGAGATTTAGGCTGGAGGTGAGGAGAAAATTCTTCCCAGAAAGAGAGATTGGCCATTGGAATGTGCTGCCCAGGGAGGTGGTGGAGTCACCATCCCTGGAGGTGTTCAAAAAGGGATTGGATGTGGCACTTGGTGCCATGTTTTAGTTGATCATGATGTGTTGGGTGATAGGTTGGACTTGATGATCTCTGAAGTCTCTTTCTGGGAAGAGACTCATACTCACTCTTTCTGAGAAGAACTTTCACCTCCAGCCTAAACTTCCCCTGGGACAGCTTAAGACTGTGTCCTCTTGTTCTGGTGCTGGTTGTCTGGGAGAAGAGACCTACCCTCACCTGTCTACAACCTCCCTTCAGGTAGTTGTAGAGAGCAACAAGGTCTCCCCTGAGCCTCCCCTTCTCCAGGCTTGTGGTGATAGGACAGAAGGTAAGAGCTGCAACTGAAAGAGGGTGGGTTTAGATTAGAATGAAGGAAGCAATTCTTCCCCATGAGGGTAGTGAGACACTGGACCAGGTTGCCTAGAAAAGTTGTGGATGGCCCCTCCCCAGGTTGGATGGGGCTTTGAGCCACTTGGTCTAGTGGGAGATGAAGCTGGGATCTTTTCAGTGGTGGCCAGTGACAGCACAAGTGGCAGTAGGTACAAACTAGAACACAGGAGATCTCACTTAAGGAGAAACTTCTTTACTTTGGGGGTGCCTCAAGCTGCACTGGAGGAGGTTTAGGTTGGATATTATAAAAAACTTCTTTACTGAAAGGGTTCTCAACAGCTGGAGCAGGCTGTCCAGAGAGGCTGTGGAGACTCCTTCTCTGGAGAGCTTTAAAACCCTCCTGGATGTGTTCCTGTGCAGCCTGGTCTAGGTGAACCTGCCTTAGCAGCAGGGTTGGACTTGATCTGCAGAGGTCTGTTCTAACCCCTCCCATTCTATGATTCGATGTGCGGAGGGGCAGCCAGAGCACACCTCCAATGCTGTGGATGCAGGTTCCTACACACTGGGGCCTGCTGCTGCTTCTCCAAGTCCCTGGACCCTTCCTAAGCTGAAGATCTTTGCCTCAGGGGACACTGGTGACTACAGAGTGTTCAGTAGTGGGGCTTTCTGTGTGGTTTCAGCATCTGTGAGCTGCACGAGGCAGAGTCTCTGTAGGTGCCCTGTGTATGGAAGGGCAGAAGGAAGGGCTTTAGGCAGAGTTTGCCTCTGAAGTGTGGAGACAGCCCAGAGTAATCATTCCAGAGTAATTAGAGAGGGTGCATGCATCAAAACATGGCTTGCATGAAGCCTTGGAGCCTTCCAAAGCATTGATGGTTACGCAGCTGGAAGTTAATGCACAGGCAGCCCAGAGTGCTCAATATTCTCATAGCAACCACACATCAACAAATCATTTCCCTGGGCTATCTGGGCATACCTCTGCTATTAGGTCCTCTGATTTTTAATTAGAAGGCAATAGCTCTGAACATCTTGAGGTAATTAAACCCATCATATCTTCTGTAGGATGCATTTGTTGCAGCAACTCCCCTGGGTGACTTTATTACTCCCAAACAACACTGCAACTTCATTAGACAAACGAGATGATCCAACTGATTGTCATAAACACAAGGTGTAAAATGTGCTCACAGCTCCCCTGCAATCCTGGAATGTAAGGAGAGAATTCTCTCTCCCATATCTCACAGTGTAACTCTTGAGATAATGGATCTGAACCTTCATTACATGTCTAATTAAAATGCCATTCCACAAAGAGCTCCTTATTAGCCCTCAGAATGCCTTCAGAAGGAGCTGAATGCTGTGGTGCTGTTATGACTTTGTGTTAAAGAAATATTCCTCCCCCCACCAGCTTTACACATTCACCTCTGGCTGAATTCTGCCAAAAAGAATCAGGGAAGGAAGGGAAAAGATCTTTCATGTCAGCCAGGCCAACCATTCTATAACCCTACTGAGGCTGGGGCTAAACCATGTCCCTCACCAGCAGATCTCTGCCTATTTTCAACACTCTGGGGTTGGGGATTCAACCACCTCCCTGGGCAGCCTGTGCCAGTCTTTGAGAATCATTTCAGTGAAGAAGTTTCTTCTAATCTCCAACCTAAAGCTCCCATGGTGTAACTTGAGGACATTTCCTCTTGTGCTACCACTTGTTACTAGGGCGAAGAGAACAATCCCCACCTGGCTCCAGCCTCCTTTCAGGCAATTGTAGAGAGCAATGAGGTCTCCCCTCAGCCTCCTCTCCTGCAGGCTGAACCCAGTTCCCTCAGCTGCCCCTCACCAGACCTGCTCTCCAGACCCTTCCCCAGCTTTGTTGCACTCCTCTGAACATACTCCAGTGCCTCAGTGTCCTTGGAGTGTGAGGGCCAAAACTGAACCCAGTACTCAAGATGCAGCCTCACCAGTGCCCTGTACAGGGGCACAATCGCTGTCCTCTGCCACCCACACCATCACTGATCCAGGCCAGGATGCTGGTGGCTTTCTTGGCTGCCTGGGCACTGCTAGCTCATCTTCAGCCTGCTTACAAACTGGTTACTTTTGCATCTGAGCACACATGCATGGGCTGAACTTCATAGGATCACAGGATCACAGGATGCTAGGGCTTGGAAGGGGCCTCAGGAGATCATCAAGTCCAACCTCCCTGCCAGAGCAGGACCATAGAATCCAGCACAGGTCACACAGGAGCACATCCAGGCAGGGCTTGAAAGTCTCCAGAGAAGGAGACTCCACAGCCTCTCTGGGCAGCCTGCTCCAGTGCTCTGTGACCCTCACAGTGAAGAAGTTCCTCCTCATACTGAGGTGGAACCTCCTGTGCTGGAGTTCATATCCCCTTGTCCTATCACAGAATGCAAGTGAGCAGAGCCTGTCCCCTGCCTCTTGACCCTCAGCCCTCAGATATTTATAAACATTCATTAAATCCCCTCTCAGTCTTCTCGTCTCCAGACTAAAAAGCCCCAGGGCTCTCAGCCTCTCCTGAGTTTTGTCACTCAGTGTCTGTAGGTCTCAGAGTATATGAAATCTGTATCTTTAAAGTGCAAATGCTGCAACATGCTGCAAGGAAGCACTGGGCTGTAGAGGTCTGCAGACAATAATATTATTGCCAGTGTTGCCTAGATACATATAGAAGCAAATCCTGGAAGAACTAAGGGCAGAGGGCTTGCAACAGATGTGATGTGATGACTTAGAGTAGTGGGTTCAGGAGGGACTCTGGGTGAGAGCTTGCTGTTGTCACTCTGTCTGGGCCTTGTGTGCAAGTTATCACTAAGCTTTAGAACTCCTTGGAGATTTCTGCCCAAACTCTGGACTTCCCTCTCTCCCACACAGTAAAACTCACTCCCAGTGGTGTGCACTGGCCACTTCCTTTCTTCTGTCCCTGGCAAATGCACCTCTGTCCTCATTTCTGTGCCAGGTACAAGAGAGAGCAGAATCATAGAATGGGTTGGGTTAGAAGGGACCTTGAAGATCATCCAGTTCCAAACCCCTGCCATGGGCAAGGATACCTTCTACTAGCCCAGGTTGCTCAAGGTCTAATCCAACCTGGCCTTGAACACCTCCAGGGAGGGAACATCCACAACCTCCCTGGGCAACCTGTCCCAGTGCCTCACCACCTTCAATGTCAAGAACTTCTTCCTAATCTCCAGTCTAAATCTCCTCTCTTACCCCTTCAGGTACTGGAAGGTCCTAAGGTCTCCATGGAGCCTTCTCTTTTCCAGGCTGAACGGCCCCAACTCTCTCAGCCTGTGCCCATAGGGGAGGTGCTCCAGCCTCTGTCTTCATGGCCTCCTCTGGACCTGCTCCAGCAGTTCCATGTCCTTCTTGTGCTGGAGATACCAGAATTGGACAGAGTACTCCAGACTAGGTGCACTTTCCCTTAGCACCAGACCTTGGCACTGTTCCTTGCTTGCTTTGTCTTTCCACTGTCTTCTGTCTAAGATTAAGCCTAAATTCTTGGTCTTTACTCTCAGGTCTCATCATAGCTTGATCCTAGTTTTGGAATCTTCCATTCACTTACAGGATGTTTACTCCAGCCCCCACGATGCCACCCTTGATGCCAAGGGCTGGCTACCTATATTCTCATAAGCTGGCCTATATCAGGAAGAGTCTGGCCAGCACAAGTGTCCAGAGAAGGGCAACAAGGCTGGGGAGAGGCCTCGAGCACAGCCCTGTGAGGAGAGGCTGAGGGAGTTGGGGTTGTTTAGCCTGGAGAAGAGGAGGCTCAGGGGAGACCTTATTGCTCTCTACAACTACCTGAAGGGAGGTTGCAGCCAGGAGGGGGTTGGTCTCTTCTCCCAGGCAACCAGCACCAGAACAAGAGGACACAGTCTCAAGCTGTGCCAGGAGAAGTTTAGGCTGGAGGTGAGGAGAAAGTTCTTCCCAGAATGAGTTTGGCCATTGGAATGTGCTGCCCAGGGAGGCGGTAGAGTCACCGTGCCTGGAAGTGTTCAAGAGGGGCTTGGACGTGGCACTTGGAGCCATGGTTTAGTTGTTAAGAGGTGTTGGGTGACAGGTTGGACTTGATGATCTTTGAGATCTTTTCCAACCTTATTGATTCTATGATTCTAAATACCAGATTGTAGGGCTAGCACAGGGACAGTTAATCCTGTCCTGCAGAACAGCATTTGACTGGAAGAGACCCTGAGTCACCTCACCTCTCATGGTGTAGGAACGTGAATGAGTCTGCCTGGGACCTTTTAGCTGTTTCCGTGCAAGGACTGTTGCAGCCCTGAGTGGGAACTTGAATGTTTAGCAGAGGATCACTCTGGTAAGTCAGGGGCACCACAATGGTTCAGGGAAGTGACCAGACACACTTAACCCCTAATGATGATGCTCCCATGTTCCTCCCAAGTGAAACAAACCATAACTGAGGATGGTGCAAACTGAGCACCTAAGGAATTTGCCTCCCTGTAGAAGTTCTTGCTCTCTGCTCTGAGCTGAAGCAAAACACAGCACAACTGCTTCGACTTGCAGCTTTCTTAGGTCAAACAAAAAAAAAAACCCAAGAAGATAATTTTTTTTTTCTTTAAACATCTAAAATCCTGTCTTGTGAGATTAGCTGGTGAAGCAAGTTTTGGATTATGTGATTATGGGAGAAGTCAGGCAAACAGAAAGATGACTCAAACGCTTCAGTGCCAGGACTATTTCTTAACACGCAGGAAAATCATCCTCTGGTTGCATATGGAACCCTCCCACAATGAACAGGGAGTCTGGCAACAGAAATGAACTTGAGAATGCTCCAGCTTGGGCTCTGGACCCGGCCTCACAACTGAATTATGAGGAGGAGGCACCAGTGAAATGGACACTAGGGAGGAGAAGCCGTAAGATGGCTAACTAAGGCTGTGCCATTGCCTTGCTTGGCAAAACAACCAACCTGAGAGACAGAAAGGGAAACTTCTCTTTAATTCTCCCTCCCTGTCAAAAAAGGAAACCCAAACCACAACAAAACCAAACCAAACCAAAAAGAAAAAGCCCAACCAACCAATCCAAACTAAACCAAAAGACAAACCCACAACCTCCCCCCCCAACAAATAGGATAGAATAGAATAGAATAGAATAGAATAGAATAGAATAGAATAGAATAGAATAGAATAGAATAGAATAGAATAGAATAGAATAGAATTAACCAGGCTGGAAAAGAACTTTGAGATTGAGTCCAACCTATCACCCAACACCATCTCATCAACTAAACCATGGCACCAAGCACCCCATCCAGTCTCTTCCTAAACACCTCCAGTGATGGTGACTCCACCACCTCCCTGGGCAGCACATTCCAGTGGTAAATCTCTCTTTCTGTGAAGAACTTCTTCCTAACATCCAGCCTGAACCTCCCCTGGTGCAGCTTGAGACTGTGTCCTCTTGTTTGGTGCTGGTTGCCTGGAAGAAGTGACCAACCCCCCACCTGGCTACAACCTCAACAAGTGAACCAAAAGCACAGAAACGAACTCCCCAAGTGTGCTCTCACCAGAACCATGATGGACCATGCAAGAGAAGAGTGGCCTCTTCCTGCTCAGGTAGAGTGCAGCAGGGCAGCACTGCACCACCTCCAAAGCATCATCTGGTGATTGGTGTGGGACCACCCTGGAACAGAGCCCACCAGTGAGACCAGAGAGTGCCTCTGACTGCATCTGTGCTGATGGGTTGGTCTGGGATGAACAAAGCTCCATGCAGCTGTGTGCTGGGAAAGAGATGTGTGGTCTGCATCTGAATGCTGTGTATCCTCAGTGTCTTAGGCAATTGTCTGCTTCTTCCTTTCGCTGATCTTCTCAAAGATCAGGTGGTGGAGCCATCTGTAGTGTTTCTACAGAAATACTTTGTGACAATTCTGAATCACACAGGGAATTGTTTATATTGGAAAAGCCCTCTAAGATCATCGAGTCCACCCATCAACCCAACACACCCATGGCCTTTAAACCCTGCCCTGAGCTGCCATGTCTACACTTTTTAGAACACCTCAAGGGATGGTGACTCCACCACCTCCCTGCCCAGCCTGTTCCAATCCCTGACCGCTCTTGCAGCAAAGAATTTTTTCCTACTCTCCAATCCAAACCTCTCCTGGTGCAGCTTGAGGCCATTCCCTCTTGTCCTATCAATGTGTTTCTTGGGAGAAGGGACCAACCCCCACCTCACTCCATCCTCCTTTCAGGCAGTTGTAGAGAGCAATGAGGTCTCCCCTCAGCCTCCTTTTCTCTAGTCTAAACAACCCCAGTTCCCTCAGCTGCTCTTCATGCTCTTGTTCTCTTGTCTCTCCTGTTCTGCTCCCACTGCCCAACGCATCTGGCCGTGGGACTTGCCCACAGCTTTAGGCCTGGAGCAGGATCTGCAGTTTCTGTGGAGCTGGAAGGCATTCTTTCAATAGGAATTTGTGCAGAGATCAAAACACACAGAGAGAAACCCAATTCCACCCTATATGTGTCAAAACTAAATTTACAACTGGGAATACTCCCCAGGAGATGTTTTTGCTGGCTCCTCTATCACTCGAGTGAAACGCAGCCAGTGCTCAGCTCTGGGCTGTGCAAACACTCAGCATTGATAAACTGATGGAAAAAGCCAAGTGTTTGTGTGGGCTTAGGCAAAAATCATTATTATTTCATGACACTCAGAGCTGTGCTTTTTTGGAGGGCAGTTGAAGCAGCACCAGCTGTTCTGAAAAGCAGATTTAAAGGACCTGGGGACAGCATGCAGGAAAAGCATGGAGGGTTGCTTGGCCATCCCAAAGAACAGGGCTTTGTGCAGACCCTTTCTCCAGTTAAACCATCTCCTCAACTCTCTGTCAATCAGACCCCAGTTGGCTTTGTATTGAGAATGAGCACTTTCTTCCTCTTCTGGGCAAGCCAATGATACTGGAATCTCAGCATATTTTTCAGCTCCCCTTTGACAAGATAATGCTGAGTTTCCTGTTGGGCCACACTCACCTCCAGCTTTCAAGTCCATGCAGTTTCTCCTTTTTGCATCCCTTGCTGGTGGTTGGTGTCCTGAGGAAGGGCCCCAATCAAGTCCAGTGTCAACCTAACACCATTAAACCATGTCCCCAAGTGCCATGTCCACAGGTTTCTTGAACACTTCTAGGGATGGTGACCCCACCACCTCCCTGGGCAGCCTGTTTCAATGCCTGACCACCCTTAAAGAAAGCCCTGATGGGAACTGCATTTATTCCAGGGAGATTCATGCTGTGACAATGCTGAAGAAATGCAAAGCCTGCAAAAAAATAAAAGAGGAAAGGAAAAGGCAAGGTGGCCAGGGGAAGTGCTGCTCTCAGCAAAAGCCTGCCTGGGAAAGGAAAGGCTGTGAAATGCTCTGCTTGCATTTGACAAACCTGAGACTTGACTTGCTTGGAGAAGAGCAAAGCTTTCTGCTTCTGTTCTCACTGCCTGTTGTGGGCAGCCTGCTGTGATCACAGCTGCCCTGCCCTTGGCTGGACCTGCCTGTCTCAGGTGATGCCATCACATGGATGCCTCATGCAGCGAGCTCCCCTCTGCTTAGGGTTCTCCTTAGCCCAGTGAACCAAGCTGGAATGATCTGATCTCAGGCTGATGAGCACTGGGAACAACAAAGCATTGCCAAGTCCTGCAGAGGCACAGGGCTCCGAGAGGAAACACAAGGCTCTGGGATGTCCATGAGGCTGTACTGAGGGAGAGGCTGCTCATGCTGGTAGAATGTGCTAGCACTGAATCACCACTCAGGCCTGAAAACACAGGAGGTGAGTAAAGAAACTACCTGCATAAAGGCAAACAGAAGAGAAGCTGCTGCAGAACACAGGAGAAATCATTTCCTGCAGTGGGAAAGAGGCTTTCAGGCAGAAGGGGCAGCATTTGAGCCCATGGATCTGTGCAGAAAACAAGCACCTCTGGGAGGCTTGCACACTGGGAACTGCAGCTGGAATGCTGCTTCACGTTCCACCTCTCCTCTTCCTGACCCCATCATCACTCCTGCCAAAGGTGATGTGAAAGGTTCATCTCTTTATCTTGCCACCCCAGCAAGGCAGATGCGTGCATTTAATGGCCTAATGCACGGGGACAATTTGTTGGCCTTTTTACTGATAGAAAAGGGATGTTTTTTGCTTTCACAGCAACAGAAATATCCTGTCACAAAGCAAAGCAGTGTGAAACCCCCTGGGCAGCTGGTTTGAGAGTCAGAGAGAAGGCAAATTCCACCGTCCAGGAGAGAAGCCCTCCTGGGCACAGAGCAAGCAGTAGGCTGAGGCTCTTTCAGGCATGCTTGGATTCAGCTTTCTGGAGACAAATTTAGCTGCCTCCTGTAGCAGCTTGAAAGGACAGATTCCCATGGCCAAATTGTTTTGGACTGAAGCTATCTGACAGCCTTTGACCCAGCTCCCCAACCAAGCTGAAATGACACAAGCAACTTTATTTGGCATTTGAACTATGAAGGAAACGACTTCTCCCTTTTCATTTCATGCCCCGTAAAGAGGAACAAACTGCCTGGGACATCTTGTGGCAGTTGTTAAATTATTGCCCTGTGATTTAGTGGATAATTGGATGCCAAATTTCATGACATATTTCTCACCCCATGCTGCAGCTATTAAACTTCACACTTAACATGGACTACTGCTCTGAGAAGCAGGATGTACAAGACCTCTAGAACCTTTGGCTTACTGTTGTCTGCAGGGGAAAAAAGCATTTAGGTCATTTGATGACACAGGGCCTGGCTTAGCATAGAGATTAGAAATTCAGAGTCATGGCTCACTGCAGAATGGTTCTAGGGAGATTCATACAGGGAAGAGCCACTCTGTGCTCTGCTCTCAGTTATCTGACTGCACCAGGGGAAGTTTAGGCTTTAAGATAAGGAGAAAGTTCTTCCCAGAGAGAGTTGATAGCCATTGATTGGAATGTGCTGCCCAGGGAGGTGGTGGAGTCACCATCCCTAGAGGTGTTCAAAAAAGGGTTGGATGTGGCACTTGAAGCCATGGTTTAGTAGTCATGAGGTGTTGGGTAATAGGTTGGACTTGATGATCTCTGAGGTATTTTCCAACCTTATTGATTCCATGATTACACAGGGCTTGACTTAGCACAGAGATCAGAAATTCAGAGCCATGGCTCACTGAAGAATGGTTCTATGGAGACTCATACAGGAAAGAGCCACTCTGTGCTCTGCTCTCAGTTATCTGACTGCACCAGGGGAAGTTTAGGCTTGAGGTGAGGAGAAATTTCCTCACAGAGTTGTTAGCCATTGGAATGTGCTGCCCAGGGAGGTGGTGGAGTCACCATCCCTGGAGGTGTTCAAAAAAGGGTTGGATGTGGCACTTGAAGCCATGGTTTAGTAGTCACGAGGTGTTGGGTAATAGGTTGGACTTGATGATCTCTGAGGTATTTTCCAACCTTATTGATTCTATGATTACACAGGGCCTGGCTTAGCACAGAGATTAGAAATTCAGAGCCATGGCTCACTGAAGAATGGTTCTATGGAGACTCATACAGGAAAGTGCCACTCTGTGCCCTGCTCTCAGTTATCTGAAGGACTCAGACTAAGGATTACAGTATCACAGTACATTAGAGCTTGGAAGGGATCTCCAGAGATCATTGGGTCTCCTGCCAAAGCAGGAGATTAGGCTGGAAGAGGGCAGATTTAGACTGGAGATTAGGAAGAAATTCTTGAGAGTGAGGGTGGGGAGACACTGGACTCCAATGTTGGACTCCCTATGGATACACAAACCAGTTGAAGATAGGACTCTAGGACTCCAGGCTATCTAACCACAGGTATTTACTTGTGTTGATCTATTCTTTTTCCATGGGATGATAGAACCTGTTGGGCTGCAAACCAGTTCAAATAAATCATAGAATCAATAAGGTTGGAAAAGATCTCAAAGACCATCAAGTCCAACCTGTCACCCAACACCTCATGACTAAACCATGGCACCAAGTGCCACGTCGAAGCCCCTCTTGAACACCTCCAGGGATGGTGACTCCACCACCTCCCTGGGCAGCACATTCCAATGCCTAACAACTCTCTCTGGGAAGAACTTTCTCCTCACCTCCAGCCTAAACTTCCCCTGGGACATCTTGAGACTGTGTCCTCTTGTTCTGGTGCTGGTTGCCTGGGAGAAGAGGCCAACCCCTTCCTGGCTACAGTCTCCCCTCAGGTAATTGCAGAGAGCAAAAAGGTCTCCCCTGAGCCTCCTCTTCTCCAGGCTAAGCAACCCCAGCTCCCTCAGCCTTTCCTCATAGGGCTGTGCTCGAGGCCTCTCACCAGCATCATTGCCCTTCTCCGGACGTGTTCAAGAGTCTCAATGTCCTTCTTAAACTGAGGGGCCCAGAACTGGACACAATACTCAAGGTGTGCTGGGGTGTGTTTTTTTCAGCAAAGGCAGCTCAGGTTTTGATTGTTTCCTACTGCCCAACAGCTCAGCAAAGAGTTTCTGTTGGGACATGCTGAATTCTGGTGCCTCACTAGACAAGATGAAAGAAGAGAGGCAGAAAGCACACCGGCAACACTGACTGTTTCTGGGAAAGAATCACCTGTTTAATGCTGTCCTTTCAATGCATTCTCCAGCCATGAAACATTTCCTGAGCTCTGTCACTCTTAGATGGAACCAAAGAACCCTCTACAGAACCTCTTGGTCACGTCGGGGGCAGTCTGTAAAGACTTACACACATTCATATACTGACACAGCACCAACAGCTGGGATCAGAGCATCCCACAGGGACAAGGCTCTGACTCTGCTCAAGCAGCAGAATTAAACACTGAAGTACTGAAAAGACATTTATTTCATAGCCCAAATTCAGCCCTGAGCAGCCATAAACACCACTCAGTTTTTAGTTTGTAAAAGAACCTCTTTGGCTTGAGAGGATTGCTCCCAACAGCAAGGGCAGCAGGAATCAGGTTTTAACGTTATTTCAGCTCACAGATACAATGAATGGAAAATGAATTTGCTTTCCACAGCATGTGTGGATCATAAACAGTTCTGGATTGTCAAAGCCTTGTCAGTGTCTCTTCCATTTGTGAATACACACATTTGATAGTTCATCCAGCTGAGGGAGAACTGTCCCACTCTGTTCAATAACTCCTGCCACTGACATACATCCTTATAAGGCCACATTGACAATAATTCACTTGAATATACTCTGACCCAACCCACAGCACAGTTTCTGTGTCACTGTCTCCCAGGCTTGAGGCTGGCTTTGCAGGACTGAAAATGTTCTAACCAACAAGAACACAGAGAAGCCTCCCATGTTTGCATTGCCATATGTGTTTGAAATGAGATGCATAAACAAGTTGGTTTCAATTAATTTTATCTACAGAATCAGACACAATTTAGACAGATTATCTCTAATCCCAGCCCTCCCCTGCACTGAGAGAGCAATCCAGGAGTTTAAGACAGAGGCATCTGAAGAAAATCAGACCAGCTTCACAGACTTCAAAGAGGCTGCTGGAAAGAGTCCCATCCCTGAACACAGGTTTAGCACTGTTGGTGTTCTTGGGGTTGGTTTTTGGTTTTGTTTTTCTTCAAATTCTCTTTTATGTTGCTTTTGTTCAGCTTATAGAATCACAGAATTGTCAGGGTTGGAAGGGACCTCAAGGATCATCTAGTTCAAACCCCTCTGCCACAGGCAGGGACACCTCACACTAGATCAGGCTGCTCAGAGCCACATCCAGCCTGGCCTCAAAAACCTCCAGGGGTGAGGCTTCTATCACCTCCCTGGGCAACCTGCTCCAGTGTCTCATCAGCCTCATGTGGAAAAACTTCTTCCTAACATCCAAGCTGAATCTACTCATTTGTATTTTTGCTCCATTCTCCCAAGTCCTATCACTCCCTGACACCCTCCCCAGCTTTCTTGTAGCCCCCTTCAGATGCTGGAAGGCCACAATGAGGTCTCCTCAGAGCCTTCTCTTCTCCAGACTGAACAGCCCCAAATCCCTCAGGCTGTCCTGGTTATTCATAATCCCTGGTGGGAAATGGTTTTGAATTATTTCACTTCTGTAACAGGACAGCAAAGTCCAGAGGCTGACTGAACATTGCTTTGATAGGACCTCTGCAAAGCAGCAACCACAACAAATCCTCAGCTTTATGCATTGAGCTGAGTCAATGTGAACAGTGTGCAGATGTGCTGCTCTTGCTCCTGCCATTGGTGTGTTACCAGTCCCTGAGATCAACTTGGACTTGATTTCAAAGTTGTAAGATAACTTGGCATTTCTCTACAGAATCCTCTCTCATTTTCAGTGCTTGACACGTGTTCTCCTTTCTCCTGATGTCTCCATCCACCTCTGGCCCATCCAGCCTCTTACAAGTGGTTTGCTTTACAATCTTGCCCTCAGCCTGCCCACCACAGGCTTGTTGACACACAATTCTGCCCACCACGAAGGTCTGCTCAGAGCTTTGTTGCCTTGAAGGATCTCTGTCCACATGTTTTTATATAACTGCAAAACAATCATCATAAAAAAAAGCAAAGGATTAATTCATACAGAAAATAAACCAACCTTCTGCATGACAAATGACCTGACTGGCTGGTTGAAATGAGATTGTGATTGACTTTCTAGATAGCAAATGTGAATAATTATGGCCAGGCAAGAATAAAGCACAAAGATCAAGCACAACATTTCAAAGCACGGCAAACATCAGACATCTGTGTAAATCATCCAGACCATCCTTGGCTTAGGAGCAGGAAACCAACAACCTTCCTCCCTCTTGTTTTCTAACAGGACATGAGTTGTTTTATCAAAGGTAGGGATTTGGGAGCAAGGTTATGTGAAGCTAAGCTTTGTTCCATCCAAACCTGAAGGCTGGCTCTGAATGCATGTCTGCTTTTACCTTTAGTTAATCACACTTCTGGAAAGCCAAATAAGTTCTCTCCCAGATGTGACCCAACCGAACAGAGCACAAGAAATTCCCCTCTCTTAAGCAGATTGATAATTCATCATCTTCAGCAATCTGCAATTTTATGTGGAATGGTTAAAAAAATGAGTACAGGAGAAGTGGAACCTGCAGAAGTGTCACTGGAGCAACATTTGGCAGTTCAGAATTAAATGAAGCTTAATGCTTCAGAAAGCATTGCAGAGGCTGCGCAGAGGCACCTCAGGAAGGCTACGTTCTCAGCAGCCAAATAACACTAACGTGGTCTGAAAGCAGTCAGTGATGTCAAGTGAAGAGTCTTTCTTCTAAACCAATAGAGGGCTTGGCTCTGTATCATACACCTAGAGACCTGTTTGGGTTGGAAAAGACCTTCAAGAACATCCAGTCCAACCATTCTCTAACGTTACCAACGCTGGTGCTAAACCATGGCCTTCAGCACCACATCTCTGACTCTCTGAAACACCTCCAGGGATGGGGATTCAGACACCTCTCTGCAGAGAGTCTCCAAGACTGCTTCAGTCTTTCAGAACTGCAATCCAACTCTCTCCTAATGATTAAACTTGCCAACTTTACAGAATCACAGAATCACCAAGGTTGGAAGAGACCTCAAAGATCATCAAGTCCAACCTGTCATCACAGACCTCATGACTAAACCATGGCACCAAGTGCCACATCCAATCCCCTCTTGAACACCTCCAGGGATGGTGACTCCACCACCTTCCTGGGCAGCACATTCCAATGGCTAACAACTCTCTCTGGGAAGAACTTTCTCCTCACTTCCAGCCTAAACTTGCCCTGGGACAGCTTGAGACTGTGTCCTCTTGTTCTGGTGGCGGTTGCCTGGGAGAAGAGACCAACTCCCTCCTGGGTACAACCTCCCTTCAGGGAGCTGTAGACAGCAATAAGGTCTTCCCTGAGCCTCCTCTTCTCCAAGCTAAACAACCCCAGCTCCCTCAGCCTCTCCTCACAGGGCTGTGCTTGAGGCCTCTCCCCAGCCTTGTTGCCCTTCTCTGAACATCTTCAAGAGTCTCAATGTCCTTCCTAAACTGAGGGGCCCAGAACTGGACATGGTACTCAAGGTGTGAATAGGTTTTCTTACCTCTCCACTAGCTTTACCAATGGGAGAGTTGAGAATGAAGTCAGGAGGAGCAAAGACATCAACCAAGGCGACTGCATCATCTTTCAGCTGTTTGAAAACAAAAGCCATGCATGTGGTAAGCTCTCTAACTATCTGTGGCTGCCTGGGGGATGCAGAGCAGCATGGAGATGGTTTTCATAAAGTACCTTCAGAGAACTCCCCACTCAGGTGTCTAGATCGAGTTTGCTTTTATTTCCTCCCTGGGTGACTGTGTTTTAAATACTGTTTCCCCTTGCTTCTGGCTTGTTAAACACTTTGTAATCAAGATGCCACTCCTCACACCCCTAAACCCATGCATTTTTGAACTTTAGAAACACAGCACCCGAAGTCTTCTTTGAAATGCTGCTAACCTGAGAAGAACATCAGCCAGCTGGAAAATGGAAAATGGTTAGCCATGGGTTAGCCATGAGCTAACCCAGCAGTGAAATGAGCAGGAGTGGTCTGCCCCATTTTCACTGCCTTTCCAATGAGGAGTGCAGGACCACGAATGGTAGTGTCATTTTTTGGTGTTGTTTTCTTGGTTTTTGGTAATCAAACCAGGACAGACTCAGGGTCCATAAGCTACTAAACTTTACAGGAAGTTATTCAGAAGCTATTAATGTAATTGCTAGCTGACCCACAGAGGTACAGAATAGCTGGCACAGCTCTTCCTTAGTGTTTGCAAACTGTCATTGTTTTAGAATAGAATAGAATAGAATAGAATAGAATAGAATAGAATAGAATAGAATAGAATAGAATAGAATAGAATGGGATAGAATAGAATGGGATAGAATAGAATGGGATAGAATGGAATGGAATGGAATAGAATAGAATGGAATGGAATGGAATGGAATGGAATGGAATGGAATGGAATGGAATGGAATGGAATGGGATAGAATAAAATGGGATGGGATAGAATGGGATAGAATGGAATAGAACAGAATTAACCAGGTTGGAAGAGACCTTTGAGCTTGAGTCCAACCCATCATCCAACACCATCTAATCAACCAAACCATGGCACCAAGCACCCCTTCCAGTCTCTTCTTAAACACCTGCAGTGATGGTGACTCCACCACCTCCCTGGGCAGCACATTCCAATAGCTAATCTGTCTTTCTATGAAGAACTTCTTCCTAACATCCAGCCTAAACCTCCCCTGGCACAGCTTTTATTATTATTTTCTAATTATTATTATTATTTATTATTATTTTAATTATTTTCTCACAGCAGACACCAGTGGAAGCTTACCCTGCAGCACAGCTCCAGAACAGCATTCTGGATAAACTTCCCAGCACGTTCGCCTTCAGCATAGCCACCTGCAAACACAACACAGAGAAGTTTGTGCCAGGTAAGATTACACTGATCCAAGGGCTGGAGCACCTCTGCTACAAGGACAGGCTGAGGGAGCTGGTGGTGTTCAGCCTGGAGAAGAAGCCTCCAGGGGGACTTCAGAGCTGCCTTCCAATACCTGAAGGGATCCTGCAGGAAGGCTGCAGAGGGACTTTTCATGAGGGTGTCTAGAGACAGCACAAGTGGGAATGGTTTGAAGGTGAGGGAGAGCAGGGTTAGGCTGGAGCTTAGGAAGAAGTTCTTCAGTACCAGGGTGGGAGACTCTGGAATAGGCTGTGAAGGGAGATTGTGGATTTCTCCTTCCTGGGGGGGTGTTCAATGCCAGACTGGATGAGGCCTTGAGCAGCTGAGTCTAGTTGAGAGGTTTCCCTGCCAATGGTGGGGAGGATGGAGTAGTTGAGGTGACTTCCAGCCTGAGCTATTCTAGGATTTTATGATACAATACTTCTACAAAGGAGCATATTAGCTCAGTATTCAAGAGACTAAACAGGTGCTCCTGTGCAACTGAAGTGATTCCTTCATTAATGAGTTGACTGCAAACCAATGAATCTAAAGCACTGGGAGCTGTTTGCATTAATAGCTCCACTACAGCACCTTGCTGCCTCTCTCTCATTCTCTCCCCCCATCACTGCACCACAGCAAAACTTGTGAGCTGTCCATCACCTCTGGCCTAAATGAGAGTATTTTGATTACTCTGTCACTGAAAATATTGTCCAGGTTTTCTAACACACAGGCAACAAGAAAATGCTCTAATCTAAATCCTCACTAGGATCCCCACTGCTGCCTGGTCAGGACTTTTACAATGTGACACGCACAGAATATTCAGGGGGCTTATCTCACCTTGGTAGAGCACAGCTAGATGCTTGCTTAAAGACCAGAGTCCATAGAGAGCGCAGAGATTCTTCAGCACTGGCTGCAGAGCAGGTGGGATGCTGGGGTCATGTGTGTAGTCATGGTACCTCTGCAGGGCTGTCTGCTCAATGAAGGCAATGGCTAAGGACCGACAGTAGTACACCTGAGGAAGAGGAAGGAAGGACAATAAGTGACAAAATGCAAGGAACCAGCCCTCAGCTGGTGCCAAATGGCACTACCCTGCTGAAGTCAGTGTGTCTGACCACACTCACACCAAAATAATCCAAGGATAGGCTAGGAGCCTCTTCCAGATCTCCCACAGCAAACCCAAATATTATACATTAGTCAGCCCCGGGGCTGACAGGAAAGTGCTGCTTGATGCCCAGAAAGTTTTAAATCACTAAGTACATGTCTTTAAAGCACAGCTGGGAAATGAGTTTCAGATGTTTTTGAGGCATGCCATTTAAAATAAAACATCCTGCTGTCCTGAAGATGAATGTAGGCAGAACAGAAGACCTCAGGTACAGCCTAGCTCAGAAGCAGATCTGGGCCCAAGTACCTCCAACCTTTAGCAGTCTGGAACATAACAGACAAGAGAACCTTTGCATTTCTGAGCAAATCACCCTCTCTAACACACAGGCCCTGGCACCAGCCTCCCAAGAGCTGGCCACCTGACAGGCAACCAGATTTGAATTGTTAGCAAGTCCCACTCCGCATCTGATCCTGCAGAGTTTTGCTAATAGCCTGCTTCTGTGGTAAGAGCAGGGCAGATCTCCCCCACTCTGGCAGTGGTTTCACACAGCCCATCCCCTGCTGAAGCTAAGCTGGCTCCTCCTAGGTGCAGAGTTGACTGTAGTGACTTCCTGGTGTGTTTTAATGAGCTCTGCAGATCAGGTGAATGCCAGTGGCTATCCTCAGGGTACAGATGTCTCTTGTGACAAAGGACCAGCATCCCTTCCTTGGCTGGGAGCCAGTTTTGCTCGTGGAGGTAAGGGAAGAATTTGGGGAGCTCGGGGATAAACACAGGAGCCTGGACTGAAGCCATTCCTAGCTGTTAAAGCTCTCTGATGGGAGTCAATCTGCTCTCTGTGGATTGTCAAGGTTTCCTTTTTGGGTTCCAATGCTGTCAGTCTGGTATCTTTCATGAGTGCTTTGCACTATAGAAATTAAGAGATGGAAAAGACCCATTAGGTCATTGAGTTTACCTGCCTGCCAGAGCAGGATTCTTTCCTACAGTATGTATTTGGCCCTGAGAGCAGATGGAGATGGAATAACCAGCCAGTAGATTTAACAGCAGTAGATTTAGTCTTCAGAAGTTGTGCTACCAAAATCACAGGCAACACCCAGCACAGGCCTGTGACTCTTCTGAAGGGAAATGCATCCTGCAAGACTTCTGCTGTCACTGTTCTCCTGCTACCACTGTCAACATAAAGCACTTGGAGAGGTGTTAGGATTTTATCTTATTGCTTCTTGATGTCTACAACTACCTGAAGGGAGGTTGTAGCCAGGTGGGGGTTGGTCTCTTCTCCCAGGCACCCAGCACCAGAACAAGAGGACACAGTCTCAAGCTGTGCCAGGGGAGGTTTAGGCTGGATGTTAGGAAGAAATTCTTCCCAGAAAGAGAGATTGGCCATTGGAATGTGCTGCCCAGGGAGGTGGTGGAGTCCCCATCACTGGAGGTGTTTAGGAAGAGACTGGATGGGGCACTTGGTGATGAGATGGTGTTGGGTGATAGGATGGACTCAATGATCTCAAAGGTCTTTTCCAACCTGGTCTATTCTATTCTATTTTATTCTATTATGTTCTGTTCTGTTCTGTTCTGTTCTATTCTATTCTATTCTATTCTATTCCTTGACTTGCTGCTTTGTGCTTGAGGAAACTGTACTTCATGACACAAGAAGATAAAACTAACAGGATGAAAATCAGTAAATAAGAAAGATGAATAAGGGTTACCTGACAATTGTTTTTTGCCTCAAAGTCACCTCTCCCAGACTGCTTCTCCTTGCTCAGCTTCAGGTCACTTTCTCGGAGCAGGTAGCAAACCAGCCATTGATATGCTGCTAAAGCAACTGGGGAAAACAGAAAGCCAAAATCTTTAACATTCACATTTTTAAGGCAAGAAGTGCCATGCAGAATCTGCTGCAGGCTCAGGTTTTGTTACCAGAGATGAAGGGTTGAAGTGTTAATTAATCAATCCATTAACATGCTGTCAGTGCAGATGCCATCAGTGAAGATGCAACCACAGAATCATAGAATCATAGAATCAACAAGGTTGGAACAGACCTCAGAGATCATCAAGTTCATGAAGTTAAAAACTACTTGTTAGGAACAAGTTCTGCACTGTGAGGGTCCTGGAACACTGCAACAGGTTGGTCAGGGAGGTGGTTGAGGCTCCATCCCTGGAAATATTCAAGATCAAGGCTCAACAAGGCTCTGAGCAACCTGATCTAGTGGAGGATGTCCCTGCTGACTGCAGGGGGGTTGGACTGGATGACCTTTGGAGGTTCCTTCCAACCCAAACCATTCTTTGATTCTACTTCACCATAAAGTCCTTGGATGGATCCTGCTTGCTTGGATGGATCCTGCTTAGCTTAAGGTTTAATGCCTAAATAATATTCTGCAACTGTGAGTTTTCACATGCTGCCTAAATGCAGCACCTCAGCTAACAGCCCAGTTTCTAACAGAATAGAACAATAAACAGATTTGAGTATCCTTAACACTGCAGTCTGGTTCAGAAGGTTTTCCAGAAAAGCAGAGAGCACATTTTTTAGGTATCAGTTTCTGTTCTGCTGGATTTCACAAGTTGGAGACATACAGCAAAGAAGCAAGCAAGCAGCTGTTCTGAGCTGATCCTTTCTCTTATGAGCCTTTGCATTTTGAAGTTATTTAGATTCTATCCCATAGCTACTTTTTGATGCTGTCTCACTGGGTGCTGTGCATTGCTATCCAAAGCTCAGCCCTTCTGCAATTATGGCTTCAAACTAGAGAAAAGCAGATTTAGATTGGATGTTAGGAACAAGTTCTGCACCATGAGGGTAGTGGAACACTGGAACAGGTTGCCTGGGGAGGTAGTTGAGGCCCCATCCCTGGAGATATTCATGGTCAGGCTAGACAGGGCTCTGGGCAGCCTGATCTAGTTGAGGATGCCCCTGCTGACTGCAGGGAGGTCAGACTGGATGACCAGTGGAGGTCCCTTCCAGCCTGGACCATTCTAGGATTCCATGATTCTAAGATTTGAGCACTGAATAAAGATTCCTGAATGTTTAGGAATCAACTCAATTGCTCCTTGTATACTAAGGCTGCAGTGTCTTCTCCCAGCATGTTCTCAGCTTCACAGACTCCCTTCTGCTCAATTCCCTGTCACTGTCTCATTATCTGCTCATTTCTTTGTTAATTTGTGCCTCCAAGGGCCACTCTGTGCTGACAGTGACACAAAAATGGGAATGGCATCTCATGTCATACTTGATTTAATTAGAGGAGAGTGAGCCAGAAAATCTGCAGGGAATTTTCTTTCACCATTACTCATTTCTCCCCATGCAACCAAAAGCAACTGCCCAAAGCAGACACATTAAAGCCTTTTCAACCTGCTTCTAATCACTGGTATGGTGTTTTGAAGTGACAGAAGGTAGTGGCAACTCATGCTCCTTACAACAGTTTCATAGAATCAATAAGGTTGGAAAGGACCTCAGAGATCATGAAGTCCAACCTGTCACCCAACACCTCATGACTAACTTGAAAACAACAAGTGGCAAAACCCCTAGATCACAAAGGCAATTTTAGAGGAACAAAAATGGAAGTGCAATACCCACTGTCTCCCCCCATGTCAGAAGTGAGGCTGGGGACAACAGGACACATTTTGAAATGCAAATAATGCATGGTGCTAGTAAATGTAAGTGCATATCACATGAAGAAAATCAGCAAATAGTAATTATGACAAATATCTAGCAGAGGCTGAACCTCACATCTCGGAATTTAAGATTCCAGAATCCCTGCAGGAGCAGGGAATCATTCTGCCCCTGCACTCAGCACTGGTTAGGCCACACCTTGAGTCCTGTGTCCAGTTCTGGGCTCCTCAGTTTAGGAAAGATGTTGAGTTACTGGAAGGTGTCCAGAGAAGGGCAACAAAGCTGGGGAGGGGTTTGGAGTACAGCCCTGTGAGGAGAGGCTGAGGGAGCTGGGGTTGCTTAGCTCGGAGAAGAGAAGGCTCAGGGGAGACCTCATTGCTGTCTACAACTACCTGAAGGGAGGTTGTAGCCAGCTGGGGGCTGGTCTCTTCTCCCAGACAACCAGCACCAGAACAAGAGGACACAGTCTCAAGCTGTGCCAGGGGAGGTTCAGACTGTATGTTAGGAAGAAGTTCTTCACAGAAAGAGAGATTGGCCATTGGAATGTGCTGCCCAGGGAGGTGGTGGAGTCACCATCACTGGAGGTGTTTAGGAAGAGACTGGATGAGGCACTTGGTGCCATGGTTTAGTTGATTAGATGGTGTTGGGTGAGAGGTTGGACTCGGTGATCTCTAAGTTCTTTTCCAACCTGGTTAATTCTGTATTCAGTGGAACAACAGCAGAAGCCTACCTGAGGAGTCCATGCAGTCTTCAACACTGCTGGCTGCGAATTTCCAGCCAAGGATACGATGATAGTCTTGCAAAAAGTTTATTGTTCCAAAAGGGGATTCAAAAGAAGCTTTATCTGAAATATCAAAGAAAACAGTAAATGTTTTATGAGAAAAAGCAACAAGACCCTTTGGAACCAAAAGCCATGCATACAGCGGGTAGGTCAGCTGCAATTAGGACATCACATTTATTCCATTATGGCCTAGCCCTGCCAAAAGAGGACTGGTGGACAAGACCTGACATCACTGCCTGTAGGCCCCATAAGAGTCAGCTCCTATTGCTGAGCTTTCCAGTTGTGTAAGATGCTGGTGAAGCTCCCTGCTAGCACATGGAACCAAAATGGTTTTCCTAGAGAGTTCCCAAAGTTGCTTCTGGGTGTTGCTGCCAAGCCTGGTGATGGGGACTGTTTTAAGCACAATAAGCAGAGGGGATCCAGACTTACAGTGACTTCAGGAGCAGTTCCACTGAACTAGCCTGCACTTCTCAGGCAGTAAGATGTTACTCAGCCTGATTAGGGATGGCAAAACATCCTGCTGGCTTTGCCAGACTTAGGAGAAAGAAGCCTTCCTGCAGCAAGTATCAGTGCACTGTGAGTGTATCATATGATGGAGCCTGCAGCACATTTTGTATGCTCCACCAAACCATTCAATGACCAGGATGAAATTACCTCCTAATTCCATTAACCACACACAGCTGGGTGCAGCATAGGACCCTCCCCCCCCCCCCCCCCCCCCCCCCCATACACAGTGGCAGTTTACCTCTTATGCAGCTCATCCAGCTGATTAAGTAGTTGCTGGTTTGCTGGATCAGGACGTTGTTGTCTCCCTCATAGGTGCAGTTGGGGTCGTTGTCGTTGCGGATCTCACCCAGGCGATTCACTTGGCAAGAACAAGGGCACAGCTTCATACATTGCTGGGGGTTCATGCAAGCTAAGAGAGGCCTCTCTGGGGCTAAATGCAAGGGAGTTGTCTGCTCCTGTGTGCTTATCTATTGGTACCAGTGAGCTGGAAACTCTACTGTTTAGCTCGAGATAATGAATATATGGAAAGATTTTGGGGGAGTGTGGCGCTCACCTTACAAGGGGAATTTTCATCTACAAAGCCCCCAGCCTTGTTTTGGGAACTGAGACAGAATCAAATGGACAGCCTGCCTAAATGCCAGTGCAGATGCTGCATGGGTTTAGTTCTTTGTGCTATCAAGTAGAAAATGAACTTTAAAAACAGAGACAAGAGCAAAAGGCCCTTTGCAAACACGGTGCTAACATTCGGACACTGTGATGCAACAGCACTCCAAGAGCACCTCAACATAACCAATCCTCCTCTGACCAGTGTGTGCAGTTGTCTGTGACTTACTGGCAAGGTAACCATGTCCTCCACAAGCTTCTCTGCACTCCTGGGCTGCCTGCTGTGCAGTCCAAGAAGACAGTGGTTTGCTGGCAGCGGATAAGGCATGAATCTCACGTCCCATATCAGCCTTGGTGAAAAACAAGTTACAGGTCACTGGTAACTTTAAGTCTGCAACCAGTCAAAGCCATAGCTGTGTACTGCTTTATAATGAAGAGAGAAGTGACTGGAAATGCATACAGAACTTTTACTGTGCAAGGACAAAGCCTGTTTTTTACTGCCACCAAAAGAACCCCAACAACCTGCCACAACTAAAAAACCTTCCACAGGAACTTTCTCAGATGGGACAGCAATGATTTTGTCCCAGGTAAAGGACACATCTTAGCTGTGCAGCAGACATGGCACAGTCACACTTTTGCTTGAGACTAGTGACTGCACTGGAGACACCCAGAGATAAAGTATCTGATTGAAAACACCAAGCAGATTTGTCTGTGGTTTGTGCAAAGAAGAGAAGCTGGAATCCCCAGCTATAAGTACACAAATCTTTCATGAGCTCTGTGGGAGCTGAAAGAAGCCTGAGTGTCTAAGTGAGAGCTGAGCAATATCCAGCCCATGTGTAGGTCCTAACAATTAATACTGGCAACATTTTTAAACATCAATAAACTGGCTATGCTGTTAGAAAACTGTCCTGGAGCTCTTTTGGTTGAGAATTGGCTCTTGCACAGAGAGATCAGACTTGTTTGTTCTGTGGAGGGCTGATTTCCAGTGGTCTGACCGTGGATCAGAAATGCAGCATTAAGACTCAAAAGTCTTCACTTCTAATTTTCCCTCCAAACATATTTACCCTAGTGCATGAATGTGAATTGCAAACTCAAAGCAGAGCCCCAGAGTCTGGGTAGGAATTAAGAACACTGTCATGGCAGCTTTGATACATGTCCCCTGCAGTAGCACTAACAAGAGAAGCTGAATTTGCATTATCATCATATATTTATGACAAGGAATCCCACAAGGGCCCATAGCCTAAATCCCACAGCAATCAAGGAATCTTTAACCACTCCACCAAAACCAATTTGGATGCTTTTCTGACTTCAGCTTCCATCAGTGCTTTGTATCTCCCACAGTTCCTAAGACACTGCTCTTGCATTCTGGATTGTCAGACACCCTAAAGCAGTTGCCAGCTTATGATAGTAAGAACTCCAGAAGAGCAACTGTGTGGATATCTCACCTGTCTCTGACTCCTTTGCTTTGTCAACAAGCCTGCATAAAACTCTATGAAGTTCCCAAAGAGGGATTTGGAGAGGTGATCCAAGGCATATGCAGCAGCCAGGTAAGGCAGCAGGCGCCATTGCTGGAATGAAAGGGACACAGAGTGCATTGCAAATGACAGGCATTGATCATATGTAGGAGCCTGGAGCAACGGGGTTGGTATCTTCACCCTTGTAACAAGTGGTAGGATGAGAGGACATGGCCTCAAGTTGTGCCAGGGGAGGTTTAGGTTGGAAATTAGAAACTGAAAGGGTTCTCAAAGATTGGAACAGGCTCCCCAGGAGGGCGGTTGAATCCCCATCACTGGAGGTGTTTCAAAGAGGCAGAGATGTGGTGCTGAGGGAAACGGTTTAGCAGCAGCCTTGTGGAGTTAGAGAGCAGTTGGATTCCATCTTAAAGGTCTTTCCCAACCAAGATGATTCTATGATTCTGTATTCTTTATAGTGATCTATATGCAGCTGTCTCAGTATGCTGAACCATCCCATTTGATCTGCCTTGTTCCAACTGGAAAACTGAGATCCATGGAGAAGAGAACTTTATAACCATCTATAAACATAACACCTTGTAACTACACACAAGTTACAGTGATTTCAGTCTAGCTCATGACTGTGTGATAAATGCACTGTTATAGCAGTGCAAAAGTTCCACTAAGCTTTGGGGCCCAACACCAGGGACATGTTCAAACCACCCCAACACTTCCATGGGTGAACAGCAGACAGCCTTTCTCTGAAGAGATTACTACTTTAGGGACAGATAGAACACAATTAACCAGGTTGGAAAAGACCTTTGAGATCAAGTCCAACCTATCACCCAACACCATCTCATCAACTAAACCATGGCACCGAGCACCCCATCCAGTCTCTTCCTAAACACCTCCAGTGATGGTGACTCCACCACCTCCCTGGGCAGCACATTCCAATGGCCAATCTCTCTTTCTGGGAAGAATTTCTTCCTAACATCCAGCCTAAACCTCCCCTGGCACAGCTTGAGACTGTGTCCTCTTGTTCTGGTGCTGGCCGCCCAGGAGAAGAGACCTGGCTACAACCTCCCTTCCGGTAGCTGTAGAGAGCAATGAGGTCTCCCTTGAGCCTCCTCTTCTCCAGGCTAAGCAACCCCAGCTCCCTCAGCCTCTCCTCACAGGGCTGTGCTCCACACCCCTCCCCAGCTTTGTTGCCCTTCTCTGGACACCTTCCAGCAACTCAACATCTTTCCTAAACTGAGGGGCCCAGAACGGGACACATTACTCAAGGTGTGGCCTAACCAGTGCTGAGTACAGGGGCAGAATGACCTCCCTGCTCCTGCTGGCCACAATGTTCCTGGTATTTCTAGGCACTTCAGAGAAACATGAACATTTTGAGTTTTGCTATACCAAGAACTTAGGTCAAACGCCAGGAGAAGGTCCCGAGTTGGAATGAACCCCTCCAGCTGCACTACAGTGACACTTCAGATGGCACTGGCAACTTTAATTTCAGTAACCTCAGCGCTGCTGTTTTGATCTGCAGAAGCTCTGAATCCTGAGTATCATTGCATACAAGGCTGTAGGTGTGAATTCCAGAGTCCTCACCTGTGTTTGGTACTCCAGAACCGGGATTTCTTCATCCTCGGTTGGCCCAAACTGGCGGCGGGCTGCTGAGAAGCGAATGGCAATGGACAAGGCAAGCTTTAAATTGGTGAGGGAAATGGTTGTGATCATAATTCTGCCTGTGGACAGGGATCCCAGAGATGCACTGAAACGCTCTTTGGCATCCTGGAAGGACAAAAGGCACAGACTGAATGGTGAGGCTAACGTTCTGTTTAGAATCATAGAACTGTTAGGGTTGGAAGTGACCTCAAGGATCACCTTTTTCCAACCCCCCTGCCATGGGCAGGGATGCCTCACACTAGAGCAGGTTGTTCAGAGCTATATCCAGCCTGGCCTTCAAAACCTCCAGGGATGAGGCTTCCACCACCTCCCTGGGCAACCTGTGCCAGTGTTTCACCACCCTCACAGGAAAGAACTTCCTCCTAACATCTAATCTGAATCTATCCACTTCTAGTTTTGTTCCATTCCCCTCAGTCCTATCACTACCTGACATCCTAAAAAGTCCTTCCCCAGCTTTCTTGTAGCCCTCTTCAGCTACTGGAAGGCCACAATAAAGTCTCCTAGGAGCCTTCTCTTCTCCAGACAGAACAGTCTCAACTGTCTCAGTCTGTCTCCACAGCAGAGCAGCTCCAGCCCTCTGCTCATCCTCATGGCCCTACTCCAGACACCTTCCATCACCTCCAGATCCTTCCTGTAATAGCAGCTCCAGAACTGGACACAGTACTCCAGGTGGGGTCTCACCAGAGCAGAGTAAAGGGGGAGAATCACCTCCCTCAACCTACTGGCTGTGCTTCTCTTGATGCAGCCCCCACTGCAGGGACACACCTCTGGTAGCATGAGCAGAAGCCCAGAGGACTTCACAGTTTTATGTCTGATAAGGCATTCAGGCAAGACTCAAAGCAGGATCTCTCAACCACATTGGACTCAGTGGGGTAGTGCTAAGAGCAAGAAGTCAGTAAAATCAGCAAAGTGAGTTGTGACATCTCTGAAAGGCAATTAAAAATCCAGCAAACTGACTGATGAATTCATCCACATTCATCCATTCAGCATTACTGAAGTCCAGGTGTCTGTTTCTGCCCAGGCTCTATTTCTTAACCTACTTGCACCTTTGTATCTTTATTAATGAACCAAACCTTGATTCCTACCTGGACTGCACTTGAGTACTTCCCCTCAGCTGTGACATCTCCAGCCACATTCAATATGTTCTCTTTTGGTATCCTGACGTTGTGGAACATGGCAAATCTGTTCAGACAAACACACAAGCAATGTAAAATCCACCCCAGCACAGCCTGAGGTGTGTACAGCACAGAAGGAAAGGCAGAACAAAGCCAGGACAGCACATTGATCACATCAGTGAATAGAATAGAATAGAATAGAATAGAATAGAATAGAATAGAGTAGAGTAGAGTAGAGTAGAGTAGAGTAGAGTAGAGTAGAGTAGAGTAGAGTAGAGTAGAGTAGACCAGACCAAGTTGGAAAAGACCTTAAAGATCATAAAGTCCAACCTATAATCCAACACCATCTAATCAACTAAACCATGGCACCAAGCACCCCATCCAGTCTCTTCCTAAACACCTCCAGTGATGGTGACTCCACCACCTGCCTGGGCAGCACATTCCAGTGGCCAATAACTCTTTCTATGAAGAACTTCTTCCTCACATCCAGCTTAAGCCTCCCCTGGCACAGCTTGAGACTGTGTATTCTTGTTCTGGAGACAGAGCCCATCAAGCCAGGCAGGTATTCACTAGAGTATGCCTGGGAGAACAAAGGTTTCAGCCTCAGGGCAGCAGAGGGAGGTCAAGGTGGGAAATTATTTGCTCTAAGTCTTTAGTTTGATGTGTTAAAAAAAAAAGACAGAAGATAATGCTTACAACCCCCAAACACCTCACTGAATCTAGGAGACCATTTCAGCAGCTTCCTGTAAACTCATGGAATGGATGAAGGGTGCGTGTCAAGAAGAAGGGGCCAGGCTCTGCTTAGTGGTGTCCTGTGATAGGATAAGGTTTAACGGATACAAACTGGAACCCAGGAGGTTCCACCTCAACACAAGGAGAGACTTCTTTGCTCTGAGGGTGCTGGAGCCCTGGAGCAGGCTGTCCAAAGAGGTTGTGGAGTTTCCTTCTCTGGAGGCTTTCAAGACTCATCTGGACATGTTCCTGTGTGACTTGCCCTAGGTGATCATGCTTTGGCAGAGGGGTTGGACTCAGTGATCTCTAGAGGTCCCTCCCAATCCCTAACATTCTGTGATTGTGTGAACAACTCTTTTCTGCTCAGAACGTTGCTGTGCCGTTGTGACCCACACAATTCTGCTGAGTCACATGCTTTACTAAAGTATTGTTCAGTCCAGTCTGGAGACTGCTTTGGAATGGAGATACTGCAGATTTTCATGAGTCTAAACCACCTATCTGTGAGTGCCACTCATATTACTGTGCTACAAACAAGCACAGAGCTAAAAGAGTGCCTGGAGAAGGGACTGAATGGAGAATTTCCCTTTGTTTAAACTCAGGCAAGGACTTCTGCTCTCTGCCATGTGGCATATTAAAAAGGAAGAGCCAGGTAACCTTTTCTTACTCATGCTGTTCTAGCCCCAGTAAAGAGGGAGGTTGTCAGAATAGGCAGAATGTCCTGAGGATTCCTGTTCTTCAGAAGGAAACAGCTGAACTGCCTCACCCCGATAGGAAACAGAGCTTGATGCACGAGCACTAACATCAGCTCCCCTCACCAATATCTCAGCATCTAACAGCACTTCAAAAGCTGCATTTGTAATCAAAGCAAATTCCTTTTCCCTGCCAATGCAGCCTGATCTATTTAATAAGGCACAGGAGAGCCAGGGCTTTCACATTAATAAATTACATAAGGGCTGAATAGCTGCACGTGCTTTAGAACTGGGAGCTGTTTCCAAGGAAACATATCTGCACGCTGGATTTCTCCAGCCTTAGACAGCCACAGAGACAAGCATGCTATCAGCAGGGAAGTCATTCTGCCCCTGCACTCAGCACTGGTTAGGCCACACCTTGAGTCCTGTGTCCAGTTCTGGGCCCCTCAATTTAAGAAGGACATTGAGACTCTTGAATGTGTCCAGAAAAGGGCAAAGAGGCTGGGGAGAGGCCTCGAGCACAGCCCTGTGAGGAGAGGCTGAGGGAGCTGGGGTTGCTTAGCCTGCAGAAGAGGAGGCTCAGGGGAGACCTTATTGCTGTCTACAACTACCTGCAGGGAGGTTGTAGCCAGGAGGGGGTTGGTCTCTTCTCCCAGGCAACCAGCACCAGAACAAGAGGACACAATCTCAAGCTGTGCCAGGAAAGGTTTAGGCTGGAGGTGAAGAGAAAGTTCCTCCCAGAAAGAGCTGTTAGGCATTGGAATGTGCTGCCCAGGGAGGTGGTGGAGTCACCATCCCTGGAGGTGTTGAAGAGGGGATTGGATGTGGCACTTAGTCATGAGGTGTTGGGTGACAGGTTGGACTTGATGATCTCTGAGGTCTTTTCCAACCTTTCTGATTCTATGATTCTCTCCTAGCCGCACAGCAGCCACTCACTGCCATTAACACTGCTCAACAGGGCTGTAGGAAGTGCCACTTTCAGTGACACAACCACTTTGATACAGAGGGAAATTCAGAATTGCCCAAAACTTGACTTCTGCCTTTTTCATATCTCTGAAAATAAAAAACCTACTTAAAAAAAAAAACAAACCCAAAAAGGACATTTTGGTTAAATTTGCATTCCCTGCTCCCTATCTCCCTAATTAAACCCACCACAATTAAGCCTGTACAGCAAGCCCAGTGTTCTTGAGCAACAGCAGCTATATTAGACACAGCTTCAGCTTTTGCATAACATCAGAGTCACAGGATGGGTTGGGTTGGAAGGGACCTTAAGATCATCTAGTTACAACATCCCTCTCATGGGCAGGGACACCTCTCACTAGACCAGGCTGCTCAAGTCCCCCTCCAACCTGGCTTTGAACACTTCACAGAGATGGAGCCTCCAAGGACTTCTCAGGGAATCATCACCTTACAGGGAAGAAGCTCCTCCCAATGTCTAATCAACTTTCTTCCACTTTGAAGCCATCACCCCTCCTCCTGTCACTCCAAGCCTTTGTCAAAAGTCCCTCCCCAGCTCTCCTGTAGCCCCCTTCAGGTACTGAAAGGCTGTTCGAAGGTCTCCCCGCAGCCTTCTCTAGGTTGAACAGTCCCAACTCTCTCAGGCTTCTGTCAGAGGACAGAGGCTCCAGCTTTTGTGATACAATCCTGATCAAATCTAGAGGAAGTCTTTTGAAAACACTTTTTGAAAGTTTCATTCTAATCTTTCCAACATAAATATTTGGCTAATTCTCTGCCTCATCAAAAACCATCTGGAATGATGTGGATTAAAGCCCATATTACCTTCCTCATGGGGTCTTTTTTCCCCCCACAACCAGTGAACCAGAAGATTTCTAATCATTATGTAGCAATTTAGTTTCTTCAAATCAAGATCATAGAATCATAGAATTGTCAGGATTGGAAGGGACCTCAAGGATCATCCAGTTCCAAGCCCCCTGCCATGGGCAGGGACACCTCACACTACAGCAGGTTGCTCACAGCCACTTCCAGTCTGGCCTTAAAAACCTCAAGGCGTGAGGCTTCTAACCACCTCCCTGGGCAACCTGTTCCAGTGTCTCACCACCCTCATGGGGAAGAACTTCTTCCTAACATCCAATCTGAATCTACCCACTTCTATCTTTGTTCCATTCCTCCTAATCCCATCATTGCCTGACACCCTAAAAAATCCCTCCCCAGCTTTCTTGTAGCCCCCTTCAGATACTGGAAGGACACAACAAGGCCTCCTTGTAGCCTTCTCTTCTCCAGGCTGAACAGCCCCAACTCCCTCAGTCTGTCCTCATAGGAGAGGACGAGTTCAAAGAACAGTTAAGCTTCTCCCCCTGAAATTAGCCATTACAGACACATAATTGCCTTCATTTTCTGTATACCACTATTGAAATAAACTCACATAATATGGCAAAACCTTGAGGAAGCTAAAGAGAGAGAGAGAGAAAACTAGCAATTAAAAAATCACACATCTGCATAAAGAAATAAGTTATAGGCCTGTGAGCAGCAGTGCTGAAAATAAAAGCAGAACCTAACAAGACCTGGGAGTCAAGACACCCTAGTGAGATCATTGCCAACTGCTGTTATGCTTCTTCTCCAAGGGCTTTGCTGTTGGCAGTTGTTAACCATACTGGCCAAGATGAACTTGGACATATTAAAGAGAAATGGTCAGGTTTCATGAAGTCACTGAGCACGTCTCTAAATGGTTATTAGCCCAGAAATCAGAGTGAATAGCCATGGACCACATCTGGCAATGCAGTTAGGGGGAAAGCTCCTTAAAGAATTGCAGAAATCTCTTCCAGCAATGGAGCTATAAAGACAGTCATGGGGATATCAGGTACCAGCAGGGCTGGAAAATGGCTGCATTTCACTTGGTGATGACATGACCATAGGGTTGAAAGCTACCCTGCTAGGGCCTCTTCTGCATAGCATATGTGTGACTGGGATCAAGAAAGACAGAGAGCTGTCACTTCAAACACACAGCTCAGGGCTCTTACAGCAGTGTGCAGGTCTGCACCATGGAGCCCACAGGTAAACCAACCCTAGCCCACAGAGTTCTACCTGCATAAGCCGAGCAGACTGAAGGCTATGCCAGAAGCAGCATTCTTAGATTCACTGCATTGTTTTGGTAGGAAAAGCCCTTTAAGCTCATCTAGTCCAACCATTCTCTAACTCTGCCAAGGCTGGGGCTAAAAACCATGGCCCTTAGCACCACATCTGTGCCTCTCTGAAACACCTCCAGGGATGGGGATTCAACCAGTTCCCCAGGCAGCCTGTGCCAGGCGTTGAGAACCCTTTCAGTGAAGAAGCTTCTTCTAATATCCAGCTCTCCTTTTACAGCTGCCATTCATTCCACTGGATCACCTGGATCCTCAACAAGCAGAGCTTTTGCAGTGGGTGGGTTTTTGCCTCAGTTACTTCCATTGTGAGAGCTCAGTGAACAGCACATCTCTGCCAGAGCACTAGCAACAGGTGGACATTTTTATTTGTGAAAATGAAGACTGAAGCTCTTGCATCCCCTGCTGGAAGTTTGATTTATACTTTGCCAACAAGGCACAAAACCAGTCTAAACTCTCCATAAATAACACTGGAGTCCTCTTTTCAGCCACTGATGTACTGATTACACAAATGGTTGTAAATGGTAGAGAGAGAAAAACACTTTCAGACATTGTAATGTGATTTTGTCTGGGTAGCTGAAGTTACAAAGACCTGCAATCCCATGGGATTTTGGGGAATTCCAATATGAAGCTCTGAGACTTAGAAGCAGCAGGCCAGCTGACTGGATTTACACTGCAAAAATTCCCACATCCCTTCTGGAATTCCTTCTCTCAGTGAAAACATCACACTCTGCACCAGCAGGAAATTAGCCTTCAGCCAAATGACCCAAGAGATTCATTCTTTTCCAGAGCCAGAAGAGACAGCCACCATCACCTACTCTGTTTTCTTACATAGCATAAATCAACGTTATTTCCCAAGAGACCTCTGGAATTTCTTCCCTATGCCCTACCAAAGTGTTTAGGATCTCAACATTCTGTGCCTATATTGAAGATTGGTAGCATCAACTTACTGAAGTGCAGGCATGAAGCCTGGCAACTGCCAGAGATGTCAGATTCTGGCCTTCACTCTGACCATTTAGAATCATAGAAGCAATAAGGTTGGAAAAGACCTCAGAGATCATCAAGTCCAACCTATCACTCAACACCTCATGACTAAGTAAACCATGGCTTCAGGTGCCACGTCCAATCCCCTTTTGAACACCTGCATGGAAGGTGACTCTATCACCTCCCTGGGCAGCACATTCCAATGGTAAATTACTCTTTCTGGGAAGAACTTTCTCCTCACCTCCAGCCTAAACTTCCCCTGGTGCAACTTGAGACTGTGTTCTCTTGTTCTGGTGCTGGTTGCCTGGGAGAAAAGACCACCCCCCAACTGTCTACAACCTCCTTTCAGGTAATTGTAGAGAGCAACCAGCTCCCCTGAGCCTCCTCTTCTCCAGGCTAAACAACCCCAGCTCCCTCTCCTCGTGCTCAAGGCTGTGCTCGAGGCCTCTCCCCAGCCTCGCTGCCCTTCTCTGGACACATTCAAGTGTTTCAATATCCTTCTTAAATTGAGGGGCCCAGAACTGATTTATGCTGAGTTTCACTACATGGAAACATCTCTGAGTGACCAAAGTGTCTGTGACAGCTGAACCAGACTCCACACATACAGCAAACACCTGGCAAGGCATGCAGCAGAGAGCAGCACCTGCAGGCATAGCTGAATGGAATGCTTGCCTACACAGCATGCTCCTGCACTGCAGGCTGTGCTTTCTCTGGGCTAAGACAGGATGTAAGATTACTAAGGTACTGCTAAACTACACAGGAGAAGACGCTGACAAGGCAGTGGCTGCTAAAATGCCTCCCTGTGAATGCAGGTTTTTTGCAGATCATGCAACCAACAGCTGATTCTCCAGAACTGGCACAGCTTGTTGTCAACACAAGGTTAGGAATCTTTGAACTCCCCAGTGCCCAGCCAGGCCTTCTGAGAAGCAATGGGTACAAGTGCTGACATTTTGGACAGCTCCAGGTGAGCAGGAAGGTTGCAAGGTGAAAACCATCCCTCCAGTTCTTGTGAACAACTTTGGCATCTAGTCTGAGACCTCTCTGAAGAAGTTACCTGAGGTACATCAGGAACAGAGAACTTGAAGTGAAGGAAGGCTATCTATCAGCATTGGGGCCCCATCCCTCACACTTAATTTGCAGGTGCTCTCTGAAACTTCAGCTTTCCTAGTGCAGGAAATGTCTTAATCCACACTTCAATGAGATGGAGATCCATGAGTGGAGCTCCTCTGGTACTGCAGTTAGCAGCAAATAATAGTTTTTTACAGCAGCATATGCAAAGTAAGCAGAAAGCTTAGCAAGTCCTATCACTGCTTTAAATGCTATGTGGTGGCACAGCTCAGATAAAGGACTGGTTAGGCCACACCTTGAGTACTGTGTCCAGTTCTGGACCCCTCAGTTTAAGAAGGACATTGAGACTCTTGAATGTGGCCAGAGAAGGGCAATGAGGCTGGGGAGAGGCCTCGAGCACAGCCCTGTGAGGAGTTTAGGCTGGAGGTGAGGAGAAAGTTCTTCCCCGAGACGAGTTGTTCACCATTGGAATGTGCTGCCCAGGGAGGTGGTGGAGTCACCACCCCTGGAGGTGTTCAAGAGGGGATTGGACGTGGCACTTGGTGCCATGGTTTAGTCATGAGGTCTGTGGTGACAGGTTGGACTCGATGATCTTTGAGGCCTCTTCCAACCCTGGTGATTCTGTGATTCTGTGACTCCATCTGGCATGGAGATGGGAGGTCACTGGTACCTCTTTCTTCCAGTGTGTTATGTGGATTCTCATTCAGCTTGCTCAGCTGTTCACAGGAATTTCAAATGCAGGAAGGTATTTTAGGAAGTGCCCCATTTCCACCCCCCCAGCAGATCAAAGGACAACTGAGTTTTTCAGTGCCATGCATGCTGATGCACTGTGCCAAGCACAATCTTCTCCCTCCTTTGTGTTTCGCACAAAGATATGCAGCAAATTGAGAGTGAACAGCAGGATTTGAACGTTTCCACAGAAATATGGCTCATGCTGCTGTGCCATCTGGTGGCTACTAGATTGGAATGGAGGTGCAGGCAAAACCAGCCACCACGACCCAACCACCCTTCATTTCCAGACCTTTCCTACACTTGTTTTTCCTAAAACCCCTTCATTTTCTGTATTTTTTGTCTTTGTTAGCTGTCTTTGTTAGCTGTCTTCAGCTAACAAAGCATCCATGAGAATGAGGTGCACAAACAGTGCTACTTTTGGCACTGCAGCCTGTTTGTGACCTCACAGACAACAAACTACAGCAGACCTCTGACCTTCTGGACAGCAAGTCAAAGCTATTATGTTTGAACCCAGCATCTCTCAGGGTGTCTGCACTTTGTTTACTGCAGTGGCATGGAGCTGTAATGAACTGAAGCAACTGAATAGGGTAAATATGAGACAAAGAAGAGTTTCTCCCTCACACTTACTATTTTAGGTCTCTGTCTTTACACAGAGCTATGCAACTAATACAGGGGTATGAATCATTGTTTTTACATCAGAGTTGTTTTAGTGCAGAAATCTACCTCAATTTCCCCACTGCCTCTCCTCCATCTATGAGATCTCACCTGGAGTGCTTTTTCCAGGTCTGGGGCCCCCAACACATGAGAGACATGGACCTGCTGGAGAGGGTCCAGAGGAGGCCACCAAGATTATCAGAGGGCTTGAGAACCTCTGCTATGAAGACAGGCTGGAACAGCCTGGAGAAGAGAAGGCTCCTGTGAGACTTTAGAGCTGCATTTCAATACCTGAAGGGCGCATACAGGAGGGCTGGGGAGGGACTCTTCAGAAGAGCCTGTGGTGATAAGACAAGGGGCAATGGAGCAGGGGAGACTTAGGTTGGACATCAGGAGGAAGTTCTGCACAATGAGAGTGGGGAAATACTGAACAAGCTGTCCAGAGATGTGGTTGAGGCCCCACCCCTGGAGACATTCAAGACCAGACTCAATGTGTCCCTGGGCAGCCTGATCTAACTGGAGGTACCCCTGCTGACTGCAGGGGTGTTGGACACGATGACCTTTGAGGGTCCCTTCCAACCCAATGCACTCTGTGAATACTTTAGCAGTGACACTTCCTATTCCAAACAGTGGGAGCAGCAGAAAGACCCAAGGTTATTCAGGTATAAAATACTGAAATTCAAGATTTTCCAGCCTGGGTTGTTGTTTGCTTTTTAAAACAGCAACTTAAAGCCATGAGTGAATAGCTCAGAAGTAAAGCCAGGACTGACACAGGAGGAGACTGGAACCCCAAATGCCTCCTCCTCCAAGCAGATTCACTTACCCATTATCAAACCCATTCTGCCCAACTTTCTTCCCTATGTCTCCTACCATCACACCTGGCATTGGCAGGAGAGTTTTTGTGTCTCGAATCTGCAGGGAAAGGGAACAAAACAACAACTCACTTGTGGAACACTGCAAGCTATGGGTTGAACTTTCCAAAGAGTGGAAATAAATATTCCCAGCCTGTACTCTGTTCTTAACAGTAAAAAGAAGCTCTTTTCAAGCACTTCATTCTGGATGTGACTTGCACTTAAGTATCCCTTAATGAAAATTACTCTGGCAATGAGACTAATTACATCACTTTGTTAAATAGGCCTTCACACTGATGACTGCTCTCATCAGACTAGAACTGAAACCTTCCTCAGGTGCACATAGCAGGAACAACCTGAGCTTTTATGTACCAATCACCTTTGAGGTATTCCCCAGGTTTATGGCAGATCCTGCTCAGTTTGCACCTGATTCAGTTTGCTCTGTACAACTTCTCTATGGCACTCCCAGGTTTTCTGATGCCTTTAACCTTAGAAACTGATCTCTGTGGTAGAGGCTTGCAGGTGTCAGGCAGGGGTCAGCACTGGGACCAGGACTATTCAATCTACTCATCAGTGACCTTGCTGAGGGTACAGAGGGCACTGTCAGCCAGTTTGCTGATGACATCAAACTGGGAGCACTGATGACACTCCCTCAGGCTGTGCTGCCATTCAGCCAGGCCTGGGCAGGCTGGAGAGCTGGGCAGAAGAAATTGAAGGAAATCCAACAAGGACAAAGGTAGAGTCTTGCATCTAGGAAACAACCACCCCATGGACCAGGACAGGCTGGGGACTGACCTGGCTGAACCCTCACAAAATCAGTGAACATTTAAAATCCAGTGGACTTCCTGGAACTGGAATGAAGGCCAAGCTCATTAATTAAAGAATCTTCTGGTCAGATGTGAACAACAGCATAGGCAGAAAGTCTTTCATTTGAACCCCCTCTCCCCCTACCCCTCAAAAACAGGAGAAGATTAGCAGTATTTCTCCCCTACCTGTACAAGAAAAGAATGCAACCCTTGGCACTGCCCATCAGGGGTATAGAGCTGGGCATACACAACTGCATGAGTGGCATGCTTCCCCATATTACCAGACCAGAACTTTGCAGCTTCAAAGTCAGGAGTATGGATGATAAATTCCTGTAGCCAAAAAAGCAAAGAGCACATTATGTAAATGATAAAAATCAGCACATGCCTTTTTCTTTTTGTGTTTGTGCCCATGGAAGTGCTTTGAAAACATCCAGTAACTTCCAGGGTTTCATTCTGTACTCCACTCCCACAGCTGAGCTCCCTCTGTGTTCAACTTGGGAGAGAATTCCTGTAGACAGGAAAAACTTGGAGCTGCAAAACCAGCAGGAATCTGTTTGTTTGCCTTAGGAATAAATGAAGGGGAGAGAGAGCTGCCTGTGAACTGAGGCACCCACAGCACAGGACCTGTGATACACTTCTCTGCTTTGGTTTTCTTCAATCAAATCTCCCTAAAATCATTTTCCCCTCAATGTATCCAGCTTTTTCTTCTGCCTTTCAAGCTGAACTCAATTCTTTCTTGTTAATCAAAGAAATCCTTGGATCGTTCTGTCCTGTCAGCAAGTAACCTGAGTCTCAGAGTGTCAAACGTGATTCCTGTGCAGCAAGGACCAATCTGAGAGTTAGGATCAAAGGTGGCACTAACATGATTCCTCTGCAGCAAGGACCAACCTGAGTGTTAGGATCAAAGGTCCATAACAAGAGAACACAGTCTCAAGCTGCGCCAGGGAAGGTTCAGACTGGATGTTAGGAAGAATTCTTCACAGAGAGAGTGATTGCCCATTGGAATGGGCTGCCCAGGGAGGTGATGGAGTCACCATCATTGGAGGTGTTTAGGAGGAGACTTGATAGGGTGCTTGGTTGCATGGTTTAGTTGATTAGGTGGTGTTGGATGATAGGTTGGACTCGATCTCGAAGGTCTCTTCCAACCTGATCTATTCTATTCTATTCTATTCTACTCTAAAGGTGGCACAAACATGATTCCTGTGCAATAAGGACCAACCTGAGTGTTAGGATCAAAGGTGGCACAAACATGATTCCTGTGCAGCAAGGACCAACCTGAGTGCTAGGATCAAAGGTGGCACAAACATGATTCCTGTGCAGCAAGGACCAATCTGAGTGCTAGGATCAAAGGTGGCACAAACATGATTCCTGTGCAATAAGGACCGACCTGAGTGCTAGGATCAAAGGTGGCAGTGGTCCGGATTCCTTTAGTATTGGTTCCGTGGCTGAGCTCAGTCAGGGCAAAACATCCAAAAATCTAAGCAAGGAGATACAAGGCACAGCTCAAGCTTTTGTTACAGCAATTAAAACAGTTAAAATTTTCAAACGACTGCAAATGTAGCTACTGGAAAGTCATTCACAAGTGTAAGAAACCAATCAAATGGAACCTTGAGGAGAGGACATCATGCCTGCCGTGGGGGGAACAGCTGCACTGTGACTTTGCTGACGGCTGACTCATTCAGGCAGGTACAGATTGTTACATCCAAGGGTCAAGTTTGCAGCTCTCTGGGTTGAAATAACCATTGGGTGGTGAAAATCAGCAGCTCTGCCTGCATTGCAAGCAGTTCTGGGAACTCTTGAAGTTAGGAGAAAAACAGAACGAGGCTTTTTGTATTCAAAGTTGCAAGCAGCCTGCATTACAGATAAGTTTGGATAAAGGATACATTTGCCTTGCCCAGCGGGGCACTGACGGAGTCCTCACCGCTGGAGGGGTTTCAAAGCCATGCAGATGTGGTGATGCAGGATGCGGTTTGGAGGTGACCTCGCAGTGCTGAGCTAACAGTTGGACTTGGTGAGGTCAGAGATCTTTTCCAATCTAAATTATAGTGTGGCCAGCAGGGAGGTCATTTTGCCCTGTGCTCAGCACCGGTTTGGCCACACCTTGAGTCCTGTGTCCAGTTCTGGGCTCCTCAGTTTAGGAAAGATGCTGAGTTGCTGGAAGGTGTCCAGAGAAGGGCAACAAAGCTGGGGAGGGGTTTAGAGTACAGCCCTGTGAGAAGAGGCTGAGGGAGCTGGGTTGCTTAGCCTGGAGAAGAGGAGGCTCAAGGGAGACCTTCTTGCTCTCTACAGCTACCTGAAGGGAGATTGTAGCCAGGTGGGGCTTGGTCTCTTCTTCCAGGCAACCAGCACCAGAACAAGAGGACACAGTCTCAAGCTGCACCAGGGGAGGTTTAGGCTGGATGTGAGGAAGAAAGTCTTCATTGAAAGATTGATTGGCTATTGGAATGTGCTGCTCAGGGAGGTGGTGGAGTCGTCATCACTGGAGGTGTTTAGGAAGAGCCTGGATGGGGCACTTGGTGCCATGGTTTAGTTGATGAGATGGTGTTGGGTGGTAGGTTGGACTTGATGATCTCAAAGGTCTTTTCCAACCTGGTTAATTCTATTCTGTTCTATCAATGCATGCATTCACTTGGTACTCAGCAGCCTTTGGGAACACCTCCTGCTTGAAGTCACACTGAAATGTATGTACTGGAACTCTTTACCCTAGACTGGTTTGGCCTATAGTAGCAAACCTCTGATAAGCAAGTAAGAATAAAAAGAAACACACCACAAAAGCCCCAAACGCAACCCAACAGTGAAACCTCAGGCAGAATTATCCTGGCAATCACATTTCCTTAGACTTTTGTGTAGATTGAGAGTCATTAGAAGAATTCATCTGATTTCTAGCATGGGATATCAAATCCAAACTGTGCCAGTGTACTGCTGTCTACCAGCAGGCAGATAAACACAGTGTCAGAAACCTCAGTGACCAAGGGAGGTGGATGGCTGGCAAACTGATAAAGAGTAAGAAAGCAAGCATGAAGCTCAGTTTGGGTGTGCTCAGCACATTTCTCTTGCAAATCAAAGAGGGACAAGGCCAGACTGTGAATGTTGCCTGCAGGGCCAAATGGCATCAGCAGGAGAAATTGTTTGGGGTTGGTTCTTTCTGCATCACACTGGCTGCACTTCTTCTGCAGGGCACCTGGTCCTGAGTCCCCACTGGACTCCATGGGGTGTTTCTGTGGCTTTAAAGCATTATTAATTCCTGTTTCATAGCACCAGAATGGAATGTTTACAGCACCAAGGCAAGAGTATGTGTGGCACAGTGTATCATGCACACGTGGGAGCGTCTGAGCACGCAGAACTTGCTAGGATATACTTTTAAAGGCCAGTGGACAGAGACAAAAGTGGTGTGGTGCCATCTACACTCCTTTTGGGAGGAGTCCTCAGACTTTGTTGGCCTGTTAACTTGGAAAATCTTCAACAGATCCAGCAAGTGGCAGAATAGCCAGCAGTGAGGACAGGCAGAGTTCACTCCTTCATTCTGCACTGGTCATTTCTTTAGCTATTTAGAAGTACCTAGGAGGGTACAGAGATTAGGAAGAACTCAAGGGTGCAGACAGTGCCATGGTTTTGATGGCTGCCAGTTCTCTCAAGTTATCCAAAAATAAATTTACCTCCATGCTGTAAATTTTTTGGATGATGTCTGCAAATCTGTTAGCAGCACTCAAAATTGCACCTCCAAATGCCTGTGAAAACAGAGAATTCCTGATGAAATCAGAGCCCACATGATGCGAAGCACAAGTTGCACACCCTAGCAGTACTGATGGCCTTGAGAGAGCCCAGGGGAAGTAGGCTGCACAGTAAACTACTACTTAGACTACAGCTAGGGGAAGCAAACCAGGATTTGATCTTGTCAAGGCCTCTTTACAGAGAACTGAAATGTTCACAGTTCTGAGCTGTTCAAGTCTTCACTGTAAACTCTTAAGCTGCTTAATGAGCTCACTTTCAACTCAGTGTTGGTGATGTCCCCTTGAGTAAAGTAAAAGCTGAAGCCTGTTCTAGTTTGGTTTATTGCAGATGGACGGAGAACTGAAGGCAGTTGCTTCAAGATCAGACAAGAACACTGCAAAGGTACCTTCAGGTTTTCTAGATGGATATTAACATAACAAACCTCAAATTCCCAGACCATCCCCTGCCATGTGACTAGTAAAGCTTAATAAGTTCAACTGATAGTATTTAACCACCTCTGTCATCAAGTATTCTTCCTGAAAGACTCATCTAGGGAGCAGAATCCCAGCCAGTGATGTCAGCAAGAAACTTTTTACTGGTTTCTCCTCCTTCTGGATTCTGCCCTTACTCAACACAGGGAAGTTCCTCATACCTCTATCTGTAGCAAAGACACAGGTACCAGATAAGGCACAACAGCCAAGCTCTTTGGCTGCTAATGCCACAGAGAGGAGGCAGAGGATTAGCCAAAAGAGGGTGGAACTGTAACATCAGAACACCTTCCTGCAGCTCTGTCTACTGTTCCACCATGACTTTTCAAGTGGGCTTCCAGGGGAGACAGGGCTTAAATGACAAAGATCTACTAACCACATCCCACAGCTCTGATTTTTGTAAACAGTTCAAACAGTATTGAAAACAAAGGCCTGGAGAAAGACAGCTCTTTAATAAAGCAGGCAGAAAGCAATGGAATTACAGTACTGCCAAGACACGTACATTTAAATCCACCCTTTTTGAGCTGTACTTACCCCACAATGTAAGCAGTACTGGATACACACAGACCAGTCATACATTCCTACAGAGGCTATCATAGTAAGTAGCTTCAGTGGGTTCTCCATGACCTCTTGTTGAGTAACAAACTCATACTCAAAGAGCCTTTTCAAGCGCAGGAACGTCAGCTCCTGGTATTTCTCACGGCACAGATCTTCTCCAGGGTGATGTGCAAAGAGAGGGTCACTCTCCAGAGCAGAGAAGACTCTGTTCTTCAAGGGGGAAAAAGCTGACATGAGAATGTTTATCTAAAAGCATTAACAAATAATAAAGTTCTTCTAGGATAATACCAGGCCTCAAACTACTTTAGTTTGCTAGGAAGATGTAAATGTATCAAGTGGTGATGGGTTATGCCCATCCTGAAAGCAGGGGGGAGGGCTTGTGAGAGCATTGCCCTCCCTGCAGGGGGTTTTCTCCCCTGGGAAACTGAGGTTTGGCTGTTCCACTCCCCCTCCCTGCCCAGCAAAGCTATAAAAAGGAGGACACTGCAGCCATTAGCTCTCTGGGTCCCTGCCTTTGTTTGGATGAGGACTGCTGGTGGCTCCCTGCTTCTCTGCCACGTGGTCAGGCCTGATCCTTCTCCCTTCTACCTCCACTCCTCTTCAAAGAGACTGGTTTTGTATTCTTATTTTTTTTTCTCCCATCCATCCTTGTTCCTTACCCTTGTGAACCCTACCTGTTATTGTTACACATATATATATACACACACACACATATATATATGTATATACATATATACAGATTGTTTAAAGAAAATTCTTTACCTCTCTACTTCCAGGCTGACTCCAAATTGTTTCTTGGTAGATTTGCTCCTTCCCTTTCTTTTTCCTCTCTATTGGGAAGGAGGAGGGGGGGAGCAGGGGAGGGATTCTCAGCCTTGCCCCTATCTGAGCTCTTAAGTCCCAGTTAAGGCTCAAACCACCACACAAGTCAAAGCCCCAGAGAACTGTGAACATAAATTTAAATGGTTTGTTGTCATAGGTACAATTCATGCAGCTACAACTGAGGAAAGCTCCTCCATCACAAGGTAATAAATGAGGGACTGATCCAATCAGAATGTAAGAAAACAGTGGGGTAAAACCTGCTTGCTTTTGATAGCAGCTTCATTATCACACTGTTATGAAGCTGCTTGGCAGGATCTGAAGGGCAGAGGCCCTCAGTCTGAGGATAAAGGTGAGGCTGCAGGGGGTGCATTCACATGGAAAAACGCCATGGTGGTGAAGCCATGGAGTACCACAACTGCTCTGGTCCCAGATGCAAGGAGAATTGTACTTCATTTAATGAAAACATCCTCTGCAGCCATTCAGTATGGGGATGTGTATCTCTTACATGCTTCCACGTGGATTTTGTTTTACATTAGATGATATACCATGGCAATTTTTTTCCCCACCCCTGTGTCTTCACAATACCCATCAGTATCAACATCTTCTTAACTGGCTGCCACGGAATTCAGAGTAAACACTCTCCCTCTGGCAATCACTTCTACTACTATCTCCCAAATTGAAACATGCTTACAATTCCTGCAGGATTTACCTTAAGCTGGATGATATCTTCACCATCCAGTAGCACTGCCAGCTCTCTCCAGTTGAAGGAAGCCTTCTTACGATAGCTGCAAAGTGGCCCTTTAGGGAAATCTGGCAGCAGCATTTCCCATGAGCTTTGGTTGCCAGGGGCTTCTTTCAGGTTCAGTGGAGATGCCATTGCCAGCTACAACTGCACCAAAGACACATCACAAGCTGATGCAGCACAGATGTGCCACTTTCAAGAAATCCAAAGTGTTGCTAATTAAATCCACAGGCTTGTGCAAATGTATGAATGCAGCAGTGCAGAGCCAACTAAACCCTTGCCCTTCCAGCCTTCTAATTCAATTGGCTTCATACCATCTTCCTTCATACAAGGAAAAAACCCAAACCCTTTGACCAAATGTAAATGAATTACCTGATCTTTGTTATTGAAACATGAACAAAACCTTTGGAAATCAGCAAAACCTGAACTATTTTGGGACAGGGTTGGTTACTATTGTGTAGTAAGAAAGGGGAAAGAGCTGAAAGATACAAGCAAAGCAATACCTAACAGAATGTGGTGTTGGGCCATAGGCTGGACTTGATCATAGAATCATAGAATCAGTAAGGTTGGAAAAGACCTCAAAGATCATCAAGTCCAACCTGTCACCCAACACCTCATGACTACTAAACCATGGTACCAAGTGCCATGTCCAATCCCCTCTTGAACACCTCCAGGGATGGGGACTCCACCACCTCCCTGAGCAGCACATTGATGATCTCAGAGGTCTTTTCCAGCCTCAACATTTCTGTGATTCTGTAATATCTGTTACTTCACTTCTGATATACATGGAATTGTGTATATAAAAGCAACTCCACATGCAAACCCTGTTCACATGCAGGAGGTGCCTATCTCTTAAGTCTCCTATTGCTCAAGACTAAATTTTGAGCAGTATAAAGCATGAACTTTGCAACCACACCTCGTTTTCCCCCTCTTTCTTCCCTAAGTTTCCATTTTCATTTCTGTTATTTGGTGGCTTATAACATTTTCAGTCTGACTTCCCACTAAGCATTCTTCGCCGTGCTGAGCTGGCCTCAGTCTCTTGTGTATGTGACCACAAGCAGCAATGTCCCCTGCAGCCCGGTGGCATTTTGCTGTGTGCACCTACGGGCCGTGCAAGCACTCTGCCAAAGCTCACAGATCCAGCAGGATTTCAGGTTTTGGGGATCCTGACCCAAAGAGCAAAGCCCGCGCTGCTCCCAGCAGCAGATGCGGCAGTGCCCTCTGCTGCCTGCTCAGATCACACCCGGCAGCTTCTGTCTGCGCAGGTGGCAGAGGCCTGGGTTACGTTTGTGAGACGCTGAAGTGATCAGGCAGGGCCAGAGAAGCTGTCCTCATTGTAACAACGGGACGGGAAGGAGCAGTTCTCAAAGGCACTGCCAGGCCATTCAGGTGGAGGGCTGGCCAAGGGGTCAGTACTGATTATAAACACCATACAGAATCACTGGATCACAGAATGTTAGGGATTGGAAGGGATCTTGAAAGATCATCTAGTCCAACCCCGCCTCCCAGAGGAGGATCACCTTCAGCAGATCACACAGGAACACATCCAGGTACATCTGGAATAGCTCCAGAGAAGGAGATGCATTCCAAAAGCTAACAGCTTGTCATTCTACTGCCTCTGCCACTTCTTCCTCATCACCTTGATAAACCTCATTGCTGCATTTCTTCTCTTTCCACCTAATCTTCTTAGGGAGGTAATTGCCTGGTTCTGGACAGAACAGACATAGCACAAGTGGCCTGCAGGGTAGTGCTTGCATGTGACTTCCAAATCTCTGCCAGGATGGTGCACTTTCAGTATTGAGCAACAGATTGGGAAAGAAAGTAAGGGGGTGGGAAAGGCATTGAGAAAGAATATTTCAGCCTGAAGACAAAACAGGTATTACTATTCTAGCTGGTAGAAAAAAACAAACAAGGCAATTCAGGCAGAAGTTCAAGGCTGACATCAAAACTTTGCACTTGCTGCATCTGACTTTATTTACATTGCAGATCAGGGAGACTGCTCGAACAAGGAAACCTAAGGATCCTGTGCTCCCAAAAACATTACAACTTCTGCCTTCACACAGCACTTTAATATAAATTCCCTCCAAGCAAACAGTTTCAAAACTAATCATGAAGTCAGCCCAGGCAGTTGCAAAAGTCAAGCAACCAAGGACTGCCCTAAAGAATAAGTCAGTGTCAGCTTTGGCTGAATTGTTGTGTTATCAACAATTACTCTGCAGAAGGATGACACTGCACAGACACTTGGTAGCTGTCAGGCACACCACACCACCAACCTGTTATCTCAGAAATGCCATAACTAGGAAATGCAGAGCCTCTGGAAGAGGAATGGAGAAAGAGAAGTCAAAGGCAGGGAAGTAACCCACTCGAGTCCTTGGAAGCTGATGGGAGACATTCCGGGTCTCTACAACTCCCAGAAAGGAGATTGGAGGAGGGGATGTTGGTCTCCGCTCATTACTAACAAGTGACAGGACAGGAGGAAATGGCCTCAAGTTGCACATGGGGAGGTTTAAGTTGGCTATCAGAAGCTTCTTGACTGAAAAGGTTCTCAGACACCAGGCTAGCCAGGGAGAGATGAATCCCCAACCCTGGTGGTGTTTAAAAGGTGCTGAGGGACATGGTTTAGCCCCCCACTTGGTGGAGTTAGAGAACCGTTGGACTCGATGATCTTCAAGGGCTTTTCCAACCAGAACAACTCTATGGAATCACAGAATCCGTAAGGTTTCACTGCACCATCGCTACTTGAACTGCCAAAACTCAGGATGGCACCTCCTTTCTGTCCGGTGGTGAGAAAACAGATAAAGCAAACTGCACAGTAGCCTGGGGTCTCTGTAGGGAGCTCTGTCTCCTTGGGGAGCGAAGCAGCGCGGGGGCTCTCCGGCTGTCACTCTCCGAGCGGCGCCGGTTACACAGCCGCAGTCACAAACACAACAGCCACGGTTAAACTGCCCCGGCGCACGCCGGCCCTGGGAGCAGGTGCGTCCCGTTAGCGGCTGTTTATCACCGCGGCAGCTCCCACCCAGTTGGCAGCTGCCGGCTCCCCGGAGAAGGGCTGCGGGGAGGCGCTTCCCTCCTGCCCTGCGGTGAACAGCCCACGGCCGCCCCTCTCGGGGCTTCCCCAACCCGGCCCGGGCTGCCGCGACGCGGTACGTACCTGCGACCGCCGCCGTCCCCGCCTCAGGAACTGACGGCAGCAGCCTGCGACGCGCTCCGCCTCTGGCTGCGCGGTGCGGGTATGGGGCTGGCAGGGACGGCGGCCGTGCGCGATGGCAGCGTCGCGCTCCCTGACGGCTTCTGGGCGGCCGTGCGCGTCTGGCTGGAGAAGCCGCAGGTGCTCAACAGGCGGCTGTGCGGAGCCGCTATCGAGGTGGAGGGGACGGTGCCGCTCGGGGAAGCTGCTTCTTCTGTCGCCGCCGAGCGGGGAGGAGGCAGCGGTGAGGAGCGAGCGGGATCTACCGACTTGGGCTGGCTGTGGAGGGAGGTATTGGGCCAGCTGCCGGCCAGGGACCTGCCGCCCCCTCTCACGCCCTGGCGTGGGCCGGGCCACGGCTGCGAGCTCCGCGCCGTGCTGAGGACGCTGCTGCCCCGGGGGCGGCCCGTCGGATCCCCGCCCGTGAAGGAGCTGTTGGTGCAAGGTGAGAGGGAACCTGGTGCCGGGGCCGTGAGAGAGGGTTGGGTGCCGGGTACCGGGGTGCTGACTCTGTCAGACCTGTTCCAACCGAGGCTGCCTCGCAAATGAGTGGGAGTGCAGGTGGAGTTTTGTCTTCTCGTGCTTCATCTTTTATTTGTGCCTTTCATTTTTACCTTTCATTGTTTTTTCCCCTAGGAAGCATCAGTAGTTGAAATACAACTTCCAGAGGTCCAGCAGGTATAGGATTCTGATTTAAAAGAGCCTTAGGAAGGTGTAGGTGGGGGAGAAGCTAAATGTGTTGTGTAAGGGACTGCTGAGATGGAAAAAGCAACTTAGAGCAGCCAGGCCTGCTTCTGAAGAAGAGGAATATAGAAAAGGGCTATCCTTAAAAAGAAAAGATGAGAAGGGCTGGCATCATGCATGCTCCTGCAGTGAGTAAGATACCCACAGAAAAGATGCTTTTTGTAGTGCAAGCCTAATTACAGGCTTGTATGGCGTGATGGGAGCCTTTGAAGTACTTCCACTGGTGAGGCTGCACCTTGAATCCTGAGCTCAGTTTTGGGCCCCTCACTCCAGGAAGGACATTGAGGTGCTGGAGTGGGTCCAGAGAAAGGGAACAAAACTGGTGAAGGCCTGGAGAACAGGTCTGGTGAGGAGCGACTGAGGGACCTGGAGTTCTTCAGCCTGGAGAATAGAATGTGGGGAGACCACATTGCTCCCTACAGCTCCTTGAAAGGAGGTTGGAGCTGGCTGGGGTTGGCTTCTCCTGAAAAGTATCAAGGCGGTTTGTTTGGACGGCCCCCTGAAAGAAAAGTATCAAGGCGGTTTGTTTGGACGGCCCCCTGAAAGAAAAGTATCGAGGCGGTTTGTTTGGACGGCCCCCTGAAAGAAAAGTATCAAGGCGGTTTGTTTGGACGGCCCCCTGAAAGAAAAGTATCAAGGCGGTTTGTTTGGACGGCCCCCTGAAAGAAAAGTATCGAGGCGGTTTGTTTGGACGGCCCCCTGAAAGAAAAGTATCAAGGCGGTTTGTTTGGACGGCCCCCTGAAAGAAGAAACCTATTCACAAATGACAACTTAATAAATTGGTCTGAAGAAATCACTTTGGAGATATAGCAGTGAAGGTTTTTGCAACTGGTTTATGAAGTAACAATGCATAGGTAGCATATGTCATGAGGAATATAGTAAATGCCTTTAGAGGCACTGAATTTATTCCCTGTATATTTCCTCTAATGATGCTAACGTTAAAAGTAATTAGCACGTGAGTTTGAGGCTCCATGGTGCCACTCCTGTTTTGCTGCAGCAACCTTTCTTTGCCCCACAGAGTAATAAATGGGTCACTATTTGGATATCTTTTTCAGATGTTTCTAATGGGACTGTGACCTTTCTGCCTTTGGAAGAAAGCAATGAAGGAAAATACCAACTTAAAAAGTCCAATATTTATCAAATTCAACTGAAACACACAAAAGAGCAGGAATGGTAAGTTGTGGGAGTGAGAGAAGAAGCAGACTCCACAAGTTGTTGCAGGGATCACACCATGGTTTAGCACTTGTATCTATAACATTTGGTTTGTCATTGCCTGCTTAGTAATTTACAGTAGTGGTGTGGTCTTGGTGGGGAGTGTTGGCTGAAAGGAACATCTGCAATACCCAAACCAAATCAGTTTCAATGTGTACATTAACTGTACAAGTGTGTGGTCTAGAAAAAGTATGTGTTTGGGTCTTGGGAGCGAGCTTTTCCTGTGGGAGAGGTCAGCTTCTGTTAGTGAATTTGAAGGTGAAATTAGCATTGCTGTGAACCTCCTGAGCTTCAGTCTCTGAAGTGTAGGTCACTGGTCATGGGTGTCTGCTGACATAGGTCTAATGAAATCTGAACAAAGTTAGAGATGGTGAAATACTGGAATGTGCCAACTGATGTATTTTCTGTCTAAATATTCCTCTTGTGCTCATGAATTCACTTTTCCTAGTCAGTGTTTAGATGTCCTGCTAATCCAGGCTGTTCAGCGTGTGTGAGTCCTCAGTTGTGTTAATTGCAGCATGGATTCTCATGCAGGATGTGTGAACTGGCAGATACTGAGCAAAGCTGAAGGGAGACTGAGCCACTATTGAGTAATTTCAGTGCTTTATTTCCCTTTTGTATATTATCCTAGTTCTCCAGTCTGCCTCTTATACTTCTGCTGATTTTTCTCCACTTCCTCATTGTTTTCTGTCTTTGAGGTAGCTGACATAATGAAATATACTGTGTTTATAAAAGGTTGATGCTTTGCTTTTATTTTTAAAGGTCTATCTCTGTTGTAGCTCCACTTCCAGAAGACTGGTTTTCAGATGGAATTGCATACCCCAAACTAGCATGGCTTGGAAATGAGCTTCTGGCCAAACTGGCTAAATGGTCTGTGGAGCAGAAGAGCAGTGAGTTTAAAAGCACACTGTCACTCATTTCTGTAGCAAAGTACAGCCAAGTTTATCAAGAACTTAAAGAAAAATACAGAAGGATGGTAAAGGTAAGGTTAAAAATAAATGCAGTAACAGAATCACAGAATGCCTCCAGTTGGAAGGCACCTCAGATCATCTACTCCAACCTCCCAATCATGGGCAAAGGACACCTCTCGACTAGACTTGGTTGCTCAAGGCCTCATCCAACCTGGCCTTGAACACCTGCAGGGAGGAGGCAGCCACAGCCTCCCTGGGCAGCCTATTCCAGAGTCTCACCACCCTGGTACTGAGGAACTTCTTCCTAAGATCCAGCCTAACCCTGCTCTCCCTCAGTTTCAAACCATTCCCCCTTGTGCTGTCTCTAGACACCCTTATGAAATGTCCCTCTGCAGCCTTCCTGCAGGATCCCTTCAAGTATTGGAAGGCAGCTCTAAGGTCTCCCCAGAATCTTCTCTTCTCCAGGCTGAACACCCCTAGCTCCCTCAGCCTATCCTCATAGCAGAATTGCTTCAGCCCTTAGATCATCTTGGTGGCCCTCTGGACTCACTCCAGCAGCTCTGTGTTTCTCTTATGCTGCAGGCACCAGAAGTGAACGTAATATTTGAGGTGGGGTCTCAGCTGAGCAGAGGGATGATACTTCCACTTTCTGTCTTCCTGCTTCTGATTTTGATTCTGTGTGTTCTGTTGTGCCTGTACTGCAAAAATAAATGTTTAGATTCTCATGTTGTTTCTACTGCTGCACAACAGGAGTAACAGAAGCATTTTGCTTCTGAGTTAAGCACAAGGATGCCTGCTCTGTTACATAGCAGTTTACATGTGAACTGTATGTGTGGAGCCAGAATATTCTTGGGTGTTTTACCTTGATCCTTTTGTGGGACTCTCAAATCAATCTTTATTTATTACTTGCATTTTTAATGTGGTTGAAATGCAGAAGTCGTGAGGTACAGGAGCCTGCTGAAGTGGCTGAGTATCCAGATCACTCAGCATTTTGGAAGTCACTTCAGATGATGTTGAAACTAATTTTTCTCTATTTTATTTTTCCCCCCTGCAGGTGTGGCCTGAAGTGACAGACCCAGAGAAATTTGTTTATGAAGATGTTGCCATTGCCACCTACTTGCTGGTAGGGACCTGCTTTCCCTGTTAATATTCAAGAAGGTTCTGTTTCTTCATAACAGAGCTCCTCTAAAGGCAATCGGCCTCTTCACTTTAGAGGTGTTGAATGACCCAAAGTTCTTGCAGGCATACAAGGCAAGAGGAAGGTGGATAGGTGTGGAAAAGGCTATGTATAGTCCATGCAGGAGTTAATGAGGGATTTCTGGGAAACAGCCTAGAGTGCAGAAGTGCAATAATTGGTATGTCTAAAACTGTAAGCACAGCTTGATAATCTCATGGGCTGCCTGCAGCCTCTTTCCTGGTAGCAAAACTTAAGTAGCAGCAATGTTACAAGCTCCAATTTTCCCTAGTTACATGAATTTGAGGGTTTTTGTTAGCCATAGTGAAAATGAAGTGTGCTCTGTAGCTTCTCATTGTAGGAAGAACAGTTTGATAGGGATAGATTTACCCATGCCCTGATGACAAACATCCAGGTACTGACTAATTATGAATTGCATAAATATGTACATGTAGCCACTTAGGTACAGAACAGGCTTTAGAACTGGGCTGGAAGCTTTTGGATCCCTTTAGCTGATGTGGAGTTTGGCACAGCTAGGTAAGTTTTTGAAGTTACTAGGGAGGATTTATCGTGGAGATTTGAAAGAGATTCTTTCCAGTGAGGATAGGGAGACACTGGAACAGGTTGCCCAGGGAGGTTGTGGATGCTCCCTCCCTGGAGGTATTGAGGCTGGGTTGGATGAGGCCTTGAGCAACCTGGGCTGATGGAAGGTGTCCCTGCCCATGGCAGGGGGTTGAAACCTGATGATCTTTAAGATGCTTTCCAACCCAAACCATTCTGTAACTCTGAAGTTGCTGCTTGGTGCAGTAAGCAGAGATGTGACACATCCCAGTACACGGGCACCCGATTGCAAAGGGCATTTAGGGTTTTACTTGGAGCTCTGCTACCACTTCTTTCTTTAATGCAGTGGGTATAAATGCTGCCATGCTGTGACTTGCAGGACTCTAAAAGCAAGTTGGCTTGCTGCTTCCCTTGCTGCCTCTGCTCATCTTTTGCACCTTTGTTTTAGCTGCTTATTCTGTTTCTGCTCAGGGTTGTGCAGCCTTGATTTAATTTCAGCTTCCAGTGACCCAGAAGGGAGTGGAGGATGTGCTTACCACTTAGAAAATCGGTTATTTTCTGCAGCATAATTCCTGCCCCTCTCCATAAATGCTCTCAGTTGTATTTTGATGTTTTTTATTTTCCTCTCTTGGATTTTCTCAGTGTTTATCTTCTGTCCCACCTGCATTCTTTCCCAGCTTTCTCCTTGTTTCCAATAGCCTTTACTGCTTTCTTACAGTGAAACTTGAGAGCCCAAGTCTAAAATGTTTTCTGTTCTTTCCTTAGGTTCTTTGGGAAGAAGAGAGAAAGGAAAAAGGGTTGACCAAGAAACAGTCATTTGTAGATCTTGGATGTGGAAATGGTCTGCTGGTTCATATTCTGAGCAATGAAGGGGTAAATAGAATTGTTGTTTAAATAATGATGAAGAAATAGTCAACGTTCTTGTTATGTTTTCCTTTCACCTGGCATGCAGGTAGCCAAAATTCAGGTCATTCCTGGTGCTGAAATAGGTTTTTTTTTGTTGTTCTAGTTAACAGGGGGAAAAAATGTGGCAACAGCAAAATTCAGTTCCTTGAGGCACAATGTCTGAAACGCCAACCAAGTTCAGGGCCAGTGATTGATCAAAACTCAGTGATGTTAGGCCTGTCTGTTCCAGAGAAGAGTTTCCCACTTTTGGGAGGACATGGTAAAATGTGTTGAGGAAATTAATGTTTCCTATTTGATCAGTAGATTTCACTGAGGGGGAGAAGAAAGTCCCAAGTTCTCTGGCCTTGTGTGGCCAGAGATATTCAATGTAATACAAGATGCTGTTCCACTGCAGGTGTGTGTTTTTTCTATCCTATTAGGTCATCACTGCTGTAACACTGGCAGGCACTAACTGTCAAAACACTGTATGAGAGCTCTATGAATCTTTTGTAGTAATTGATATTTGAGTTCTGCACAGGGTTCTTGAAGTTCAAACTGTTTGTTTATGTATTCTTTAAGTCTTGATTTAGTTTCCAGTATCATAGAACCAATAAGGTAGGAAAAGATCTCAGATCAACAAGTCCAACCTATCACCCAGCACCTCATGACAACTGAACCATGGCACCAAGTGCCACATCCAATCCCCTCTTGAACACCTCCAGGGATGGTGACTCCACCACCTCCCTGGGCAGCACATTCCAATGGCCAGTTACTCTGGGAAGAACTTTCTCCTCACCTCCAGCCTAAACTTCCCCTGGTGCAGCTGGAGACTGTGTCCTCTTGTCTGGTGCTGGTTGCCTGGGAGAAGAGACCAACCCCCACCTGGCTACAACCTCCTTTCAGGTAGTTGTAGGGAATAATAAGGTCTCCCCTGAGCCTCCTCTTCTCCAGTATGATTTCTTCATCTCATCAGTTCACACAGGAAAAAGTGTTTAGACTTCAGCAGCCTCACTGACTTGGGTAGTTGAAAGGTGGTTCTCCAGCAAGGAGAGCTTGGAGCAGCACTCTTCCCTGAGCCCAAACAAAACAATTTTACTTGTGTGGAGATGCAGCTTTTCAAAAGCAGTCTCTAGGTGGAATTTCAAACCAGAGAAGTTCTTAATATTTGCCAGTCATTCCCTTCATGTTTTGAAGTGGAAGAAGAGTTCCTGCCTGTGTTGATGAGGTTGTGTTTCCTCAGTGTCTGAATTTTCTGTGAAAGAAAGAATCAGTGCTACCCTGTGCATTTGGTGAGTCTTGTTTGGCAATTTCTGCTATAAGTAGTACTTAAAAATTATCCTTTTCTTGCTTATTTCAGCATCCAGGCAGAGGAATTGATGTGAGGAGAAGAAAAATATGGGACATGTATGGAGCAGAAACTCATTTAGAGGTATTAAGCAAATGTATGTCAATCTCCCTGGTTTGTAGCTCTGTTCTTGTGTTTACTGCTTCAGGCTGTGTTGATGCAAGTGTGATCAGACTTACTGGGACACAGAATTAGCTAAAGTCACCTCTGGGTTTGGTGTGATGCCACCCATATGTCTTGGGGGACTGTGGAGTCATTATGAGAGCAATGCTGTGTCATAACCTTGCATGTCTGCAACATGCTTGTTCTTCAGCTGGGAAAACTGGGGTGATGTCCTCCTGCCTTTGCAGATGTGCACACCATGGCACTCTTTGTCCCCAACACAAGAAAGCCATGGTACTGTTAGAGTGGGCCTAGAGGAGGCTGTGAAGACAAGCAGAGACCTCTCCTATGAAGACAGACTGAGAGAGTTGGGATTGCTTAGTCTGGAGGAGACAAGGTTCTAGGGTGACCTTAGAGCAGCCTTCCTGGATTTCAAGGGGGCTTCCAGGAGGGCTGCAGAGGGACTCTTGAGGAGTGATGGCTTCAAACTGGAAGCAGCTAGATATAGATGAGACATTAGGAGAAATTGTTCCAGTGCTTCACCACCCTCACAGGGAAGAAGTTGCTCAGAGAAGTTGTTGAGGCTGCAACCCTGGAAGTGTTGAAAAGGCAGGTTGGATGTGAGCCCTTGAACAACCTGGTGGTGTAGGAGGTGTCCCTGTCTGTTGCAGGGGTGTTGGAGCTGGATGATCTTTAAAGTCTCCTCCAATCCCAACCAAGAGCCTGTGGGGGGAGAATAACCAACACAACAATGGGGCTGTGTCTTGACTGGTTGCTGTGTAAGTCCTAAGGCTGTAAGACCGCAAACTAAGTGGCTTTCTGGGAACTGGAGTCCAGACATGCATGAGAGAAGGAGAATGGCAAGAAATGGTAATCCAGTGCATGATTATTTGTTTGCAGGTATTTAGGGTGCCATACACTTTACTCAGAATTGTCATCCCACCCTTCTGACCAATGCTTTGTGGTTGGCTATTGCTAAATTACTGCCCTGTGGCTATGAAGAAATCACTGCCTGCCAAGAGTGTGGGCTGAGGAAAGTGTTGGTGGCTGTGGTTCTCACTCACCTTGTATTTGTCAGCTTGTGTGATTTGTATAATGCTGCTTAGTGCTTTATTAACAGGTAAAATGTGTTTAAAGAAGCCTCTAATAATAAAGTTCTGTAACACATTGTTTGGTTTGTTTAGGAGTCTACAATTGTGCCAGGGGACACTCACCTCTTCCCAGAGACTGACTGGCTGATAGGAAACCATTCTGATGAGTTAACACCATGGATTCCTGTCATTGCAGCTAGGTACTGATGGGGGGAGAGGAGTTGGGGAGAAAACAACTTAAAATCATAGAATCAGCAAGGTTGGAAAAGACCTCAAAGATCATCAAGTCCAACCTGTCACCCAACCCCTCATGACTACTAAACCACGGCACCAAGTGCCACATTCAATCCCTTTTTGAACACCTCCAGGGATAGTGACTCCACCACCACTCTGGGCAGCACGTTCCAACAGCTAACAACTCTCTCTGTGAAGAACTTTCTCCTCACTGAAAAGGTGTTGAGTTGCTGGAAGGTGTCCAGAGAAGGGCAACAAAGCTGAGGAGGGGTTTGGAGCACAAACCCTATGGGGAGAGGCTGAGGGAGCTGGGGTTGCTTAGCCTGGAGAAGAGGCTCAGGGGAGACCTTATTGCTGCCTACATCTACCTGAAGGGTGGTTGTAGCTAGGAGGGGGTTGGTCTCTTCTCCCAGGCAACCAGCACCAGAACAAGAGGACACAGTCTCAAGCTGTGCCAGGGGAAGTTTAGGCTGGAGGAGAAAGCTCTTCACAGAGAGAGAGAGAAACTGGCCATTGGAATGTGCAATCCAGGGAGGTGGTGGAGTCACTGTCCCTGGAGGTGTTCACCAGGGGATTGGATGTGGCACTTGGTGCCATGGTTTAGTAGTCATGAGGGGTTGGGTGACAGGTTGGACTTGATGATCTTTGAGGTCTCTTCCAACCTTACTGATTCTATGAATTTCCATCATTGCTTGTGTCTATTGGGTTTGTTCAGTGTGTGCTCTCTGAGGTAGCTTTGCCCTGAGCAGGTTGTTACCCTTCTTGTAGGTCTTCCTACTCATGTTGCTACTTTGTGCTGCCCTGTTGCTTCTTTGACTTCCACGGCAAGTACAGGCGAAGGCACTGCAGGAAGACTCAGTACCGAGAGTACCTTGACTTTGTTGCCCAGGTGGGAGCTGTCTGTGGCTTTCAGGTGGAAGAAGATTGCCTCAGAATTCCATCAACAAAAAGGGTAATTTTGAGCCCTGTACACCTTTTGGTTTCTTTTGTGCTGTGGTTAGTTTTGATTTGTGTGGTTTTGTTTGTTTTGGTTTTTTAAGCTGCTAGCTGTATGAAACAGCAATAGAATTGCTGAGGTTGGAGACCTTGGAGATCATCAAGTCCAATAGTTCACCTAGAGCTGCAATCCCACCACTACTGCTAAGCCACTGGCACTAAACCATATCCCTCAGCACCACATCCATGTGTCTTTTAAACATCTCCAAAGATGAGGACTCCACTTCCCTGGACAGCCTACTCTGATGCTTGAGAATCTTTCCTGTGAAGAAACTTTGTGTCCTGTCCAAACTGAACCTTGTCTGGTGCTTTTCTTCCTGTCCTGTCAATTGTTGTGTTTGAGAAGACCTCCACCTGGCTCCAGAGTCTTTCAGGGAGTTGTAGAGAGCAATGAGGTCTTCCCTCAGGATCCTCTTCCCTAGACTAAGTAATCCCAGTTCCTTCAGCTGTTCCTCACAAGACCAGAGAAGTGTGGCAAAGCTGGTGAAGGGCCTGGATGACACATCTGGTGAGGAGCAGCTGAAGGACCTGGGGTTGTTCAGCCTGGAAAAGGAGGCCAAGGGGAGACCTTGTTGCTCTCTACAAGTCTCTGAAAGGAGGTTGGAGCTGGGTGAGGGGTTGGTCTCTTCTTCCTTGTAACAAGTGATAGAATGAAAGGTGGTGGTGTCAGGTTGCACCAGGGAAGGTTTGTGTTAGACATGAGAATAAATAACTGAAAGGGTTCTGAAAGCCTGGAACAGGCTGCCCAGGGAGGTGGTTGAATCACCATACCTGGAAGGTGTTGAAAAAGCACAGAGATGTGGTGCTGAGGACCATGGTTTAGCCCCAGCCTTGGCTGAGTTAGACAGTGGTTGGACTCAATGATCCCAAAGGTGTTTTTCCAACCAAAACCATCCTAGAATTATGCAGCTGGGGGGCTTGGGGGTGTTCTGCTCTTAATGTCAGAGGTACAATCCCAAAGCCAAGAAAGAATGGAGGAGTTTATGGTTATTTCTCATGGCATCCTATAGGCTTGAAAACTTGGAAACCCCCTTCTTGCCTTCATTTTTTTCCAGCTGCCAGGGTGTGGTTTTGGACTTAATTTTGCCGTTTTTCCATGTTTCCTGCAACGTAAAGTGAAATGCTCTCAGGCTGAGGAAGATGTGTCCAGCTTGAAAACTTTGTATGTGAATTCTGAGGGTGAGAAACAGGCTCTGTGCTTGTATGGCCTGGTGGGTTATGGTTTGATTATTGCATTTCTTCTGTGGCACCAATATTCAAACACTGAACTGAAAAACCCTTCCAGGCGTTGATGAGCACTGAGTTTGAAGGGATACCTCCTCTCAGTAGATTTAGAAGCCTGCACAGGACACCTGTGGGCTGGGGGCCTGTGTGCAAGCCTGAGGCTCTGTGTAAGTAGTAATTTACCTGTTTCTACCAAAATAGGTGAGCTTTGTTGGAAAAACCAGGACCTACCCACCCCCAGAACATGCTCTGATTGACAGGCAGATAACACAGTACATCAATACCCGTCAGACCTGTGACAGAAGAGTTGGAGTTAATTACAGTGATCACTCTGATGGTCTATGCAAAGAAGCAGCTTCAGAACTTCTTGAAAGCGAGGCTGTGTCTGCTGGCACAGTTTGGCTGCCTGGATTTCAACCCCGAGAGAAAGTAGAACAAGTCAGAAACTGCGCTTCCCTGCCTCGGGATTTCGTTGAGGATGTGGTTCTCAACGTGGCGAACTTGCTGCTGAATGCAGCCCCCCAAAACTCATCTCCTAGGATGCATGGTGGAGGCACAACCACCTGGAATCAAGGAGGTGAGACTTGTTGTTTGACTGTCTTTGTTTTCCTTTCTCTGGTGCTGACAGAGGATGTCTTGAGGAAGTGAAACAGGTGGTAGGAGATACACTTAGAATAGACCAGGTTGGAAAAGACCTTCGAGATCGAGGCCAACCTATCACCCAACACCATCTAATCAACTAACCCATGGCACCAAGCACCCCATCCAGTCTCCTCCTAAACACCTCCAGTGATGGTGACTCCACCACCTCCCTGGGCAGCACATCCCAATGGCCAATCTCTCTTTCTATGAAGAACTTCTTCCTCACATCCAGCCAAAACCTCCCCTGGTGCAGCTTGAGTCTGTGTCCTCTTGTTCTAGTGCTGGGTGCCTAGGAGAAGAGGCCAGCCAAGAACAGTACAGAGCAATCAAATCTCTTTTTTCCCCATTATAAATAAGGATGTATCTAGGAATACTTTGAAATGGGTGTGGGCTGCTTTCCCACTAGGGACAATCAATTGTTAGATAATCAAACTGAACCAAGCCCAGCACTCCTCCATGTTTACCAAACCCAAACACTCTACATCTATCTGGGGACAACATTAAACTTCATTTTTAATAGTCACATAAGAGCTAGCTCTAATTCTGTGTGAGAAATGCTTTCAAGTGCCATTGGATTACAGCATGATTCAGAGCACTTAGTTTAGCCTTAGGGAGAAAAAGACCAGAAGTCGCTGGTAGTTCTTCAAGCCTTCAGTTTGTTCTCACCACTGCCATTTCTGTTTCCTCCCTCTCCTGGTTTGAGACCTCACTGAAGAACAGAATTTGTCCTGTTCTTTTACTGCTCAGCTCAATCTTTTCTAACTGCCTGCACCTTCTGAAGTTAATGGCCCTGACCCTTCACACTGCCTATCCTTATTATTTACTCACTGTATCATAGAGCAGCTCAGGTTGGAAGAGACCTTGGATCTTATCTGCTCTAACCCCCCTGCAATAGGCAGGGACACCTCTCAACTAGTTTAGGATGTTCAAGGCCTTATCCAGCCTGGCCTCCAACACACCCAGGGTGGAGGCATCCACAGTCTCCCTGGGCAGCCTGTTCCAGAGTCTCACCATCTTTATACTGAAGAACATACTAAGATCTAGCCTAACCCTGCTCTCCCTCAGCTTCAAACCATTTCCTCTTGTCCTGTCTCTAGACACCCTTATGAAAAGTCCCTCTGCAGCCTTCCTGATACTGGTGGTTGCAGTATTAAGAGAGACTTCACAGATACTGCTCACTGGCCATTGGAATGGGCTGCCCAGGGAGGTGGTAGAGTCACCATCACTGAAGGTGTTTAGGAGGAGACTGGTTGGGGTGCTTGGTGCCATGGTTTAGTTGATTAGATGGTGTTGGGTGATAGGTTGGACTGGATCTCAAAGGTCTCTTCCAACCTGATTTATTCTATTCTATAATCATTAACTTGGATAGGAGTTAAACTTCTATATGCATACATTTTTAATAGCTACACCTCTATCTCTTGCAGAAAGCCTTTCCTTGAAAGAAGTAGCAGAACATTTAACTAAGGAGACTTTGAAAAGGCTAAAGAGTGAATATGGAGGCCTGCAGACATTACTCAAGAACAATCATCAAGTTTTTGAAGGTAAAGAAGTGGGATATGTGTTTCTTCAGTCATCTGTTTTATCTTCTCCATCTGCAGTTAAACTTAGCTGAAAAACTTCTGTGATGCAGGGGTTTTCAGCTGCTTGGATGGATGTTAGGAAGAAGTTCTTCATAGAGTGAATAGCCATTGGAATGTGCTGCCCAGGGAGGTGGTGGAGTCACCATCACTGGAGGTGTTTAGGAGGAGACTGGATGGGGTGCTTGGTGCCATGGGCTAGTTGATTAGATGGTGTTGGGTGATAGGTTGGACTCAATGATCTCAAAGGTTTTTTCCAACCTGGTTAATTCTATTCTATTTAAAGCACACAAACAAGACCTTTAACTCCCAACTGCTCAACATCCCAGGGAAACATCCCTCAGGAGATCAATCAGTTCTTCTCTGGACCATGTCTGGATCCCTGTGGCTTGCTGTGCACTTCTCTCGCTGTACAAACAGCACATTTGGTCTTGCCCGAGTGATCCATTTGTCAGACACCTGCTTTATTCACTGAATGTCACTGTGCATTTTTTTCCCATGGCTGCCTGTTAACAGCTGCATTTGTTTGTTTTTAACTCTTTTAGTTCTAAATGGGAGAGTTCACATTCGTGACTGGAGGAAAGAGAAGCCAGGCAGGAGGACTCAGCCTGAAGTGAAACGCCGCCTCTCAGCTGGAGCGCTGAAAACTCGTCTCTGCTGGTTTTTCATTCACCATCCTGATGGTTGTTCTTTGCCTTCTGAATCTTGCCCCTATGCTCATGGGACTGAGGAGCTAAGGCAGCCTCAGATTATTAAAAAGAAAAAACATTTACAGGAATAAAATGCTGCTGTTTTAAGTGTGTGCACCAAAGTGAGGCTCTGCCTGACTTCAGGGCTGCCAGCTGCATGAAGACCTGGACAGTGTGGAGGGCATTTGCCTGTTCCTGTGCATCTTCTTTTGCATCAGGCTTACAAGTTCTCCTGTATTTGTAATTCTTTACTGTACCTTTTCCAGGATAATAGAAAACTGAAGTCTGTACCTACTCCTGGGTTCTGTCATGACTGGCCTATATGCATGTGTCTAAATAGAACAGTTTAAAAACTCCATTTCTAGGACCCTCTTACCATAGAAGCAACCTATCATCCAACACCATCTAATCAACTAAACCATGGCACCAAGCACCCCATCCAGTCTCTACCTGAATCCCTCCAGTGATGGTGACTCCTCCACCTCCCTGGGCAGCACATTCCAATGGCTAACGACTCTCTCAGTGAAGAACTTTCTCCTCACCTGGAGCCTAAACTTCCCCTGGTGCAGCTTGAGACTGTGTCCTCTTGTTCTGGTGCTGGTTGCCTGGGAGAGGAGACCAACCCCCACCTGGCTACACCCTCCTTTCAGGTAGTTGTGGAGAGCAATAAGGTCTCTCCTGAGCCTCCTCTTCTCCAGGCTAAGCAACCCCAGCTCCCTCAGCCTCTCCTCACAGGGCTGTGCTTGAGGCCTTTCCCCAGCCTCATTGCTCTTCTCTGGACATGTTCCAGAGTCTATGTCCTCCTCCTTCCTGATCCTCCATCAGACCAAATGTACAGGAGGCAGTTTCAAACCCTGGGAATCACCTGCTTTGGTCCAGATTTTCCAAGAGCATTTATGGTTTCTCATCACTCACAATGGCTCTTGGGAGACAGAAGTTGGAGGGATTTCACTCTTTTTTGACCTCACAGATTTCTCCCCATGATGCTAAGGAGTACTAATGCACATCACACTTCCTGTCTTGGTCAGGTCTCAGCCCTTCTGAAGTCGGAGCACTTGGATAATTGCTTCACCCTGGTGGCAGTAAGGAAACTGTCCTGACTGCTAATGGCTATTGAGTGTACACAGATAACCACAGGTGTGAAATGAAAGCCTTTTGGCTTTGGTGTGAGAGCTTTGTGTTAGTGGGGTTTAATTCAAGCAATAAACACAGAAGTGAGGAAAGGGCATACAACTTCCCCTCCCTCTCTCAGGTACACAATAGTGAGAGAATGGAGTTTTCAAGTTGCTTTCCTGTTTTCTTGGAGTGTGGGGCCAGGGCAATGCTTTGACTGCATTGGTATCCACTGCTGCTTGGTGCAGTGTGAGGGCATCCATCTGGTCTAGGCATTGACATCTTCTCTACAATGTTGTGGAGCAGCACAGATCTGATAATGGTCTCTTCTTTTGTCTTTTCAGTGTTTGTTTTGTCAGGGATTTTTTCAGAGATGATAAATCCCACCTCACCTACAGCAATGATCTACTAATGCTGTGAACCTAAAGACTGAGTTTAGCCCAGCAGGTCTCTTCTTTCTCCTGTTTGCAATCTAAGCACGGAGGGAATGCCTTCAAGAGAGAGAGATCTTCTGGGATGCCTCACCAGAGGTGTTGATCTTGCTTTTAATCGTAAAAAAAAAAAGAAGAAGGTAGAGAAATTTTATTAATGACCTGTGGAAGTACCTCAGTGTGAGGGTAGCAGGACTCGAGCTGGAGATCTTCCTGTTATCCAGTCCGGGTGCTCTGCTGCTCTCCGGCATCGCCAGCAGATGGAGACAGTGAAAAGGCTGCAGGAAGATGGAGAATTAACCAGGTTGGAAAAGACCTTCGAGGGCGAGTCCAACCTATCAGGCAGCACCATCTAATCAACTAAACCATGGCACCAAGTGCCTCATCCAGTCTCTTCCTAAACACTTGCAGTGATGGTGACTCCACTACCTCCTTGGGCAGCACATGTCAATGGCCAATCTCTCTCTCTGTGAAGAACTTCTTCCTAACATCCAGCCTAAACCTCCCTTGGCACAGCTTGAGACTGTGTCCTCTTGTTCTGGTGCTGGTTGCCTGGGAGAAGAGACCAACCCCCACCTGGCTACAACCTCCCTTCAGGTAGTTGTAGACAGCAAGAAGGTCTCCCCTGAGCCTCCTCTTCTCCAGGCTAAGCAACCCCAGCTCCCTCAGCCTCTCCTCACAGGGCTGTGCTCCAGACCTCTCCCCAGCTTCATTGCCCTCTGGACTCATTCAAGAGTCTCAATGTCCTTGAGGAGCCCAGAACTGGACACAGGACTCAAGGTGTGGCCTAACCAGTGCTGAGCACAGGGGCACAATGACTTCCCTGCTCCTGCTGGCCACACTATTCCTGATACAGGCCAGGATGCCATTGGCTGCCTTGGCCACCTGGGCACACTGGTGGTACATGTTCAGATGCGCTCAACCAGTACCCCCAGGTCCCTTTCTGCCTGGCTGCTCTCCAGCCACTGTTCCCAGTCTGCAGCACTGCATGGGGTTGTTGTGGCCAATGTGTAGAACCTGGTGCTTAGATCTGTTAAATCTCCTGCCCTTGGACTCTGCCCATCTGTCCAGGTGATGCTTTGGCAGCATTTGTGCTGCTGCGGGACATCATTTAGTGGCAGTGGCTTTGCAGCAGTGGTGGAATTGGCAGCTCTAGGTGAGTGGTTGGACTTGATGATCTCAAAGGTCACCTCCTACCTTGACAGTTCTGTGATTTTATGTGCAGTGAGTCTTGAGGCTGCTCTCCAGCACTGGAGAAAGTGGGCTGATGGCTGCCTTGCTATTAGGTGTTGAAGACAGTTGGTCCTTGCATCATTCATCCTGGGTATTCCTGGATTTCCCCCTTCTCCCCCTTTCTGGCTAGGGTTTTGCCCCAGGAACTGAAATGTGTCAGTGATGTTACTATGATAATCTGGTCTGTTGTCTAATTAGGAGAAGACTATTTCAAGTAATTTCTTGGCAATCTGAAATGCAAATTGATAGTAAGAAGGTGGGTACTTCAGTAATGTGGCAGCTTTGGGGTGTTTTGCCTCTCAAATACTGCTTTCTAGCACAGTACATATGCCTGAGGTGCTCTAGGTCTTGCAGTGGATAGCAAAAGAAGGGTATTTTTTTTGCCCCCTCTCCTCTTCTGGGAAGTTAGATGGCCCTGAATTGTCCTGATCAATAGAGTGACGTGTCACAATCTTTCCTTTTAAAAGGCTTCTTGGAATCTTTGTTGCTCTGGTGGCCAAAGCATCACAGCAGGAAAATGCTGCCCAGTGGTACAAATGAGTGGCTCCTAGGGGTCCTTGTGTGAAGTGTCTTCCTGGCACAGTTAAGTGCCTTTTTGAACTCTCATTTTTTTGACTTGGTCAGTTAACTACTGGAGGTAAAATGTCCATTGTGGTAGGGAGATGTGCTCAAGGGTATTTGTGAGCTTTATGCCCTTAGAAGACCGATAGAAAACAACAGGAGTAGCTCACTGCTGAACTACAAGAGCCTAGAGAAGAGAAGGCACTGAGGAGGGAACTGCAGAGCTTTCAGTACCTGAAGAGATCCTCCAGAAAGGCTGCAGAGGGACTTTTCATGAGGATGTCTAGAGACAGAATGAGGAGGAGGAATGGTTTGAAGCTGAGGGAGAGCAGGGTTAGGCTGGATCTTAGGAAGAAGTTCTTCAGTACCAGGGTGGTGAGACTGGAATAGGCTGCTCAGGGAGGATGCTCCAAGAACATCCAACCAAGCAGTAGCAGTCCCTCTCCTGTGCAGCTGGAGCAGGAACTTCCATGGGCAATAGTTTAGCAAGGGAGTGACTTCTGGGTGGAGAGATTCTAATGTCAATCATAAAAATAACTGCTTCAAGTCAGTATAAGTGACCTTCATGACTTGGTCATGAAAGTTCTAGTGCTGGTCTATCATTGTGATGGGTTACACCCATCCTGAAAGCACAGGGGGGAGGGCTTGTGAGAGCATTGCCCTCCCTGCAGGGGGTTCTCCCTCTGGGAAACTGAGTTTTGTCTGTTCCATTCCCCCTCCCTGCCTAGCAAGGCTATAAAAAGGAGGACACTGCAGCCATTAGCTCTCTGGGCCCTGTCTTTGCTTGGATAAGGACTTCTGGTGGCTCCCTGCTTCTCTGCCACGTGGTCAGACCTGATCCTTCTCCCTGCTACCTCTACACCCCTTCAAAGAGACTGGTTTTGTATTCTTATTTTTTTTTCTCCCATCCCTCCTTGTTCCTTGCCCTTGTGAACCCTACCTGCTATTGTTACACATATATGCATTGTTTAAAGAAAATTCTTTACCTCTCTACTTCCAGGCTGACTCCAAATTATTTCTTGGTGGATTTGCTCCTTCCCTTTTTATTTCCTCTCTATTGGGAAAGAGGAGGGGGAGAGCAGGGGAGGGGGTTCTCAGCCTTGCCCCTGTCTGAGTTATTTCCTCTCTATTGGGAAAGAGGAGGGGGAGAGCAGGGGAGGGGGTTCTCAGCCTTGCCCCTATCTGAGCTCTTAACTCCCAGTTAAGGCTCAAACCACCACAGTCATCTTGCTGTCAGCCTGGAGATGGGTCCCCAGAGCCATACTTCAGTGCGTCACAACTGGAATCTGCCCCTTGGTCGTCACTGACACAGGGCAGAGGTAGCTTCTGCAGCTGGTTAGGAAGCCCCCCTGCTCCCATGCCTCATTTATTTACAGGCAGATTCTGGTGTCATGGCAAAAGGGAAAATCAGCTCTGTTCTCCTCTGGGTCCAGAAGAGGACCCTTTATTAAGGCCCTGCAAAGGCAATGAGCTATTTTTCTGTTTAATTTGAGACACAGGATCAGACCCTGATGCAGGCTCAGGTTCCTCTGAACGACTTTGCTGCCATTACTCATCGCTGACAGCACTCCACCTCTGCACTTCAGCAGATTATGGGCTGAATTTTTTTGAACTCCAGACATATTTTGTGATTTTTGTCAACAAGCAATCAGCTTTGGCTGGAAATACTATTCTTAAAGCTGTGCACTTCATGGGAAATGGCTCTTCATGTGTGTTTCCTCCACAAATGATGGTTGTCAATGTTTAATCAGTGATGAAAAGGAACCTGGCAGCTTCACACCATTTTGATGAATAGGGGACTGATGTTTCTGATGAAAAGAAGGTTATGCCCCAGCTAGCTCTTGGAAGTACCTTTGTGAGTCATTGTCAGACTTTCTGTGGGGTCAGGAGAAGTTTGCTGCTCTTTGCACAGGAGCCAATTTCTGCCAAGCATTGGGATGTTTTACACAGCAATGCCTGCCTCTGTGGAGGGTAAACCAGGGTGTCAGCTGTGGGCTCTTGGCAGAGAAACCTAGAGGTTGTGTTTCCTCTTCCAGGTGGGGGTTGAAGAGCGATGGAGATAAGCATAGCCAAAGGTTTTTTTCCAGAGGATGAAAAGCAGCATTGCACTTGTGTTTTCTTGGAGCTTTCTAAAGAAATAATTCCTGTCTACATGGCCACAGGAGTGGTGCTGGCACTGCCAATTGCCTGCCCTTTTTGTAACTGAATATGCCAAGGTTTCCAGCATTTCCCCCACCAAGTGGAAGGTGTGCAGGCAGGGATGAGATCTGTGTGTGCTCGCTTCTTTCAGAGACTTTTTTTAGTATAAGTCAAGCAGCTTTGAACAATTCTCCTTTGACTCATTAACTGTCAAAAGCAAATGTAGATGGGAGGCATCAAACTGGTGGGTTTTTCCAGAACAGGAGAGCTGCAGTGCAGTCTTCCTCCATATGGAAGCAGCCTTCACATGAGTCCAGATTTATACATGACCGAACTCTGCCACATTACCTGACAGGTAACAAGACAGGGAAGAGCAATTCAGCTGCCTGATCATGAAGTGCCATTTGAGAGATCATTGTTTCATCCCTGGGTATCTCACCAGATCTCCAGCTTCTGCCCCAGTGGAACACAGGCTCTCTCTTAGGTCCTTTATTGTATCTTGATCAGAGGCCTGGCAGCCCTGCTGGCTGAGGAAAGGCTGGGAGCTGGGTTTGCTCAGCCTTGACAGAGAGAAGGCTTAAGGGAGACCTTATTGCTATGGACCAGTACATAAAGAGTGGCTAGCAGGAAGATGGAGACTCCCTTTTTACAAGCAGCCACATGGAAAACACTAGGGATGATGGGGAGAACTTAATGCTGGGGAGATTCCCATTGGATTCTGGAAGAAAATGTTTCCCCATGAGAAGAGTTGGACATTAGAATCATTTCCCAAGGGAAGCAGTGAATTCCCCCTCCATTGGGCACTTTTAAGACTCAGCTTGACAGGGTACTGGGCCAGCTCATTTCAACTCTGTTACCTAGAAAGTTTGGACCAGATGATCCTTGGGGGTCCCTTCCAACCTGGCATTCTGTGGTAGCTTGTGTGAATGTATCACTTCTCTTAGGGTCTCACAAATGGCACAAGATACTTGTGCTTAGGCTAATAAATTCAGCCCCTATAGATGAAAATAGCTTGAAGTTTGTTCCTAGCTGCTTGAAATACAACCTCCAGTTGTGCCAGGGCAGGGTTAGATTGGGCATTAGAATAAATTCTGTCCTTGAAAGGGTTCTCGAAGCCTGGAACAGACTGCCCAGGGAGCTGGTTGGATCCCTACCCCTGGAGGTGTTCCTAAGGGGCAGAGCTGTGGTGCTGAGGGCCATGGTTTAGCCCCAGCCTTGGCTGAGTTAGAGAATGGTTGGAGGCAATGATCAATTCTGTGATTCTAATTGTGGGATTTATGAGCAAGGAGATGATGCATAGGAAGCAGGAAGGTGAAATGTAGGGTCTGGTTCTGTACACCGTGCCTTCAGAAAGATGGGGATGCATTCAAAGAAGGCTGCAGGAGATCCCTAAAAAATGACTGGATGTTTAAAGCCCACAGGGCATGATCTTCAGGTGATGTGAAATCACTTCAGGCTCAGTACCTCCTGAAGAACTGAGCTGATTCAGCTGAGGAGCTGATTTAAAGAGTTATTTTTCACATGTTCTTTCTAATCTAACCTTAACAGCGGCAATTTACATTCACTTCTCGGTGCCATCAAGTTTCCCCCCCAGGCTTACAGGAAAGAATTATTTGAATGTCATAATTTAACTCTCTTAGATTTCATTCTTTATTTTAAACTGAGCCAGAGTGGTGGGGAGGCTTTATTTCAGTTTCTATTTTAGCATCATTTAAAAATGAACACAGCTGAGATGGAGGGGGGGGTGGGGGGAAAGGAAACACCCTTTAAATACAAGGCACAATTAACCTCTGAACCCTATTGTCTCCTGATGATAATGCCAGAAGCTTAATAGGATCAAGGAAAAAAAAGGGTAAGAGATAATGAGCAAATCTCCTGACATATTAAAGGAGATTAAAATAAAAAAGAGCTTAGGGGAAAAAAAAACAGGAGAGAAAGTGAGAGGCCTCGAGCACAAGCCCTACGAGGAGAGGCTGAGGGAGCTGGGGATGCTTAGCCTGGAGAAGAGGAGGCTCCAGGGAGACTTTATTGCTGTCTACAGCTACCTGGAGGGTGATTGTGGCCAGGAGAGGGTTGGTCTCTTCTCCCAGGCAACCAGCACCAGGACAAGAGGACACAGTCTCAAGCTGCACCAGGGGAACTTTAAGCTGGAGGTGAGGAGAAAGTTCATCACTGAGAGAGTTGTTAGCCATTGGAATGTGCTGCCCAAGGAGGTGGTGGAGTCACCATCCCTGCAGGTGTTCAAGAGGGGATTGGATGTGGCACTTAGTGCCATGGTTTAATCATGAGGTCTGTGGTGACAGGTTGAACTTGATGATCTTTGAGGTCTCTTCTAACCGTTGTGATTCTGTGAAAGCTTCATGCTTCAGGATGGAAGACAGTCTCTATGTACCTGAGTGGAGGAAGCTGGGTTCTCAGAGCATGTTGTCTTGTAGCTGCCCTTAAGGGGCTTGCCTTACTTTGAAACACCTCCTGTTACCCCCTTGTCAGATGAAGGATGCTGAAACACATGGGCACAGCTCTGAAGGGATTTGGACATCATACCATGTCCTGCTTTGAGTGCTCCTGCAGCTCTAACTTCCCAGTGATGTGTGAAGGGGGCTGGAAGGAGCTCCTTGAAAAACCAGCAGGGCAAGCTGTTTTTTTCAGCTGTGGGTTCATGCCTGGCTGGAGAATCATAGCAAATTCATCCTCACCACTGTGTTGTAGCCAGTAGGGGTTGGTCTCTTCTCCCAGGCAACCAGCGCCAGAACAAGAGGACACAGTCTCAAGCTGTACCAGGGGAGGTTTAGGCTGGATGTTAGGAAGAAGTTCTTCACAGAAAGAGATATTGGCCATTGGAATGTGCTGCCCAGGGAGGTGGTGGGGTCACCATCACTGGAGGTGTAGGAAGAGACTGGATGGGCTGCTTGATGCCATGGTTTAGTTGATTAGATGGTGTTGGGTGATAGGTTGGACTTGATGATCTCGAAGGTCTTTTCCAACCTGGTCTGTTCCTATTCTGACTGAGCCAGACAACATGTCTACTTTGATGTCTGTTAGTAGAGGGTGTGGCCTGATCTTATTTCTGTTACACAGGGAGCAGAGGCTGTGTGGTGCTTGTGCTGTGGCCTGTCATCCTTGCCCATCTTTTGGGGGCAGCTAAATGCTCCCCAAAAAGAGAAAAGAATGGATGGAGCTGAAGAAAGAGAACGTGCCCCTTTTGTTTCCAGTGTTACTCTAAAGGTTTGGGAACCTGTAAATGGCACAGATTATTTTCCTGTGGCCCTGAACTCAATGGGAACAGACTTGAGATGACAATGAGCTTCAAGCCGGATCCCTATTACCTTTGGCTGCTTGTTCATTAAGCTTTAATAGATTGATAGAAGAAAGGGCTGTAAAAGGTCTGTGACTTTCTTTCAGCAATGTGCTGTCTTGGTTTGAAGGTCTTGGTGCTTAATCACTCTTGCAGTCTTGTTTCCAGTTTGAATTTGTTCAGCTTGAGCTGCCTACCGCTGCTTCTTGCTCTGCCTCTGCTTGATTACAAATCCTGCTCTGACCCTGCACTCTTGGAGGTCTCATCTCGAGAAGGCAGGCAGCGTGAGCTTTGAATGCTTCCATGTTTGTCTCTCTCCATTTTGCTGCCATAATTTGCCAGATGTGGGCACCAGAACTGGAAGCAGCATTTCCCTTTCAGTGCTATCAACAAATCTTTCTTTTCCTAGGTGCATTTAAAGAAGGAAGGTGTTAGGGTTTCCTGTGTCTTCATGGCACTCAGGATAACAATAAAATCATTCTTTCTGGGCCCCTCAATTTAAGAAGGACTTTGAGGCTCTTGAATGAGTCCAGAGAAGGGCAACGAAGCTGGGGAGAGGTCTGGAGCACAGCCCTGTGAGGAGAGGTTGAGGGAGCTGGGGTTGCTTAGCCTGCAGAAGAGGAGGCTTAGAGGAGACCTTAGTGCTCTCTACAACTACCTGAAGGGAGGTTGTAGCCAGGTGGGGGTTGGTCTCTTCTCCCAGACAACCTGTGACAGAACAAGAGGACACAGACTCAAGCTGTGCCAGGGAGGTTTAGGCTGGATGTTAGGAACCAGTTCTTTCTGGGAAGAGAGATTTGCCATTGGAATGGGCTGCCCAGGGAGGTGGTGGAGTCACCATCACTGGAGGTGTTTAGGAAGAGACTGGATGGGGTGCTTGGTGCCATGGTTTAGTTGATTAGACGGTGTTGGGTGATAGATTGGACTTGATGGTCTCAAAGGTCTTTTCTGACCTGGTTAATTCTATTCTATTCTCTTGAGGAAAGACTGAGACAATTGTGTCTTTTTAGTCAGGAGAAGACTGGGGGGAGATTTCACAAATGCTTAGAAACAAAAGGTGGGTGTCAGGAGGATGAGACCAGGCTTTTTGCAGTGGTGCCCAGTGATGGGACAGGAGGTAATGGGCACAAACTTGAACATAGGAAGTTCCATCTAAACAATTCTGTGATTTGACCACTTCAACTGGATTCATTTTAAGTCCCTGCTCTGCCAGCATGCCCTCCCTTCTGTAGGGATGATCTGCACTTTTCTTTCTGGAAGTATAATGTGGATGTGATTTTTATTACAGTATTTTGTGGGCTGAGTTGTTTCATTTGCTGAGTTACCTCAGCTCCTTCCATGGGACTGCTCCGTCTTTGCTCTTCATCATTCCGCCTGCTTTTGGCAGCTGCCATTGTTGGAAGATTGCATTAGCCTTATTTCAGAACCCTTTGATGACACTCTTCTGTATTCCAAGGGCCAGTAGCAAGCCTGAGGAATCAAATTAAAAGTCCTTGGGTTCCATGGTGTTTTCTTTTCTGGGACTATTTCTGGAGATTTCGTGGGCCACTTGTTAATTCCCTTGATGTGTGCTTTATTAATAATGTATAGTGTTAATTTTTAGACCAGATTATCATCTGCTGCTGCATAAGTTAAGTGCCTGAAGAGTCTAACATCCTCAATTTGTCTCTTTTTCTTTCTCTTGTAAAGAAAAATGTGACCTCATCAAATGCTTTGATGAGATTTGGTCAGTAAGATTAAGATCTGCTTTCTGTATGACCATTCCAACCTGGTCTGGTCTGTTCTATTCCTTACTCTGTTCTATTCCTTACTCTGTTCTATTCCTTACTCTGTTCTATTCCTTACTCTGTTCTATTCCTTACTCTGTTCTATTCCTTACTCTGTTCTATTCCATCTGCACTGACTGGAATTGTACTCCAGCAGTTATTGTTCAATTGATAAACAGGCACAGGTTTTCATAGACTCACAGAATGAAGCTGGAAGGAGCCTGTGGTGGGCTACACTCATCCTGAAAACAGGGGGTGGGGGAGGGCTTGTGAGAGTTTTTACCCTCCCTGGAGGGTGTTTTCCCCCCTGGGAAAACTGACTTGGTCTGTTCCACTCCCCCCCCCAACCTTGTCCAGCAGGGGTATAAAAGGGAGGACATTGCAACCATTGCTCTCTCTCTTCCTTCTGCTTTGTGGGGACGAAAGAGAGTTGCTGCTGGCTTGCTGCTCCCCTGCCACGTGGTCCTCCCTGCTGTTTCCACACTTGGCAAAGGACTGGTTCTGTATCTCATATTTTTCTTTTCCTTTTCCCATCCATCCTTGTTCCTTACCCTTGTGAGCCCTGCCTGTCATTGTTACATAAATACATATATATACTGTTTAAATAGAAATTCTTTGCCTTTCTACTTCCAAGCCTAACCCAAATTATTTCCTGGTGGATTTGCTCCCCTCCCTTTTTTTTCTCTCTCTATTGGGGAAGGGATTCTCAGCTTTGCCCTCATCTGAGTTTTTTTTTTAAGCCCCAGTTAAGGCTCAAACCACCACAGAACCTTAAAAGATCATCTAGTTCCCACTTCCCTGCCATGGGCAGGGACACCTCCTGCTAGACCTCCTTGCTGAAGACCCCATCCAACCTGGCTTTGAACATTGCCAGGCTTGGTGTCTCCGCTACTTCCCAGGACAACTTGTTCCAGTGTCTACCCTCAAGGGGAGGAATTTCTTCCTAATGCCCAATCCAAATCCTGCTTCTTCCAATATTAAGCCATCATCCCTTGTCCTGTTGCTATATGCCCCTGTAAAATGTCCCTCCCCAGCTCTCCTGTAGCCCCTTTGGGTATTGGAAGGCAGCTCTAAGGTCTCCCTGGAGTCTTCTCTGGGCTGAACAACCCCAGCTCACTTGGCCTGTTCCCATAGGAGAGGTGCTCCAGTTTCTGATTATCTTCATGGTCCTCTGTGTGACCATGGCAAGGCAGGCAAGGTGACAGTGGCAGTGAGCTATGGGCAGTGGGAGCAGGGCTGTAGCTGCTGCTGGTGGCAGGGCTGGGTGACTCAGAGGAGCAGGGCAGGCTGCTGACTGAGGAGCTGCATGTGACCTGCACCACCAGGATGCTCCTCAGCCTGTAGCACTGAGTGGGGTTGTTGTGGCCAATGTGAAGAACCCAGCGCTTAGATGTGTTAAATCTCATGCCCTTGGACTCTGCCCATCTGTCCAGCCTGTCAAGGTCCCTTTGCAGAGCTCTCCTACCCTCCAGCAGATCAAATCCTGCCCCCAGCTTGGTGTCATGTGCAAACTTACTGATGGTGGACTTCATCCCCTCATCCAGATCATCCATGTTGCTTAATACCAATTTAACCAAAGCATCCTCTCCTCTTAATGAAGTCCTTTGTCTTGTGTTAATAAAGATCAATAAATACAGTTTACAGCAAACCACTGGTAAAAGCAAGGTGACAAAACATGGAGCAGGAGGGTGATACAATTATTGGGTTTGCCTGTGTTTTCCTGGCCCCTTGAAGCCAAGTCAAGCTGCATGTAATTGAAATGCAGAGCACGTACCCTGGATTCAAGGAGAGGTTGAGCATCTGGTAAGAGCAGCAGCCTCAGTCTTTGTGTTGGCAGAAAATAAAACTGGATCTGCTTTAACCAGGAAGGAGACTGAAAAATCAGCACTGAGGACTTAAGAGACAGCCAGTAAGAATTAAAATCTGAGCTTTCTGAGGCATCAGGGGCAGCTGAGAGGCATCCTGGGACTGAGAGGGAATGGGCACTCCTCAGAGACAACTGGATTTGAGCTGCAGCTGTCACATTGGTGGAGAAGGAATTATCTGGACCAAGAGATTTGGTGCCTTATCAAGGAAAGAGAAGCAAAGAGAAATCCTTAAATCAGACAAAATACCAGAATGGGCAAAGGAACAGCGTGGCACAAGCATGACTTGGCAAGATGAACCCAGAGCTCTCGCAGGCCTGGGAAGGAAAGATGAAACTGTGGCTGGAACCTGAAATCACAAGCTGCATTTGACATTAAGACAAAATTAATCTGGCTAAGACTCTGCCTGCTGGGAAGCCTCCACCAAGAGAATCAACCAGAAGCAGGTCACCTCTATCCACCAGCAGGAGAAGAAAGCTCTAATGGTGGTGTGCTGTGTACTTTGAACTCCAAGCTCTGCACATGTATGAAGCTGTGATGCCACCAGTAAATAGTGTTGTCCAAGACAGACAACCCATTGCAGCCCAACACTAAGAAGAACACATAGCAGGGATTGAGGAATGGTTGAAGTCAGTGCTATGCAGTATCACTGTGTTTTACACAGGAGGAGGCTCAGGGGAGACCTTATTGCTATCTACAGCTGCATGAAGGGAGGTTGTAGCCAGGTGGAGGGTGGTCTCTTCTCTCAGGCAACCAGCACCAGAACAGGAGGACACAGTCACAAGCTGTGCCAGGGGAGGTTTAGGCTGGATGTTAGGAAGAAATTCTTCCCAGAAAGAGAGATTGGCCATTGGAATGTGCTGCCCAGGGAGGTGGTGGAGTCACCATCACTGGAGGTGTTTAGGAAGAGACTGGATGGGGTGCTTGGTGCTGTGGTTTAGTTGATTAGATGGTGTTGGGTGATAGGTTGGACTCTATGATCTCAAAGGTCTTTTCCAAGCTGGTTAATTCCATTCTAGTCTTTTGAGGAAAGACTGAGACAATTGTGTCTTTTTAGTCAGGAGAAGACTGAGGGGAGATTTCACAGATGCTTATAAACAAAGGGTGAGTGTCAGGAGGATGAGACCAGGCTTTTTGCAGTGGTGCCCAGTGATGGGACAAGAAGTAATGCGCACAAACTTGAACTTAGGAAGTTCTATCTAAACATGAAGAGGAGCTTTAAGAGTGCTGGGGCACTGGAACAGGCTGCCTAGACAGGGGGTGGAGTCTCTATCTCTGGAGACATTCCAAACTCACCTGGACATGTTCCTGTGTGACTGTCTGTAGGGGACTCTGCTTTGCAGGGGAGTTGGACTTGTAGATCTCCAGAGGTCCCTTTTAACCCCTATCATTTTGTGATTCTCTTTAGTAATTAACCACTTGGAAAAGACCTTTGAGATCAAGTCCAACCTGTCATCCAACACTATCTAATTAACTAAACCATGGCACCAAGTGCCTCATCCAGTCTCTTTTTAAGCACTTCCAGTGATGGTCACTCCACCACCTCCCTGGGCAGCACATTCCAATGGCCAATGATGCAGGACCAAAAATGTTGAAGCATCTTGACACTTAATTCTCTTGTAAACTGAGGGGCTCATGAAAGGCTTTGGCTTATATATCACTCTCTGTTTACATAGCTCTCTCTTCTCCAAGTTGAAGTGAACAAGCCTGTTTCTCCCCACCTCACCCAGCTCCAAACTGGGCCTGAGTTCATCTGCTTGATAATCTTTGTTGGCACTTTTAACATGCAGGACTACTTTTATTTTTGTGAGTCAAATCACAAAAACAGTATTTTATTCTATTCAGTGCTGCAGGTAATTTGATGACAGCTAACCACCACTGTTTCAGAACTGACATGTACCTACTCCTCCTTCAAAGAGAAGAATCTATGTCAACTCTGCAAAGTTGCTAGGACAACACAAGGGAACTTCTGAATGCCTCTCCTGGAGGAGCAGCGCTGTTCTTGCTGCTGCATTAATTATATCACTCTATATTTATCACAGTTCAGGAGAGAAGTGACAATTAAGCTGTGACACTTCTGTGGGGAGTTGCCATTTTATTTAGAAACAGCATGAAGTGTTGGGGGGAAAGGGGGGCAGATAATCAAAATCAAACAGTGCCCCTTTGCCACGCTCTGCTATCAGTTGTGCTGCAGACAGAGGCTTCTCCACCCGTGCTCAGTTAAGCAGTGAATGCAGCTTTCACTTGAGAAAGGGCAAAGTTTTGGCAAGCAAAGTTTGGTTTTTAAATGAAGTACAAGAATCAGAAGTAAAGAGGTGCCTAAGCTGGGGGTTTGTGCAGGGAAATGTAGGATCAGGTCATAGAATCATGGAATCAACAAGGTTGGGAAAGACCTCAAAGATCATCAAGTCCAACCTGTCACCCAACACCTCATGACTACTAAACCATGGCACCAAGTGCCACATCCAATCCCCTCTTGAACACCTCCAGGGATGGGCACTCCACCACCTCCCTGGGCAGCACATTCCAACAGCTAACAACTCTCTCTGGAAAGAACTTTCTCCTCACCTTGAGCCTAAGCCTCCCCTTGCACAGTTTGAGACTGTGTCCTCTTGTTCTGGTGCTGGTTGCCTGGGAGAAGAGACCAACTCCCTCCTGGCTACAACCTCCCTTCAGGTAGTTGTAGAGAGCAATAAGGTCTCCCCTGAGCCTCCTCTTCTCCAGGCTAAACAACCCCAGCTCCCTCAGTCTCTCCCCAGCCTCATTGCCCTTCTCTGGACATGTTCATGAGGCTCAGTGTCCTTCTTAAATTGAGGGGCCCAGAACTGGACACAGGTCCTGCTGCTAGGGATATTTTGAAATGCTCTTTGAGCTGCTTACTCTCTCATCATAAAGTCAGCAGAACTGTGGGACCACCTTCAGCAGAATAATATGTCTGGATCAGGGCTCCTGAGTTGAAGAGAGACAGAGATCTGCTGGAGAGTCCAACTGAGAGATTTGAGGATGAATGGGGGACTTGGACATCTCTGCTATGAGGAGAGACTGAGACCTGGGGCTGTTTAGCCTGGAGAAGAGAAGGATGAGAGGGGAACCTTATTAATGTCCATAAATATCTGAGGGGTGGGTGTGAAGATGAAGGTGCCAAGATCTTTCTGGTGGTGTCCAGTGATAGGACAAGTGAGTACAAGCTAGAGCACAGGAGGTTCCACCTCAACATGAAGAGATGCTTCAAAGTGAGGGTGCTGGAGCCCTGGAGCAGGCTGCCCAGAGAGGCTGTGGAGTCTTCTCTGAAGACTTTCAGAACCCATTGGCATGTGTTCTTGTGTGACCTGCATTAGGGCATCCTGCTTTGGTTGGGGGCTGGACTCGATTTCTGGAGGTCCCTTCCAACCCCTAACATTCTGTGATTCAAGAATGACCTTTTCCAGCTTGGGAAATCCATACCCATTTCCATGCTTTATCAAATACCCTGTTCCAAGGGCATGATTCCTGAAATCAGCTCCTTGAATTGTTTTCTTTTCCTGGGGAGGCAAAAGACTGATTCCTTTCACCTTGGACATCTTTATGGTGATGTTATGGATGGAGTAAATATGAAATCTTCTGAATGTCTCCAACGAGGGTTCAGGTGATCAGTTGGCTAACAACAAGGGAAGATTCTTTTTGCCTAGTGTGGAAAGGAGGAAAAGATCCTAAGGGTGGGTAAACTCACTTCTTAGACTGCCCTGTCTGAGCCAAGGAACCCTACAGTCTGCTTGCTGAACGCTGTCCCAGAGGCAGGCACAGGTGGTGCTCTGTAGTACACCAAACAGAAGGCTGCAGATGCAGCTGCTTGTTTGCTTTCTGGAGCAGCCTGGCAGAGAAGCAATCTTCAGAAGCTGCTGTGGCAGTAGTGGGGGGGGGGTGCCTTAATTTATGACTGGGCTGGCAGATAGCTCCCTCTTCACAGGCAGCAAGGAGAAAGCAGGGAAGGATGTGCATTTGGATGCTTCCAGAGCTAATCTTCTGAAACTCAAAGCATTACAGCAGTTAAACTCACTTCTCTCCTGTCTGACCACAACTGAAAGAGCAGTGAAAAGAATTGGAAGTAACTTTTTTTGTGAACTTGAAAATTTTGTTTGTTTGGTGGCTTTTTTAACTTGAAGGATTGATAGTTTGCTACTTGAAAGGATGTCAAGCTGAGGACACTAGTAGCAGTGTCAGAATGAGCTATTTTGTTCTCAGAATCTCGCAGTGTTCTCTCCCCAGTGCTTATTAGGTAACACTGAGGGTGTTGTAAGGGCTCTCCTGGTACCTGTGTGCACTGCTGCACTGGGAATGTCTGGCCTTACTTCATGGCCATTGTGTGATGTTGTATCTAGAGCTGCTTCAGTGCTTATTGTGCAGAAGAGCACAACAGAGTAGCAGAGATGTTTAGAAAGGTCAAACAGATTGATGATCCACACAGTGCAGTGCAGCTCTGTGACCAGGTTCTGGGTTGTATTGTTGGACTGTTTCATCCGAAAGTGAGTCCAGTTCTCTACATTTACCCAGTCACCAGGAGAAAAATATCACAGAATCACACAGAATCACCAAGGTTGGAAGAGACCTCAAAGATCATCAGGTCCAACCTGTCGCCACAGACCTCATGACTAAACCATGGCACCAAGTGCCACGTCCAATCCCCTCCAGGGATGGTGAACCCATCAGCCCTATGCAAATGTGCTTCTGCAACTAGGGTGGTCCTGTGGAAGCAGGAGTAACAATCTTTGTCTCATTTACTTTGAAACAAAATGTGATCTGGTGTCTCCATTATAAGGAGGAGTTGGAGTGAGATCAGAGGAGGGCCACAAAGATGATCCAAGGGCTGGAGCACCTCTGCTGTGAGGACAGGCTGAGGGGGAGAAGAGAAGACTCCAGGGGGACCTGCAAGCTGCTTTCCAACACCTGAAAGGATCCTAAAGGAAGGCTGCAGAGGGTGTCTAGAGACAGGACAAGGGGAAATGGTTTGAAGCTGAGGGAGAGCAGGGTTAGGCTGGATCTTAGGAAGAAGTTCCTCAGTACCAGGGTGGTGAGACTCTGGAACAGGCTGCCCAGGGAGTCTGTGGATGCCTCCTTCTCGGGGGTGTTCAATGCCAGGTTGGAGCAGCTGAGTCAAGTTGAGAGGTGTCCCTGCCCATGGCAGGGTGGTTGGAGTAGATGATCCCTGAGGTCCCTTCCAACCTGAGCCATTCCATGATCTGCTTTGCTCAGGAGGTGGGTTGATTCAGTCATTTCCTAATTTGTATTAAAAATGTGCAGTAACTTTTCAATGTCTTTTACCTCTGAGGAATTAAAGAGGAACTCGGCTGCTCTCCTTTTTTGTTTTTTGTCCCCAGAAAAAACCTAAATTTGATTTGCTCTATTTTAGACCTACTTGTAAGAAGGCTTGCAAGAGTATTTAAAACTTGCTAAAAAAAAAATAAGCCTTATTGCTGATTAATTTTCATTCCCACTTTTATCTACTTGCTATCACTCCTTTGTCACTGTAGAGGACAGGATCTACTACTCCATCTGATATGCTGTGCCCTCTCTTGCTCCCTCCTCTTTCTCTGCAGTGTTTCCCTTGGAGATGAACGTGGGCATCGTGCTGGAGTTCAGCTCAGGGGTTAGGATGAGGCTATCAGGGGCAACGCCTGCTAGTGCTATGCAGAACAGCTTGTGAAACAAGGGGCAGCTTTGTGCCCTCAGCAATAAGAATTGCACTGTCCTAGAAATAGCCCAAACCTGCCCTCTCTCTGATTCCTCACCTTTCAAAAACCTCTCAGGGAGCAGGGAGAGACCTGGGCAATGCTTCTGCAAGCAGTGCTGGCGTCTTGGGAGGGAGGTGCTTGTTGTCTGCTTGCTTCTCCAGGCAGCATTTTGTAATCTCTTGCCGCTTTAAAGAAAGGCAAAAGGGACAGGGTAAAAATTCTTCACAGATGGCAACCTCACAGATGAGAGGGTGCAGCCTCTTCTCACTTGGTGATTTGTTGAAAGCTTCCTACTCTTTTGCTGCTTTAATTTCAGCTCGTTGGCATCTTCCCTGTGAACCTGTTTTCCCCATATGTGACTATTCCCTCCTTCTAACCCAAGGTAACGCTGTTGGCAAACATCCCTGGGTGGAAAGGGCTTGTTTCTTTTTCTGTCACGATCAGCATGACTTGTTTTTTACCTAGCAAACCTATTTTTATGTGCAGTGCCTCAAAAGGCCAACATCAAAGCACCATGGAATTCGACCACCCTCTTCTTTTGCGTAGATAGTTGCCCATCAGGATCTTGCCTTGCATCTCGGGCTCGTGGTAAGCGTGGTTCACATCTCATCTCTTTCCAAGGCTTCACTGGATGTATCCCCAAATTCCTGAGAGGAATTTGTCACCTGGTTTTGTGCATAACTGGCCTATTGCATACCTGGCCTGTGCATCTGCTTATTTATACAAGCAAAGGGGAAAAAGGGTTGCAGTTTGTCCCATTATCTGTGGAAAGAAGGAAGACAGAGAGAGGAAAGGCTTCCTTTATCTTTCATAGAATCATAGAATTGTTTTGGTGAGAAAAGCCTTTTGAGATCATCCAGTCCAACCGTTCTCTAACTCTACCAAGGCTGGTGCTCAAACCATGTCCCTCAGCACCATACCTCTGCCCCTTTGCAACCTCTCCAGGGATGGAAATTCAGCCACGTCCCTGGAGAGCCTGTTCCAGTGAGAACCCTTTCAGAGAAGAATTTTCTTCTAGTGTCCAACCTAAACCTCCCCTGATGCAACTTGAGGCCATTTCCTCTTGTCCTATCCTTTGTTGCTACAGAGGAGACATCAGCCCCCACCTCCCTCCAACTTCCTTTGAGGGAGCTGTAGAGGTCTTTTGCAGGACTGACCTCCTAGATCTCCTGTTGCCTGAGAGAGAGTCTGACAGTGCAGAATAGAAACGGTCAACAAAGCTGGGGAGGGGTTTGGAGCACAGCCCTGTGAGGAGAGGCTGAGGGAGCTGGGGTTGCTTAGCCTGCAGAAGAGGAGGCTCAGGGGAGACCTGCTTGCTCTCTGTAACTACCTGAAGGGAGGATGTAGCCAGGTGGGGGTTGGTCTCTTCTCCCAGACAATCAGCACCAGAACAAGATGACACAATTTCAAGCTGTGCCAGGGGAGGTTTAGGCTGAATGTGAGGAAGAAGTTCTTCACAGAAAGAGAGATTGGTCACTGGAATGTGCTGCCCAGGGAGGTGGTGGAGTCACCATCCCTGGAGGTGTTTAGGAAGAGACCGGATGAGGCATTTGGTGCCATGGTTTAGTTGATTAGATGGTGTTGGGTGAGAGGTTGGACTAGATGATGTTGAAGGTCTTTTCCAACCTGGTTAATTCTATTCAATTCTATTCCATACCTAGGGAAAGACAGACTGGCCGTGCCAGGGCCTGGGTTGTAGCTCTGATGGTAGTGTTTGTGTCTGGCTTTTCCCCCTCCCCACAGTGGCCTCATCCGTTTCCAACCCGGACATAATCTGGGAGGTTAGCAGAAGACATAGCTGTGCTAGAGATGCCAACAATTCAGCTCTGTGGGCAGTTGTGGCAGCCTTGGTCTGTCTTCACCTGCTCTGTTTGAGGCTATATCTATAGCAAACTGTCATTTGGAGTGCTCTGAGTGCTGTTTAAATGATGCAAACCAATAGATTAATTCACATTTCAGCTTGGCCAAAGTTCTGCTTGAGTTCTCTTGATTAAGTCTTGTTTCTACTTCTATAAGGAGACAAGGAAAGGCCTCTTAGAACATCTATTAACCCTCCACTTGGAGAACTTCCCAGAAGCAAGTCTGCATATAGCTTTTTCCTGTACTGACTGACCTGAAAGAAAAATCTGAACCCACATCTGCTTCCACTTTGGAGGAAAGAGATGAAGAGTTCTTTGTCTGAAGGTCTCATTTTGGAGCTGTTCTGCTTTGTATTAAACAATTATCTCCTGAGCCAGAGAAGATCTGAGAAGAGGAATCAGTTATGTCCAGTATGTTCAGGCACAGTGGTGAGCCTGCTTAGCTGCATCTGCAACTGAGGCAGTGCCCGATCCTTGTGTGTCATTTGCAGCACGTTGTAGATCAATACTAGAGCTGATTTGCACTCCTTCTGCTCAAGTGTGCTCCTCAAATATGTGAATTTGACACCTTACAATTAGATGGTTGTGAAACTGATCATCCACATGAACATTTGTCTCTTCTTCAATAGCAATCGATGCAGGAAATGGAACTGTTGCTGAGTCTGAAATCTCACCCACAGAAACAGTCATTTATGTTCTTAGGTATAAATAACCATTAAAAAACCTCCAGAGATGGGGTTTCTACCATCTCCATGGAACAGGTTGCCCAAGGAGGGGGTGGAAGCCTCATCCCTGGAGGTTTTTAAGGCCAGGCTGGAGGTGGCTCTGGGCAACCTGATCTAGTGTGAGGTGCTGATTGACTGCCACCTGAACATGAGCCAGCAGTGTGGCCAAGTGGCCAAGAAGGCCAATGGCATCCTGGCCTGCATCAAGAATAGTGTGGCCAGCAGGAGCAGGGAAGTCATTGTGCCCCTGTACTCCACACTGGTTGGGCCACACCTTGAGTACTGTGTCCAGTTTTGGGCCCCTCAGTTTAAAAAAGACATTGAGGCACTTGAACATGTCCAGAGCAGGGCAACGAGGCTGGGGAGAGGCCTCAAGCACAGCCCTGTGAGGAGAGGCTGAGGGATCTGGAGTTGCTTAGCCTGGAGAAGAGGAGGCTCAGGGGAGACCTTAGTGCTCTCTACAACTACCTGAAAGGTGGTTGCAGTCAGGAGGGAGTTGGTCTCCTCTCCCAGACAACCAGCACCAGAACAAGAGGACACAGTCTTAAGCTGCACCAGGGTAAGTTTAGGCTGGGGGTGAGGAGAAAGTTCTTCCCAGAGAGAGTTGTTAGCCATTGGAATGTGCTGCCCAGGGGAGGTGGTGGAGTCACCGTCCCTGGAGGTGTTCAAGAGGCCATTGGACGTGGCACTTGGTGCCATGGTTTAGTCATGAGGTCTGTGGTGACAGGTTGGACTTGATGATCTTTGAGGTCTCTTCCAACCTCGGTGATTCTGTGCCCCTGCCTGTGGCAGGGGGTGTTGGAACTAGATTATCCTCAAGGTCCCTTCCAACCCTAACAATTCTCTGATTCTGTGGAACAGATTTGCTGGCTTGACCTCTGCACACTAACCAAGACTTCTAAGGAAACTCTGCCTTGATTTCTTTGAAACAACTTCCTTAGATGCTTAAAGCACAGAAAACAAGGCAGTTGAGAGACATATTTTGGTTTTCTCTCACTAATTCTGTGAGACACCTAAAGACTGGAGAGTAATTAACATATTGATTCAGAGTAAATACAAATTAACTTCATCATGTCTTAGGTGAAAGCTTGGGGAACAAAGCTTGATAATAGTGCTAGAGAAATGCTCTGCTTTCCCCTAGCCATAAATTATATGGGCAGGGATTGGGAGTGTGCGGGAGGGTCATACATCAAACCCTGACATCCTCTTTCATCTAACAGGTTTCATCTTTCCAGTTTTCAACATCAAGAGCTAAAGGCAGGCCCTTATGACTGCGATTAAGAGCTGCCCTCTTCCATCAGGGCTGGAAGTTGTGATCTGAAGGGGAGCAGTGAAGCCCACGGAGCTGTTTCTCTTGGCTCGAGCTCTCCTCGCGTTAACCAACACACTGCGGAAAGAAAAGATTATGGGGTAATGAAATTTTATGTGAGGGCTTTTAAGCATAGAATGGGTGTAAATGACTGAAAACTCCTGAGTCATTTTCTTCAGCTACCACAGTGTTATTCTGGCCAGATCAAACGTTTGGCTATGGGGCTAGGACTTCGATTTATTTATGGTTTCTAGAGGGTTAAAAGGCAGAAATAAGAAATAGTGTTGCTCTCAGGGCTACAGTCAGCATGACCTCTGTCTGTTGCAGATTCTTCTGCTCAGCCATAAAAGAATTGTGGGGCTAGGTGTTGAGCCTGCAGAAAAATCTATTTGCTTCAACTGGTATAAAGAAGGAGCAGTGATTACCAGTACCAGTAAGTACCAGTGTGTTCAAGCACCTCTGGTTCATTAAAATGAGACTTACAGAAGCCTTTACCTGGAAAAAAAAATAAAAGCCCTAAAGTCTAGTCTCTAAATACTTGAATGGTTTAGGAAAGATGTTGGCTTGCTGGAACATCTCCAGAGAAGGGCAACAAAGTTGGTGAGGGGTTTGGAACACAAGCCCTATGAAGGGAGGCTGAGGGAGCTGGGGTTGCTTAGCCTGTAGACCTTATTGCTGGGTCAGGGGAGACCTTCTTGCTGTCTACAACTACCTGAAGGGAGGTTGTAGCCAGGAGGGGGTTGGTCTCTTCTCCCTGGCAACCAGCAGCAGAACAAGAGGACACAGTCTCAAGCTGCACCAGGGGAGGTTCAGACTGGATGTTAGGAGAAATTCTTCACAGAGAGGGTGACTGCCCATTGGAATGTGCTGCCCAGGGAGGTGGTGGAGTCACCATCACTGGAGGTGTTTAGGAGGAGACTTGATAGGGTGCTTGGTGCCATGGTTTCGTTGATTAGATGGTGTTGGGTGATAGGTTGGGTACGATGACCTTGAAGGTCTCTTCCAACCTGGTCTATTCTATTCTAATATTTAAACCATCTCACTGGCAGCTGCAGTTAAGAGAGTATTCACTTAGGAAACACATTGCCCAGCTTTGCTCATCGGTGATTTCCAGGATCTGTGCTTATCTTTCCTAGATGTAGATCTGAGAACATAATAGCATTAATTAGGAGATCTTTTGGTCAGATATGAAGAGGAACAAACTGAGCAGCAGACTAAAGAACTATGCAGATCAGACTGGGGTCCTGATGGGTGCTTGGGAGAGGAGAGCTATGAATGAGGCAGGTATCTCCCTGTTTTATCTTGCACACATCTTAATCAGCCCCAAAGCCATGGATTTCTACCAGCAGATTTATTCACTGACTACAGTGGATGCAGAGATGATGGAGATTACAGGCCCCTTTATGTGGATTTAAAGCAAAACCCATCACAAGCCTTCATTTCCATTTTCCTTCCTTCAAAGACAGATCCTGTATTTCTCTCTTCTTGCTTCACTCTCTCAGCACCTGCCACCTTCCTCATTAGATATGCAGGTGAAGTGATTGGGATGGTTTTGGCTTAGCTGTTCCTGCTTCCTCCTGCCAGGAAGATGTTCACTGCTCACTGAGTCACATCCCAGATCAGGTTGAATTTGAATCTCACCCCTAAGAGGCAGATATGTGAAGCATTGTTGCAATGTGTGCTCCTGCCTGCAGTGCTGATGAGGTGGTGGGACTGTGACAGTCATTCTTCTGGGGCTGCATCCATCTGGGTGCAGATCAGCCATGTAGCCCCAGTGCTTAGGTGTGATGGAAAGAAAGCTCCAGAGGGAATCCGCATTGCAGGTTGTGTGAATTGGCAATTCTGGGGCCACAAAACCTAAGCTTATCTGTGCTACAGCACTTGGAGCCTTTAACTCCAGGCACAGTTTGTGCCTGTCCTGTGCCCAGGTGGCCAAGAAGTCCTGTGGCATCCTGCCCTGCATTAGGAACAGTGTGGCCAGCAGGAGCAGGAAGGTCATTCTGCCCTTGTACTCAGTACTGGTTAGGCCACACCTTGAGTCCTGTGTCCAGTTCTGGGCCCCTCAGTTTAAGAAGGACATTGAGATACTTGAATGTGTCCAGAGAAGGGCAATGAGGCTGGGGAGGGGTTTGGAGCACAGCCCTGTGAGGAGAGGCTGAGGGAGTTGGGGTTGCTTAGCCTGGAGAAGAGGAGGCTCAGGGGATACCTTATTGCACTCTACAACTACCTGAAGGGAGGTTGCAGCTGGGTGGGGGTTGGTCTCTTCTCCCAGGCAGCCAGCACCAGAACAAGAGGACACAGTCTCAAGCTGCACCAGGGGAGGTTTCGGCTGGAGGTGAGGAGAAAGTTCTTCCCAGAAAGAGTAACTGGCCATTGGAATGTGCTGCCCAGGGAGGTGGTGGAGTCACCATCCCTGGAGGTGTTCAAAAAGGACGTGGCACTTGAAGCCATGGCTGGCTTAGTCATGAGGTGTGGGGTGACAGGTTGGACTTGATGATCTTTGAGGTCTTTTCCAACCTTATTGATTCTATGATTCTTTCCCCTCTGCAACCTGTCCTGTACCTCAGAGCCAACAAAGTGACTGTGCCTGAGGGCAGTGCCACTTAAATCTTTGCCTCATACACAGCACTGCAGACCTGCAGTCTGAGCTGAAGCTATCTATAATAAGGGAAGGAGCTCTTCCTGGCCTGCTCCTTTGCCTGCTACACTTTGCTGAAGGTATAAATGCAGCTCTCTGGCCAAATAAAGCAAGTTTTAGCGAGCATGAATGAGGATGGATGGAGAGGAAAAATGTTTGGATTTGTCTGCTCGAGGCGCCTGTAAACTCCTCTGGAAACTGAATTTGCTTAAATGTCAAAGCCAGTCGACATGGGATCAGGAGCTCTGTGTTTTGAAGGAAGTTCATGTCAGGACAAACCTGCTTCCCAGATATTGCTGCTACAGACCTAATCCAAAGGTTCAAGTTGATTTTCCCCTCCTCCTGGACTCGTGCCGGCTTGACTGGATGAGACCTGGTGGCTGCTCTCTAACTATGCCCAGTCAGCCTTTCCTAGCAGGGGAGCCCTTCTGAAATGTCACAGGTAGTCATAACATTTGAAATCACTGGCACTATTAAACGTGTGGCATTTATGAAGGCACATTAAAGAGCACCAGTAAATGGTTCCTGTGCAGTTTGAAAGCTGGCTGTACCAGGGACTAAATATTTAGCACAGCAGCAAGGGGTTTTTAATGGCTGAATGCATGCTAGAAGTAAAGCTGCCTTCATGGAAAGGATTTGTTGGCCAGCTATGAACTGGGGCTAACCTTGGCTCTGTTGTTGGAGATAAATGGCTCTCTGTGTTGTTCTGCTTTTTTCCTTCCTCCTCAGACATTAATTCAAAGCATCTTCACAAGTTCTGCCAGAGGAGCCCTTGTTGGAGTGCTTGTGAAAGGCTTTCTGTGCATCTTTTCTGCTGGAGTCATCCCCAGCCACTAATGCAATGAAAATATTGTGCCTGCTATGTTGTGTAACAGTGGCTCTCAAAGCCTGTCCTGTGGAGCTCCATGGTGAGTTGGCTGCCCAGATGGTGCTGGCTCCTTCTTAGTCCTGCTCACTGCTGAGCTCCTGGAAAGCAGCTCAGACTCTATTGCTAAGGGTAGTTCCCTATTGCTTCACAGGAACCTACTGAAAGTGGGTAACCATGTTGACTGAACAAGGGTGCTAGGCATTCACCATGGTTAACTGTTGGTTGGAATGATGAGGGATGTATGAGCAGGCTGCCCTTTGCAATGAATGAATGCCCTTTTGTAACGTGTGAGGAGCAGAAAACATATTGAAGTGGGGCTCCTGCAAGCTCATTCAGCTGCCTGCTGTGGGGTGAAAGGAAATGGACAGCAGAAGTGTCTCATTTTCTCCAGAACCTCTAACTGAAGTGTGTGGTGCCTGGCTCAGGTGCCTCTGTCCATATCACAGTGGATACCAGCCCCTGTCTCCATAGCTTCTTTGGAGGAACCACTAACATACATTTCTCCTCTGCAGATATTCTTCAGAAATAGGAAAAGAAGGTAAAAATCACTTAGGACAAAAGTGAGTGAAGTTCTCATGCCCTGAAAATACCTCCAAAGCCTTGCTGTGGAGTCATAGAATTGTTTTGGCTGGAAAAGATCTTTAAGATCATCCAGTCCCACCATTCTCTAACTCTACCAAGGCTGATGCTAAGCTATCTCTCTCAGCACCACGTCTCTGCCCCTTTGAAACACCTCCAGGGATGGGGATTCAACCACCTCTCTCTGCAGCCTGTTTCAGTGTCTCAGAACCCTTTCAGGGAAGAAGTTTCTTCTAGTATCTGATTTAAACCTCCCCTGGTGCAGCTTGAAGCTGTGTGGAATGCTCCCTGCAAGCTTACTACCGTTCACACCACAACTGTGCAGGTTAAGCTGAGTCAACAAAAGGACTAAGAGTAACCAAAAAGAATTTGACTGAGCTTTGACTACTTTTTTTTCCTCTCCTGCAGCAGAAGGTTCTGGCACATGTTTGCAGTGGTTCCCTGGTGTGTGATGATGAGCCATGAACCATCAGGGTCAAAAATGCACCTGGGCAGCGTGAACCAGGTACTGCCTCTCACAGCAGAGAACACTATCCACAGAGAGAAACTGGGAGCACCATGTGCAGGCTGCTTAAAGCAGTCTTAAGAGAGGAAACCCAGCTGAAAAGAGAGTCTTTTATCAGCTGGAGGCTGTTGTCTGAGTAACAGGAGCAAGCATGGCTGGCTGCTAGCAGCAATGCTGCTGCCCAAACCAGAAGCAACAAGTGTTGCTGGTCCCCTCAGCATGGCAAGGATGTGGCTGGGATTGATAAGAACTGGGAGCTGGAGCCTGAACTGAGGAGCCTGAGGAGTTTCTGCAAGTTCCATGCAGTGTTGTCAGGACCTCAGAAGCAGGGGTGTGGAGAGAGAAGATGGAAGTTTTGCACATCCAGGGAGAAAACTGTTCCTTTGCCTGCAGAAATGCACTGCAGAGGGAAGACTGAAGCAGTGCTGATGGAGGGAGCCCTGGCTTCCCACTTAATGTTTGTCTTTTCAGTCCTGCAGCGCTGAGAAATGTGAGCTGACAGCACAATGCTGAGTCCTCTGAGGCTTCATGTGTTAGTGTCAAAGGAAACAAAACCTGAGATTAGCTTTTTAAAGGATTTTTGTCTGCTACACAGAAGAACTGAAAGGCTTTTATGGATCAGCTCTGCTGAGTGTGACGCTGGGGAAGGAAAGGGAGAGATGAACATCGAGGAGGAGCAGTGATGGAGCAATCACATGGATTAATGGTTGGTAAGCATCAAATGCTGTGTTTGCCTACATAATTAGTACCTGCCTGGCTTACAGAAATGCAAGGCTGAGGCTGCAGATCATGCCTTAACCTGAGATGCATTAAAAATAGATTTCTAATGCCTGGAAAACCTTGAAATTATCATAATGATGGCTACATTCTGGGGTTGCAGGTCCTTTGCTTCAACTTTTTCACTTGTTTCACTTGATATTATCTAACTACTATCCTTTGAGCCAGAAGAAGGGTTTTCCCATCTAGGGAAAACCTTCCAGTTGGAATGAAGGAGTGGGACACTGACTGTGCCTGTAAAGTGAAACATCCCTGCAAGAGAGCTTGGGAGGAAGCTCCTGCAGAGCAGCTGGGTGTTGAGGTTGGATCCTTGAACACAGGAGGTGGCAGCTGTGTTTCAGACTGGGCTGGAGGTCTTGGTTGTTGGAAGTAACCTCCAGCTGCATGCTGCTGGTGCCTGAGGTCTCCTGCCTGAGGTATTTGTGGAGTTGCTGCCTTTTAACTTTGAGGAAAAAGAAGAATGTTGTTTGAACAGCAGTTAGTTTTGAGTGACACCTATCACACCAGTGGCTCAGCTGGCAGAGGTCAGCAGCTTCCTTGAGTGCCCAGAGAAGGGCAATGAGGCTGAGGAGGGGTCTGACGCACTGTGAGGAGAGGCTGAGGGAGCTGGGGTTGCTTAGCCTGCAGAAGAGGAGGCTCAGAGGAGACCTTAGTGCTCTCTACAACTACCTGAAGGGAGGTTGTAGTCAGGTGGGGCTTGGTCTCTTCTCCCAGGCACCCAGCACCAGAACAAGAGGACACAGTCTCAAGCTGCACCAGGAGAGGTTTAGGCTTGATCTTAGAAAGAAGTTCTTCACAGAAGGAGAGATTGCCATTTGGAATGAGCTGCCCAGGGAGGTGGTGGTGGAGTTGAGGTCCCTGGAGTTGTTTAAGAAAAGCCTGGATGAGGCACTTAGTGCCATGGTCTAGTTGATTAGATAAGGTTGGGTGATCAGTTGGATGTGATGATCTTGGAGGTCTCTTCCAACCTTGGTTGATTCTGTGAGTGGCAGGGCAGCACTGAGCACTCTGGGGCAGGAATCTCCATCCAGCAGTGCTGGAGCTAAGTAAAAACTCATTTCTACCAGCTGGCAGTGGGGACCCTGCTGTGAATCAAGGCAGAGCCTCAGAAGAGCAGGGAGAAGGTTGTTCAGGCCTGAGATGAGGGCTTGTGTCACAGGGCTGTTTATGAGCCACGCTAGAGCGAAGGGAACTTTTCTTGGCAGTGCCATGCTTTAAATTGGTGTTTACATTTCAGCAGGCAGCTTGGCTTTTGACAAGCAGACTTCTTCCAAGCCCAAACTGCTTTGTTAGAAGATCCCCAGGCAGTGATGATAATGACAGCACACACCAAATTACTTCCTGTGGGTATCTTCTGCACCGTGCCACAGCAATCTTCTGAGGAACAGCTGGTGGTTTCACCAAGGCCTCTGTACCCTGGCACAGGCTTAACAAGTCACCCCGTGGGGAAATTGCATTTTCAGAAAGGCTTCTGCCTCTTGGAGCCTGATTATACATGGTGCAAGCCTGTGCTGAGCAGATGGCTTCCCAGACATCCTTGACCTGAAGAACTGAGGCTGGCTATCTGGTGGCTGGACTTTCCAGGGGTATTTATCCAGTTTGAGAAGCCACCAGGGAAAGCATTTTCAATTATACCATTGCTTCTAAAGTACCCATGTGCTTCCAAACCTGCCAGCTGCACTGAAGATCCACAGCTCAGCCCATTTCTCTGCCTGTGTGCAGATAAGGGCAGGATGCTGCTGCCCAAGCCTGTGAGAACACTTTCATTTGGTTCTGGGATTGCTTCATTTTTCACAGCTCTGGCAAAACCGGGCTGTTTTGTAGGGGTTGCTCCCTGGCTTAAGTGGTTAACAGATGATGCCATTTAAAAAGCTCATAAAGGCACAACCTGGGGAAATACCACAATGAATAATAAAAAAAAAGGGAACTTTTATTGCATTTAATTTGAATTTGATATTTACTCTTCTGTCTTTAACCTTTACTTGTCCAGAAGTTCATAGCTAGCTTGCACTTAATTAAATGCTTCAGCAGAATTCAGTGTGAGAGTGTATGCAGCATGAGGGTATCTCCCAAATGTAGTTCTGACATGACTTGGTTAACTATCAAACAAGGTGAAGTGTTTTAATAGGACCCCCATAACAGGGCAAGAGGAAACAGCCTCAACTTGTGCCAAAAGTTCAGGTTGGATTGCAGGAGAAATGTCTTCCCAGCAAGGGTTACCATTACAGGACAGGAGGAAACAGCCTCAACTTGTGCCAGAAGTTCAGGTTGGATTGCAGGAGAAAATGTCTTCCCAGCAAGGGTTCTCAGCCATTGGAACAGGCTGCCCAGGGAGGTGGTGGAGTCTCCATCCCTGGAGGCGTTCAAAAATGCATGGATGTGGTGCTGAGAGATGTGGTTCAGTAGCAGTGGCTTAGCAGCAGTGGTGGGATTGTGATCTCCAGGTGAGTGGTTGGGCTGGATGATCTGCAAGGCCTCTTTCAACCTCAACAGTTCTATGGTTCTATCATTCAGCAGGTAAGATGAGGGAGCTAAGGTACCATGCAGAGCTTACTTGATCTTCTGAGCTCTTGGAGGTGATGGCTTCTGAGCCCCTGATTCCTGAGGGCTGGTCTGCAGCAGACCCCCAACCTCATCCAGCATTTAATGCTACTTTCACTAGAAAGGATTTACTACTCCTGTGAGCATTTAACTCCAGAACTGAAGTGGCCTTTGCTCAGTTTACCATGAGTGTTAATTATGCTACATTGAACTAACATTTTCATCCAAATTAGAAGACAGAGTTGCTGCCACAGTTCAGTGTGTGACCACTGTGCTGTTGCTGGGTCCAGTAGAAGCACCATTTAATTACTGCGGGGTGAGGAAGACTGAGTGTGCAGAGCAGCACCGACCAGAGGTAGCTGCCTGTGTGCACACCCTCAGAGATAGGCAGCAGCTTAGGGGTGGCAGGAGGGTGCACAAACACAGCTGCAAGAAGCAGCTCAAGTCACAGCCTCTCTCCCCTTGTACCTCACCTGTGAGTTGATAGCCTTTGCTAATTTAGACTGACTTTCTTCCCTGCTCCCAAGAGAGGAATTTTCAGTCTTGTCACTCTGGGTCTGTTGATTTGTTTGTTTTCTTCGCAGGGAAATGTGATTTCAAATAGTTCATGTTGGTTATTTCCCCTAGCAAGCAACTGTCAGTCAGCTGCTAGTTGAAAGGGACAGGCTGTCCCAGGTAAACAGAGCTCCCCTTAACTTTCTGCATCCAGACTTACATCTGTGCTGTCACAGAGGGAGCCTGGGATTGCTTGGGAGATGAATTTGGAGAGAAGCAATCCCAAAACAGAGCAGGGAAGCTGGCACCCAGCTCTACTGTCAACACTTAAAACTACCAGCTCCTTTTTTTAGCATGGCAGAAGCCCCATCTGCTTCCAAAATTAAAGTCTACACATGCAAAATGCTGCTCTAGCAAACCTGATTGTAAGGGTGGTGGTGTGATCACAGACTCATGGAATGGTGGAGGGTTGGAAGGGACCTCTGGAGATCATCAAATCCTAGAATAGTCTGGGTTGGAAAGCACCTCCAAAAGTCAGCTAGTCACCCTCTCCCCCCCCACCCAGAGCAGTTCACCTGTTGTGCAATGCCAATTGCATCTGCAAACATGCAGTTCTTTAGCAAAAAAAAATGAATCACAAACCCTGTCTTTTGAAACCCAAGCAACCTGCAAGTCCTTATTTTAGCCCTGGAGCTCAGTGCTGCTGCGTGTCAGGGTCACTTTTTGTGTTCCCCTTTTGTCTCATGGTAGCTGTGAAATGAGGAGGCATCTGATGCATCAGCTGAGGCAGGCAAACCTTTCCAGCCTCTTTAGTAAACAGATTTCCTGACAGGGCATCTTGTGTAAGTTATGTCTTGCCAAGCATCCATGGTGGCATGGAGAGGGCTAACTGCAGCTGGCTTGTGATGTCGCCGCTGCAAAGAAAGACCAATGGCAATGCCTCCTGCTCCAGCTAGAGACCAGAAACAATGGTTCCTCCTCTCCCCTGCAGATTTAATCAGTTCTACCTTAGCTAAAAGTGATGGAATTCCATGGAAGAAGAATATTTTAAGGGAGCGATGGTGGACAGAAATCAAAGCCAAGAGTAGGTTTCCTGCTTCCTTTGAGAGATGCAATGGAGAAGGAAGATAATCCATCCACTTGTCCTGTCCATCACTGGAGGCTATTTCCATGAACCATCTAAGTCTGATGTTTCCTTACACAGCCTTTTGAGGTGTCAAGCTTCTCACAGGTTACTCTAGAACAGAGGGGTTGTGTCTACTTTGAGCTTCCCAGGTAGACCTGGGGAAACAATGCAAGCATTATTCAGAAGACTCTTCTGTTATAAAGCACCTGGCTTGCACAGAGCAGTTTTCCACTGACAGCTGGTCAGAAACACACAGAATATTGGGAAGCTGACAGGGAAAAAATGGCAACATCTCTGATCAAAGTAGAATGAGCCAGCAGAAGCCAAGCAGTTAAAGGAACAAGAGATTCGTAAAGAAACAGATGTGAAGCCAAAACATCTCAGAAACAAAGCTGGAGAGACAGATTGGATGTTAGCAGAGTTGTAAATGGCTCCAAAATTGGGATGAATTTTAGGGCTGTGGTTGTAAATAAGATTTAGCAGTCTGGTCTTGTCTGTCTTTCCTCTCTTCAGAAACACTTCCACGAGCTGCCTTGTCATTCCCAGGTGCTGTATTTGCAGAGGTTCTCTCTGCAAAGTCTTGCAGCTGCTGGTGTCCTTCCACTGCCCCTTACTGGGACTGCACATACAGTGAAGCAGTGAGTGCTAGAGCTACCTTCCCCTTGGTTTTATTCTCTTCAGAACACCTGCCTGGGGTGGGCTCACCTCAAACATCTTCATGGGTGTTGTTTCAGGATGCCCAGGCTGGTTTGGAGCTGGTGAGACTCCGGCTGGGGAAAGAAGCAAGATCTGAGGCTTCTCTGCATCCTGGAAGAAGGCAAAGATGGCCAAGCAGCGCTGGGGTGATCTGGTTTTCCTGGTCAGAGATGGGGGCCACTCTCCTTTGGGCAGCTCTAGAAATCAGTCCCAGGAAGGGAGCAATTTTTCTGCTCCATGCCACTAACTCTCTGGTTTCATCTCCAGCAATAACTGTTTCCTTCTCTCCCCATCCCATGGCTCAGCCTTGTGTATCTGAGTCTCACAGTTCAAGAAACACAGAGGGCTTTCTGCTGTGTTGCAGCATAGTGAAAAGGACTTATTATGGGCTGCTGCTGTTGTTTCTCTGCAAAAATAAAACCCCAGCCAACATTAGCTGTTTGAAGCAAAGGACTTTGTATGGAGTTCCACTGTGTGACAAAGTTATCAAGGAGAAATAATGTAGCAGACAATGATTATTTCATAACTCATACAGAAGGCTGTGATTAAATCTCATGATATGATTTATTGAATTCTGAGAAGAGTGGGGGGGGAAGGGGGGGGAAAGGCACAACTACAATAAGAAATACTGAATGGGCAATGATTTACAGAGAAGAAGAAACTGCATCTGTGCTTCTGCCTCAGGTGTCAGGCTTGGGCATCTTCCACACAGGCACTTTTCAGGATCATTAAAAAGAAAATTAAAAGTCATTTCCAGCTTTTGCAGTACAGTGGCACTGCATTTAAAGAAGCTTATGACTCACCCTCTGTTTGCTTCATCAGGGAGCCTGACATTTAGAAGGATCTATTTAGTAAGAGTGGCTGTACAGAGGAAGAAAATCCATTTCTCTTAACTACCCTTATCTTGTATGTTAAGCAGCAGCAGCAATATCATAGAATCATAGAACTGATAATTTGGAAAAGACCTCAGAGATCATCAAGTCCAACCTATTACCCAACACCTCATGGCTGGGGGTACTGATTGACAGCTGCCTGAACATGAGACAGCAGTGGCCAAGTGGCCAAGAAGGCCAATAGCATCCTCACCTGCATCAGAAATAGTGTGGCCAGCAGGAGCAGGGAAGTCATTGTGCCCCTGTACTCAGCACTGGTTAAGCCACACCTTGAGTACTGTGTCCAGTTCTGGGCCCCTCAGTTTAGGAAGGACATCGAGACACTTGAAGGCAACGAGGCTGAGGAGAGGCTGAGGGAGCTGGGATTGTTTAGCCTGGAGAAGAGGAGGCTCAGGGGAGACCTTCTTGCTCTCTACAACTACCTGAAGGGAGGTAGTAGCCAGGAGGGGGGTTGGTCTCTTCTCCTAAGCAATCAGCACCAGAACAAGAGGACACAGCCTCAAACTGTGCCAGGGGAGGCTTAGGCTCAAGGTGAAGAGAAAGTTCTTCCCAGAGAGAGTTGTTACCCATTGGAATGTGCTGCCCAGGGAGGTGGTGGAGTCACCATCACTGGAGGCCTTCAAGAGGGGATTAGATGTGGCACTTGGTGCCGTGTTTTTGTAGTCCTGAGGTGTTGGGTGACAGGTTGGACTTGATGATCTTTGAGGTCTTTTCCAACCTTATTGATTCTATGAGTCTATGTTACACACCCCAATGAAACACTGTACTTAGCACTGCAGAACTGCAGCTTTTGCCCTGTTGTTTTGTGTTGGCTTTTTTTTTTTCATTTAATTTGCCCCAGTTTTTCCTAGGAGTGAAGTAAATGTCTGTGGAGATGCTAGCTCCAAACCACAGTTTTAGTCATGTTTGTGGCTTGGCAATTAGTGTCATTAGCCTTGACTTTCTCTGTTGTACACCAGGCTGACATTCTGCTCCAGCAGCAGGCACATTTCTTTCTGCTCTTAACAGATTCGGCTGGTATGTGAGGAATTATTTGGTTTATTGTTACAACAGCAGTGAGGGCTGCAAGACCAATTTGTTTTAGAAACAGTTTAGAAAAAGTCCTTGTTTATGCACCAGGGAGATCTTTTCAGCAGGAGAGAAGGGACCCCAGTGCCAAAGCAGGGCTGGCCAAAGCCTACTTCTCCAGAACCATCTTCTTTTCTTGTTTGTCACTGACTGCAGGAGGCAAACATTTCCCCCTCAGCTTAGCTGTGTGATTTATTACCTTTTCAGCTGTTGTAGCAGTTTTCTAGCTGCTCTTTTTAGTGATTCTGAGATGGTCTTTACTCATTCAGGGGAAGGAAATCTCTGGAATGCCTGGGAACATAACTAATCGGTCAGAATGGGCTGCCCAGGGAGGTGGTGGAGTCACCATCCCTGGAGGTGTTCATAAAGGGATGGGATGTGGCACTTGGTGCCATGGTTTAGTCATGAGGTCTGGGGTGACAGGTTGGACTTGATGATCTTTGAGGTCTCTTCCAACCTTGGTGATTCTGTGATAAGAAGGGCTGCATTGGTCATATCTCTAAATGCAAGTGCAGGTTTTGATGCTGGAGTGAGATGCAGGGCTGAGCAGGCTTCAGAGAGTCACAGAATAGTTTAGATTGGAAGGGACCTTAAAGATCCTCTAGTTCCAGCCTCCTACCATGGACAGGTCACAACCTGCAGTGTCCAGGGCTGGCCTGTGCCCATTCCATTGTCACCTCCTTGTGCCACATTGCTTTACACAGCATCACTGTGTTGGGGTCACAAATATTTTGCTCTGTACCAGCTAGCAAGTTATTACTCCTAGCCTTATAAAGCCTGCAGTTATACTGAATGAATATACAATGAGATTATTCAAAGTCAGCAATTGGTCAGCTGGTCCTAAGAACAAAAGGCTGTCACAGTTAACTGAACTAAACCAAAGTGCCAAGCCAGCCCTGAACAAAGCTTGGTAAGCTTCACTGTTGTGCACTTGCAGAATTAGAATCATAGAATTATGGAATCAATAAGGTTGGAAAAGACCTCAAAGATCATCAAGTCCAACCTGTCACCCAACACCTCATGCCTAATAAACCATGACACCAAGTGCCACGTCCAATGGCCTCTTGAACACCTCCAGGGATGGTGACTCCACCACCTCCCTGGGCAGCACATTCCAATGGCCAGCAGCTCTCTCAGTGAAGAACTTTCTCCTCACCTCCAGCTTAAACTTCCCCTGGTGCAGCTTGAGACTGTGTCCTCTTGTTCTGGTGCTGGGTGCCTGGGAGAAGAGACCAGCCCCCACCTGGCCACAACCTCCCTTCAGGTAGTTGTAGAGATCAATGAGGTCTCCCCTGAGCCTCCTCCACTCCAGGCTAAGCAACCCCAGCTCCCTCAGCCTCTCCTTGTAGGGCTGTGCTCGAGGCCTCTCCCTCTGGACACATGCAAGTGTCTCAATGTCCTTCTTAAATCGAGGGGCCCAGAACTGGACACAGGACTCAAGATGTGGCTTAACCGGTGCTGAGTACAGGGGCACAATGACTTCCCTGCTCCTGCTGGCCACACTAGCATGATGTCTGTGGCCTGTTACTGGCAATGGCAGTGTGGACCTGGTCCTTAGGCATTAGTGTTGACCCTTCAGTGCTGGGTTGAAGGTTGGACTGCATGATCTTTGAGGTCTCTTCCAACCATATGTGATTCTGTGATGGCAAGAGGGTGTTTGCTGGGTGACATCAGGGCTCTCGGCTGGTACTATTAGCTCTTAATGGTTTTCTCTTCCCTTTTTTCCCTAGCAAAATGTCACATTGACAGGTTCATCCAAGAGCCCTTAAATGATTTAAGAACAAAGGTGGCTGTTCTGTTAAAAATATACATGTGTGAATTCATCTTACAAGCAGCAGCTTGCTCTGAAGGCTGAGGTCTGTGCTCATCCAAACCCAGCTACCGTTGTGGGGGGGTGAACACAAGAGAAGGGCAATGCTGCCTCTGTGGAAGCAGCTGTGAAAACTTGCCAAGGTCTTCTTCAGGGACTTTGTTTGTGCAGTGTGGGATACTGAAAAGCCTGTTACCCTAACACTGACCCACTGCAAAGCTCCAGAGCAGTCTGGGTTAGAAGATGCACTGCAGCTCCGCTGAAGTAGTGGCAGGTCTGGGTGAAGTGGCTCCCGCTGCTCCCCTCCCTTGCATACAAGGATGCTTGTTCCAACCCTCAGCCAGCAGTCATCCTCCTGCCTTTATTTCTGGTTTGGGTCAGTTTCTTTCTTTAGCTACCCTGCATACCCTAAGCTCTGAAATGATTGGTATTTAACCTCCCAGCAGTTAAAGTGGCAGGCCTGAGGAGGTGCTGATCTCTGGTAGGAAGGTGGAGTGAGAGTGGTGAAAGCAGCTGGGGCTGACAACTCCCTGGACAGGGTCAGCACTAGGTGGGAGCTTTACTTAAGCCAATATTAACAAGTTTCAACTGAACCTGATGGGTTTGGCTGAATCAGGGTAGGGAGCAGGCAGCTGAGCACTTTGAAAGGGTGCCAGTTTTCCCCAGGGAGGTGGTGGTGAGAAGCTGCTGTGCTGCACTAGGGTATGTAACCTTTTCACCCAGCTGAGCTCCATCCAGGACAGGGGTAACCAGATCCTTCAGCTGAAATAAACCAAAATCATAGACTAGGAAGTGGGGAGAAGAGAGGGAGAGAAAATACAGAGGGTTTTTTTTTGCATGGAATGCTCCAATTTCAAGATGTCCAAATTTGTAAATTAGTGGGAATTTAATAGGGCAAGGAATGGTTTAGGTTGGAAGAGACCTTAAAGAACATCCAGTTTCAAGTCCCTGCCATGGGCAGGGCCACCTTCCACTAGCCCAGGTTGCTCAAGGCTCATCCAGCTTGGCTTTGAACACTGTCAGCAGTGAAGCCTCCACTTCTACCCAGAATTATATCTATTTAGAAAGCAACTGTAGCCCAAAGGTTAAACATATTCTACTTGTAAATTTAGTGCCTTCAACTCATTTTTAAGCTCAGTGTAAGAAAAATATTCCCATAAATGTGTAAACTGAGATAATTGCTTCCAATTATTAATATTAGCTGTGAAAAGGTGAATTTTTATTTCCCCTTTCATCACCATCCCATTAAAGTGTCAACCTGAACTCCTGTGAAGGAATAAGTTTAGATCATTATTTTAAGTAATAGTTTTTTTTTCCCCCCTCTTTATTTGCAGAGAAAACTGCCCCAACTGTGGTACCTCAGCCAAAGGTGAGAAGGAAATTCCAGATGTATTTATTGGGTTAAAAAAACCCACCCCAAAACACAACAAAAGAGCATTTTGAGCTCTCCTTTTGGCTGCAGATGCTGAGTTGCTGGAAGGTGTCCAGAGAAGGTCAACAAAGCTGGGGAGGGGTTTGGAGCACAGCCCTGTGAGGAGAGGCTGAGGGAGCTGGTCATCGAGTCCAACCTATCATCCAACACTATCTAAACCATGGCACCAAGCACCCCATCCAGTCTCTTCCTAAACACCTCCAGGGATGGTGACTCCACCACCTCCCTGGGCAGCACATTCCAATGGGCAACCTCTCTTTCTATGAAGAACTTCTTCCTAACATCCAGCCTAAACCTCCCCTGGCACAGCTTGAGACTCTGTCCTCTTGTGATAACTAACATGAGGTTAGTTGCATAAACTTAACTCTTTCTCAGCTTCTTTGCTCTAGCAGATACTAGCTGGTTGCTTCTGCAAGGCTTGCTGACCTTGGCTGTGTTTCTCCTTGTGGCTAAGTACTAACAGCCACCCTCTGCTTTTCTCCTCTTTCTCTTTTCCCTTGTAAAGTGAGAGGGGAGAGGGGGAAGTTCTTGGTAGCTACTGGTTTTATCCAGGGGAGTTCTTATGCTGTTTATAAACTGTAAATACATGTAAACATTGTGCACTTTGTACCTATTCATTGCATTTCATAGACTAGATTGTAGTTTTGCCTGCAAATACAGCTTCATTTGCTTCCAACTGAGCTGGTCTGGCAGTTATATTTTGGGGGTAATTCTCCACATTGGGTGGGGGGTGCTGGGGGTGTAATTTCAACTTGTAATACACTAAATACTTTATCTTGCTTCCCTCCCCCCCCTCCCCTCCAGAATGCAGTTCTGCAGTGTTATCTCAGCAGGCCAATGCCTGAGTCAGGCTTCTTTTTTTTTCCTCTCTTTTTTTTTTGTCTTAGAGTGATGCCTTTCTGATACTGTGAGAAGCAATCTGGGAAACAGATAGAAATGATAAAAGAAACTGTTTCCAGATCAGCCTGCTTCGCTGTTTGCTCTTTTACCAGAGCAAACAATTACTCTGTGAGCTTGAGAAAGGCTGTGGGGGTTTAGTTCCTGAAAAGTAGGTTCAGAACAAATTCAGCAGCACTACAACAAGCACAAATTAATACAGGAGAAATGGGACCTGCACTGTGTTATGCTAAAATCCAGCTTTTCATTAGTAGTAGCTGTTGGTGAATCACTCAGAGCCAAGCAGTCTGACCAAGGAGTTTGATGCGTTGCTAATCAGGATGGCGTAACACCGGTCTGCGTTGCGTGGCACAGCTTCAGATTGCCTGGGTTGGCCTCTTGCCTATGTAGCTTCCCAAATCTTCCTTTCTTAGCCAGATACAGGAAAAGTTAGTGAACAAGCAGAATTCCTGGAATACCAATTTTCAGATACTCACAGGTTCTCAAGAATAGAATAGAGGAGAGGTTTGGAGAGGAGAGGTTCGGAGAGGAGAGGAGGGAAGAGAAGGCAAGAGGAGAGGGGAGGGGAAGGGAAGGGAAGGGAAGGGAAGGGAAGGGAAGGGAAGGGAAGGGAAGGGAAGGGAAGGGAAGGGAAGGGAAGGGAAATTAACCAGGTTGGAAAAGACCTTTGAGATCATCGAGTCCAACCTATCATCCAACACCATCTAATCAACTGCCATCTGCTAGTCCAGAACTACTGTGAACACTGTAAGGAAAGCTGTCATAGAATCAGAGAATTGCTTTGGTTGGGAAAGCCCTCTAAGATCAGAGTTCAAGAGTCAACTTGAGACCACCATGGCCTCAATATCTACAGGGACCATGTCTACACATTTCTGGAACACCTCCAGGAACAGACTTAGCTGCTATGGTCTGGAGGTAACTCTCTTGAACCTGAGCCACATGGATAAGTCAGGTCTTTTTTCCTCTCCTACTTCTGTGCAAAGACAGCCCTGCTAAAATATCCCTGAAATGCTTTGGATTAGCTCAGCTGCCTGTGCACTGCAAGAAGGGAAGAGCAATTAAATGATCCATTAATAGATTGGAATTGTAATTAAAAACTTACTTGACTAGGCTGTGTGGCTGGCTCTTTAAAACCAACCAGCACAGCTTAGCTTATGTTGCTGGGCCCTAAAGATGCTTTGGTAGTGATGTGGCTCTCTGACTCTGGCAGACATCAGTGTTGCTGATGGGGAAAGCTGCTGTTTCTTGTTGAGTTATGTCCCATAGCTCATCCACCACTGCCTGCTGGATTCTTGCCTTTCTAAGGACATTCATTCACCATTGGAATAGGCTGGTCAGGGAGGTGGTGGAGTCACCATCCCTGGAGGTGTTCAAGAGGAGAGTGGATGTGGCACTTGGCACCATGGTCTAGTCATGAGGTCTGTGGTGACAGGTTGGACTTGATGAACCTCGAGGTCTCATCCAACCTTGGTGATACTGTGATCTTCTCAGATACAGTGATTTTGACTAGAGGCACAGGCCCCTTGCATCCTTCTCAGGAAGGGATAAGGGCTGGCTGTGGGAGCAGAGCCTGAGGCAGATGGATGTAGCTGGAGAATGAAACGTAGCTGCCAGGTGTTGAGTGAGCACTCATATGGCAGGATTGGTGTTTGAAATCAGGCTAAAATACTGCACCTCAGAGAAGTTTTCAGTGGTTTGTAAAGTATCAGATGCTTAGCTTCTCTCCCATGACTGCAGCACACCCTCTAAATGCAGTGTTGGTAGCAAAGCTGTCTTATTGCTGGTGGTGTGGGTGATGGGGCTGCTGTTACTGAGCTTCTTTAAAGAACTGCCTTGCTAAAAGCCTGTGGGGTATGAGTTGGGCATGGAAAGTCTTGCCTTACAGAAGGGGGATGGACTTGGGAAGACTATTTGCTGGGAGTCTCTCTGCAGAGAGCAGATTTGCATACAACAGATCAAGTCACAAAACCCTTGGAGGTCCCAGCAAAGCATGCTGACATTGAGAGCAGAGAAATCAGCCTGGAGGGTCCAGCTGAGTTTAGGATCTGCAAGATGAGCCCCTGTTACAGGAAGGATCTGAACGTGCTGGAGTGTGTCCAGAGAAGGGCCACAAGGATGAGCTGAGGGCTGGAGCTCCTCTGCTATGAGGACAGACTGAGAGAGGTATGGCTGTTCAGTCTGGAGAAGAGAAGGCTCTGAGGAGACCTTGTTGTGGCCTTCCAGTATCTGAAGGGGGCTACAAGAAAGCTGGGGAGGGACTTTTTAGAGTGTCAGGTAATGACAGGACTAGGGGGAATGGAGCAAAACTAGAAGTGGGTAGATTCAGATTGGATGTGAGGAAGAAGTTCTTCCCCATGAGGGTGGTGAGACACTGGCACAGGTTGCCCAGGAAGGTGATGGAAGTCTCATGCCTGGAGGTTTTTGAGGTGAGGCTGGAAGTGGCTGTGAGCAAACTGCTCTAGTGTGAGGTGTCCCTGGCCATGGCAGGGGGTTTGGAACTAGAGGATCCTTGAGGTCCCTTCCAACCCTAACAATTCCATGATTCTGTGACTTCAGACTACTCAGCCAAAACAAAAACTGGGCCTCACCCACGGAATTCAGGTCCTTCACAAAGCTCTTGATGAACCTCTCAACCCTTTGTTAAATAAATACAAATCAGCTTGGCCAATGAAACAGGCTGAGATTAAATGAGGGTGGGGAGCCCCTGAACAGGCTGCCCAGGGTGCTTGTGGATGCCCTCTCCCTGGAGGCATTCAAGGCCAGGTTGGATGAAGCCTTGAGCAACCTGGGCTGGTGGGAGCTGTCCCTGCCCATGGCTGGGGTTTGGAACTGGATGATCTTCAAGGTCCCTTCCAAGCCAGACCATTCTATGAATCTAGGAACCCAAGAGCTTTGCATGCCAAGTAGCAGCTAATGCTTGCATTCGAAGATAAGATTGTTCTCAAGTAAATGACTGCTGCTGGTTCGGTGCTGCACTTCTTGTGGTGCTGCTGCTATGTGCATTTAATACTGATCCATCATGCTATGAAATATGCATGGGGCACTAAATATGTTGACTAGGATTTCTCAAAAGAACAATTTTCTCCAGAGTCCTGCAGACAAAAAAAGAAGAAGAAGAAGGGGGGGAGAAAAAAAAGGCAGTTTGAAATCATTTTGCTGCTGCTGCTGGCTTGGAAGAAGGGACAGACTTGTTATTTCATGGAAGATTAATGTGTAGTCAGGAGGAAGAGAGTGCTTATATTTGGCTCATTCTTCACAAGCAAAAGGCTGACTTTGTTTCACAGTGATTGCCTTTGTCTGATAAATAGATCCTGGTTGAAATGGAATACGTAAATATTTAGGGACATAAATAACTCCGTCATGGCAGTGACTTGTAGACAACGATACATCAATGCCACTATGGAAATTTGTGTTCAGCATAAGAAACACAAGCTAAACTGTCTGACAGGGCAGGGTTACTTCTGGATAAGGATTCCAAGAAGCTTGAAGTTTCTCTGTGCAAGATGCAGATTAGCCCAGATTTCCCAAAGTGAGGTATTGTAGAATCATAGAATTATTAGGGCTGGAAGGGGCCTCAAGGATCATCCAGTTCCAATCCCTCTGCCATGGGCAGGGACACCTCACACTAGAGCAGGTTGCTCACAGCCACATCCAGCCTGGCCTCAAAAACTTCCAGGGATGAGGCTTCTACCACCTTCCTGGGCAACCTGTGCCAGTGTCTCCCCACCCTCATGGGGAAGAACTTCCTCCTAACATCCAATCTGAATCTACCCACTTCTAGTTTTGTTCCATTCCCCCCAGTCCTATCACTCCCTGACACCCTAAAAAGTTCCTCCCCAGCTTTCTTGTAGCCCTCTTCAGATAGTGGAAGGCCACAATAAGGTCTCCTCAGAGCCTTCTCCAGACTGAACAGCCCCAACTCCCTCAGTCTGTCTCCAGAGCAGAGCAGCTCCAGCCCTTAGCTCATCCTTGTGGCCCTTCTCTGAACACCTTCCAGCACCTCCAGATCCTTCCTGTAATTAGAGGCTCCAGAACTGGACATGCTACTCCAGGTGTGGTCTCACCAGAGTGGACTAGAGGGGGAGAATCACCTCCCTCAATCTGCTGGCTGTGCTGTTAGGAAGGAAACTGGTTCTAGAAATAGGTGAGCTCAATCCATCCAGCCCTGCCCTGGGATATGCCTTAGATACTTGAGTCCTCTTCTGCAGAGCTGCTTTCCAGCTGGCTGGCCCCCAGCCCATCCAGTTGGATGGGATAATTCCTTAGTTAAATACATAAATACAAATCAACTTGGCCAATGAAACAGGCTGAGTTTACAGTGAGGGTGGGGAGACACTGGAACAGGTTGCCCATGGAGGTTGTGGATGCCCCCTCCTGGAAGTGTTCAAGGCCAGGCTGGATGAGGTTTGAGCAACCTGGTCTGGTGGGAGGTAGATCCCTTCAGACACTGGAAGGCCACAAGAAGGTCTCCTCGGAGCCTTCTCTTCTCCAGACTGAACAGCCCCAAGTCACTCAGTCTGTCCTCATAGGAGAGGAGCTCCAGCCCTTTGATCATCCAGGTAGAGTGTTTTATATTTCTTTTCATTAAACTTTATTTTCTTTTCATTAAACTTGACAGAAGTTTAATGGCCCTCCTGGCAGAGGGCTCAAGAAAGGAGTTTTCTTCCTGTTGTGATTGTGTTTGCCTCTAAACTCCTGACTGCTTCTCACTGGTGGTTGTTTTTGGTGGTGTGGTTTTTTTTTTCAAGTAGCTGCCAAACAATTTCATGTCTGAAGAACTTCTGACTTTGGGACAGGATGAGAAGCAGGACAATGTCTTTAATAGGAGTCTGTGGATTTTATCTTCTCCTGCAGGGAAAGGGGAATCACAAAATAGGACAGTCAGATTAATTAAAATTGACACTGCTTTGACTGGGCAGAAGGAGGTCACAGGGGAAAAAAAAATACCTGAACAATTTGACTAAGTCCATTGCCAGATCACATTTGTTTTTATTTTCTCCTGAAGTAAAGTAAAAGAAGAATTAGTCTGGATTAAATGAAATGAAAGCATTTTGGTTTAGTCTCCATTGCAGATGTTTTAGTTCATAGAATCGTAGAATCAATAAGGGTGGAAAAGACCTCAAAGATCATTAAGTCCAACCTGTCACCCAAGACTTCATGACTAACTGAACCATGGCACCAAGTGCCACATCCAATCCCTTTTTGAACACCTCCAGGGACCGTGACTCCACCACCTCCCTGGGCAGCACATTCCAACGGGCAATCTCTCTTTCTATGAAGAACTTCTTCCTCACATCCAGCCTAAACCTCCCCTGGCACAGCTTGAGACTGTGTCCTCTTGTTCTGGTGCTGGTTGCCTGGGAGAAGAGGCCAACCTCCACCTGGCTACAACCTCGCTTCAGGTAGTTGTAGACAGCAATAAGCTCTGAGCCTCCTCTTCTCCAGGCTAAGCAACCCCAGCTCCCTCAGCCTCTCCTCACAGGGCTGTGCTCCAAACCCCTCCCCAGCTTTGTTGCCCTTCTCTGGACACCTTCCAGCAACTCAACGTCTTTCCTAAATTGAAGGGCCCAGAACTGGACACAAGATTTGAAAGACAACACAGATTTTTCACAGGTTAAAAACAGTCCAGGCCATGGTTCTGTGCAGCTGGTGTGGACATGCAAGGTGTGTGTTAGCTGCTGAATGTGGTCAGTTTGCTGAAGAAACGTGGCAAGGGAAGCGTGAAAACTGCAGCTGGAAAAGAGACTGCTCCTCTGCCCTGCTCCTTGCCAGGGAAGAAATGCTCTAGTTCACTTTCAGACCACGGACTTGGGTGATCTTGGAGGTCTCTTCCAACCAGATGCATTCTGTGATCTAATAGCAGCCTGCCAATACCTGAAGGGGGCTACAAAGTGTCTGCAGAGGGACTGTTTGCAAAGGCCTGCAGTGATAGGATGAGAGGCAATGGTTTGAAATGAGAGAAGAGCAGATGTAAATTGGATGTTAAGAACAAGTTCTGCACCATGAGAGTGGTGGAACACTGCAACAGGTTGACTGGGGAGGTAGGATCAACCCTGGAGGTATTCAAGGTGAAGCTCAGCAGAGCTCTGGGCAACCTGATCTAGTGGAGGATGTCCCTGGGGACTGCAGGGGAGTTGGACTAGATGACCTTGGGAGGTCCCTTCCAAACCATTCTGTGATTCTATTGTGTTTTACAGTGTAATTTTTACTGACTATTCTTTTGTTTCCTGTGGGAGACTGACAGCCTGACTAATCCCTATGACTTCTTTTCTTAAAAGTCATCTCTGCATTTCCTTTCTGCTGTTCCTTATGGTTGTATCATCAATGATTCATCTCTTTTGGTTAAATAGTCTAAGTCTATGCTGCTAAATTTGCAGAGCCATTTATGTAGGGACTTGTGCTTTATCAAACAGAGTTGATCATTGTACAGTAAGTGATCCTTTTCAGTGCTGTGATTAGCCAAATCCCTCAAAGCCCTCAGATTTCCTCTCACCCAAGTTAAATTCCAACATTTTTCTTCCTGAATATTGTGAAATTCCTTTTCAAACAGCTCATTCTGCAGTTTGAACCACAGGATTTCCCTGGGTGCATATGAGAGGTGTCAGCTGGCCAGACAATAGCAGTCCCATGGCAAGTTAGTTCTTACCAAACAGAATGGTTCTATGGAGATTCTTTGTAAGAAAGTAGTGTTCTCCCTTTCTCTTTCTCTTTCCTTCCTTCTCCCTTTCCTTCCTTCTCCCTTTCCTTCTGGGTAGAACAGAACAGAATTTAATAGAATAGAATAGAATAGAATTGAATTGAATTGAATTGACCAGGTTGGAAGAAACCTTTGAGATCATCGAGTCCAACCTATCACCCAACACCATCTAATCAACCATCTAAACCATGGCACCAAGCAACCCATCCAATCTCTTCCTAAACACCTCCAGTGATGGTCACTCCACCACCTCCCTGGGCAGCACATTCCAATGGCCAATCACTCTTCCTGTGAAGAACTTCTTCAAGCAGCTCATTCTGAGGAAGAGTTTGAACCACAGGATTTCCCTGGGTGTATATGAGAGGTATCATCTGGCCAGACAATAGTAGTCCCATGGCAAATTAGTTCTTACCAAACAGAAAACATAGTGTCAGATGCAAAACTTGTGCCCTTTGCACCTCCTCTGTGCTGCCACCTTTTAAGTTTTCCTTTTGGAGGAGCATCTTTGTATGGATGTTGAATATTTCTTTATGCATGGGGGTGCTATCAGCTACTTTTTTTGTGTTTTCCCCCTCAAAAAGTACCATCTCAGAAGGTCCTTATTGAGTGAAATGACTTAATGACCTCTGTAAGAAAACAGTGTTCAAAGCTCTGCAGCATTCTGCAGCTAACCCCCTAATGTTATGATGTTTCTAATTGATCCAGGATCAGCAGTGTCTTTGGCAGCACACAGGGAGCACAAACCAAGTGCTTTATGTTCCTGAATGTTTCTGGCTGAAAGCAGCCAGCCCAAGTTTGCTGGTGGGCTAGTGAAAAAAACCCAAGCAGGCAGGTTTTTGGCTGCCCTGTCAGTGCCATTCCCTAAACCCATGAATTACACTATTCCTCTGAGAACCTGACTCATTTTTATCCTCAGCCACCGTCAAGGAGTGAAGCTGATACCCAAGCAAAACCAACTTCCTTTGCTTCCTAATCGCCTGCAATTTTCACCCCATCAGGCAGATTTTGGGGGGTGAAATATTAGGGCCACATTGCAGCAAGTATGAAGTTCATTAAAGCTCCACCAACTAGCAGCAGGAAAAAGAAATGCCCAGATTGATAGCGATGAGGGTGGCCAGCAGGTCAAGGGAGGTTCTCCAGCCCCTTTACTCTGCCCTGGAGAGGCCACAGCTGGAGTGCTGGGGGCAGTTCTGGGCTCCCCACTTCAAGAGGGTCAAGGAACTACTGGAGAGAGTCCAATGGAGGCTATGAGGATGCTGAAGGGACAGGAGCATCTCTCTTACAAGGAAAGATGAGACTTGGGGCTCTTTAGCCTGGAAAAGAGCAGCCTGAGGGGGGATCTTATCAATGCTGATCAACAACTAAAGGGTGGAGGTCATGAGGATCAGGCTGGGCTCATCTCAGTGGTGCCCAGGGATAGGACAAGAGGCAGTGGGCACAAACTAGAACACAGGAGGTTTCACTTGAACTTAAGGAGAAACTTCTTTGCTCTGAGGGTGCTGGAGCTCTGGAACAGGCTGCCCAGAGAAATTGTGTATTCTTCTTCTCTGGAGACTTTTCACAACCCACCTGGATGTGTTCCTGTGCAAGCTGCTGTGGGTGGCCATGGTTTAGCAGGAGGGTTGGACTGGATGATTACCAGAGGTCCCTTCAGCCCCTACCATTCTATGATTCTGGTGGTTCTATGCAAGCTCAAGCTTGAGCACAGTGAAATGGTACTTTGGCAAGTGGGTGATGCTGGGTGATGCACTGTGCTTGCTTCCCTTGCTGTGCATTGAACTGATAAGGGGAAATCCTTAGTTGTGAACCTTTTTATTGAGTTGCTCTGAGTCCGAAGAGAAGAGAAGAGAAGAGAAGAGAAGAGAAGAGAAGAGAAGAGAAGAGAAGAGAAGAGAAGAGAAGAGAAGAGAAGAGAAGAGAAGAGAAGAGAAGAGAAGAGAAGAGGAGAAGAGAAGAGAAGAGAAGAGAAGAGAAGAGAAGAGAAGAGAAGGAGAATTAACCAGGTTGGAAAAGACCTTTGAGATAATCAAGTCCAACCTATCACCCAACACCATCTAATCAACTAAACCATGGCACCAAGCACCCCATCCAGTCTCTTCCTAAACACCTCCTGTGATGGTGACTCCACCACCTCCCTGGACAGCCCATTCCAGTTTTTAGTTGCACTTTAGCAATTACTCCTTGAAGAACGATTCCCTCTGCTTTATAAAATGGGTTTATGGCAGGAGGGATGGACTGGATGACCTCCAGAGGTCACTTCCAACCCCTAATTTACTGTGGGTTCTGTGATTTTAAACCTGAACTTGTGCTGGGTCTCTTTGCAGCCTGTAACTTAATGGTACTGCCTCATAGAAAAGGATGGAATATGGATGTTTGCTAACACCCCCAAATTGCTGTTCAGGCAGGGTTGGTTGAAAGCCTTAAATTAACATTAACAACATACAGCTGACCTTCAATAAAGAGCAACAAAAAGGGGTTGTGGTTCAAAAGTAATTTGTGTCTGAAACTGTTGTCCTTGGCAACACACCTACAGGCTTTGTCTGGGGAATGTGTTACTGTTTTGTCTGCCAGAAGGGGGGAAGAAAAAAAAAGAGAGAATATTTAATGAAAATAAGAGATAAAAAATATTATTATAAAGGGGAGAGCAAAGAGACTCTATATTACCACAGCAATTCTCTATGTTTGTAAATCCCAGACAAAAAGCTGTCAAAGAATTAGTGAAGAGGAGGCTTAGATTGGCTGTTAGGAACATGAGGCTGCTGGAACACTGCAAAAGATTGCCCAGGGAGGTGGTTGAGGCTCCATCTCTGGAGCTGGTCAAGTTCAGGCTGGACAAAGCTCTGAGCAACCTGATCTAGTGGATCCACTAGATGGATACAGAACTGGCTTGATGGCTGCACCCAGAGAGTGGCTGTCCATGGGTCCATGTCCCAGTGGAGGCCAGGGACAAGCAGAGTCCCTCAGGGATCAGTCCTGGGACCAGGCTTGTTCAACATCTTTGTGGGTGCCAGGGACAGTGGCATTGAGTGCACCCTCAGCAGGTTTGCTGATGACAACAAGCTGTGTGGTGCAGCAGACAGGCTGGAGGGAAGGGATGCCGTTCAGAGGGACCTGAACAGGCTGGAGGGGTGGGCACAAGCCAACCTCAGGAGGTTCAACAAGACCAAGTGCAGGGTCCTGCATCTGGGTCGAGGCAATCCCAGGCACAAATCCAGGCAAGGCAGTGACTGGCTGGAAAGCAGCCCTGAGGAGAGGGACTTGGGGGTGCTGGTAGACAAGAAGCTCACCAGGAGCTCTCAGTGTGCACTTGCAGCCCGGAAAGCCAACCAGAGCCTGGGCTGCAGCAAGAGAAGTGTGGCCAGCAGGGCAAGGGAGGGGATTCTCCCCCTCTGTTCAGCTCTGCTGAGACCCCACCTGCAGTACTGCCTCCAGTTCTAGAGCCCCTATTACAAGAGGGATCTGGAGGTGCTGGAAGGTGTCCAGAGAAGGGCCACAAGGATGAGCAGAGGGCTGGAGCACCTCTCCTATAAGGACAGACTGAAAGACTTGGGGCTGTTCAGTCTGGAGAAGAGAAGGCTCTGAGGTGACCTCATTGTGGCCTTCCAGTATCTGAAGGGGGCTACAAGAAGGCTGGGGAGGGACTGCTCAGGATCTCAGGGAGCGATAGGACTAGGGGGAATGGAATGAAGCTGGAGGTGGGGAGATTCAGGCTGGAGGTGAGGAGGAAGTTCTTCCCCATGAGAGTGGTGAAGCCCTGGAATGGGTTGTCCAGGGAGGTGGTTGGGGCCCTGTCCCTGGAAGTGTTTAAGACCAGGCTGGATCAGGCTCTGGGCAGCCTGATGTAGTGTGGGGTGTCCCTGCCCATGGCAGGGGGGTTGGAACTGGATGATCCTTGTGGTCCCTTCCAACCCTGACTGATTCTATGAATCTATGATTCTATGTCCCTGCTGACTGCTGGGGGTAGGGGGGGTGGGTGTTGGACTGGAGGAGCTTTGGAGATCCCTTCCAAAAGGACTTTCTCTGATTCTAAGTACCTGGTATGTTTTAGCTCTGTGTGAAAAATGTGCTATCATGAGGATAAAAACAACCCAAGATTGGTCTTTAATTAACATCCCCAGGGGACAATGTCCTGAGGTGTTTCAAGACATCCTTTGCCTCTTTCAAGATGGAAATTGAGAGGCACTCTCTTTAGTTTCTAGTTGAAAGGCTGTCAAATTTCCTTTACAAACCATAGGGCAAAACATTGAAAGTCACAGAAAAATTAATGAAAGGCAAAGAAGCATGAGCACAGTGGTGGCCAGGAAAGATTATTACTGGAGCTGTCTGATGGGAATCTGTTCATCTTTCTTACCTGGAAATGCCACTCTTTCTAGTCTGCCATGCACAGAAACGTTTACCATGGGCTCTTGATAGCCATGCCCTAACTCTTGTCTTGATGCTTGCCTCACCCACACTCTGCTCACCAAGTAATCTGTTCCTAGGATTTTAAAATGCCTCCAAAACTTTCCAGCTGCCCCAAAGCAGAAATACAATCTTTCCCCCCACCTCCCCCAGTCCCTTTGCTGCCACACCAGTTCTCTTCGCTCCCATCCCATCAATTCCAGAGGTTTAAGGGCTCACATTTCTGATTGGCTTTACACAAAGATTTCTTTCTGGGTATGCAACATGCAGTGACCACAGGAATCCTAGGCCCAAGGCCACTTCTAAAGGCTCTCCAGACATGCATCATCTTGTATCAATAGAGGGACTCCCAGATGCATGGGAGACCAGGAAAGCTTTGTTTCTTCTTACTAGACAAAGCTTGGGAGCAAAGAAGTTAGGATTGGGGTAGAGTCCTTAGAGTTAGGTATTAGGGGTTGGGGTTAGTGTCATGAAGGTTAGGGTTACTAAGAGGTTGCAAGAGCTCAGGTAACATTTCAGCCAAGGGAAGGTTAACATGATTATCCAGAGAGGGGGGTAAAAAAGATTTCTGGTAGAATAAGGCTTTATGTTTTAGAAGAAAAGGCATAACAGTATCTGTCAGCCTCATCTGGCTGAAGCTAAATCCATCCAGAGTAGAAATAATGTATTCATTTTAAATCAGGATAGCACTTCAGCTTTGAAGAAGCTCACATAAGGATTTGTCTCTCCCTATAACTTCATAATTGCCTTTTAAAAAAAAATATATTCTCCAGCTTCTAGATATCCTATGGGGTTCACAAAGCTGGCTCTCAGTGGAAATCATCAGACTGCTGTCTTCTTCTGTCTTTCTCCAAGAAACCTGCCAGGGTATGGCTTCACAGCCCAGATTTCAGCCTGCCTGTTTCTGTTCAGCTCTATTTCTGCATTACACCATTGGTCCTGCCTTGGGAGGACCTGGCATATCAAATTCCATTCAAGGAACAATGGATACAAACTTGGACATAGAAGGTTTCACCTCAACATGAGGAGGAGCTCCTCTACAGTGAGGGTGATGGAGCAGTGGAGCAGGCTACCCAGAGAGGTTGTGGAGTCTCCTTCTCTGGTGTCTTTCAAAACCCACCTGGTTGTATTCCTGTGCAGACTACCCTGGCTGATCCTGCTTTGGCAGTGTGGGGGGGTTGGACTTGATGATCTCTTGAGGTCCCTTTCAACCTCTGACATTCTGTGATTTTCTTCTGGGAATTCTGGGCTTCTACCCCACTCTTGTGACCCAGAATCCAACATCTTTCTTTGTTCACTGGCATCTCTGCTATCTGAGTTCCAGTTCTACTTTCTCATTTAGGATCTTCACATGGTACAACTAAGCTTTTATCCTAAATCTACTATCCATGCACCTCAAATTCTCCACAAACCCCTGAATTCTGCAGCCAGTCTGCCTCCTCACTGCTTGTTTCTCACTGCTGATATCCTGAGAGCATAAGTGGACCTTAATGGCCCTAACCAGCTTCACATGGGACCTCTCCTTACCACATGACCAGGAACCTTATTTAAGCTCAGACCTCACCCAAACCCTGACTTATGCTGGAGCTGTAGCTAATTTTTTGTTTTGCTCTTATTTCTTTGAGCACATGTTATAACTTTGTCTCCAGCTGCTCTCAAGTATCCTCATGGAGACTTTAATGCTATGGGCAAAAGTTCAGAGTGTTTGCAGCCCTGTCTCAGCAAAGAAGACCCAGGAACTGTAGGAAGCCAAACAACTGAGTGAGTACAACTGTGGGGGTACAAATGGTAGCAGTGAGCTTGCAGTTGCTAAAACCTGAAACTAGGTAGAGGTAAAGTACTAAATTACAGCTGAGTTGCTCATAGTGGAATCCAGGATAACATCCTCTCAATACTTTGATATTGCCAGAATGAAATATCTTTGAGTGGGCTCAGGAGAATAGGGACATATTTACTATTGGTTCAGTGCTTAGACTTAGAATAGAATGGAATTAACCAGGTTGGAAGAGACCTTTGAAATCATTGAGTCCAACTGATCCCCCAACACCATCTAATCAACTAAACCATGGCACCAAGTGCCTCATCCAGTCTCTTCCTAAACACCTCCAGGGATGGTGACTCCACCACCTCCATGGGCAGCACACTCCAATGGCCAATCTCTCTTTCTGGGAAGAATTTCTTCCTAACATCCAACCTAAACTTCCCCTGCCACAGCTTGAGACTGTGTCCTCTTGTTCTGGTGCTGGTTGCCTGGAAGAAGAGACCAACCCCCACCTGGCTACAACCTCCCTTCAGGTAGTTGTAGAGAGCAAGAAGGTCTCCCCTGAGCCTCCTCTTCTCCAGGCTAAGCAACCCCAGCTCCCTCAGCCTCTCCTCACAGGGCTGTGCTCCAGACCCCTCCCCAGCTTTTGTTGCCCTCTGGACACCTTCCAGCAACTCAGCATCTTTCCTAAACTGAGGGGCCCAGAACTGGACAGAAAGTTGGAAGACTTGGACCATTTCATAAGATAGCTCAGAAAGAAGAGGCAGAAATCCTCCTGTCTGTTGAGCTGATGAATGTTCTGTTGACTTCTGGAGCGCTTCTAGTGGCAACTCATTTCTGTGATCACCACAGAAGCTATCTGAGCTGCTTTGTATGATTGTCAGCTTTTGAATCAGGCTGACGTGTCAGCCTCAAGATTTTTCTGCCTGGGGTCAGTACTTGGGTCATGTGGGGTTTTAGGGTGAATTTATTTGTTTTCAGCTAGCCTCAGCCACAGGACTGGCAACAAACATTGCAAAACTGAAAACAAAGCAACCCATTTTGAGGAAACTGAATGTTCTGTTATTTAAAGGCAGGTAAACACAATGTGACCTGGCATGTTAAGGTGGACAGCTCTGGAATGTGAGTGGGTTATGATTGTGTTCTGATTTGCAAGTCCCTTCTTCAAGTGATGATGTCCTGACAGCTACTATTTTAGAAGAACACAAAGCAGTCAAGGAAGAGGCTTCAAGCAGAAGGCTGGGGTTACACATAAGGATTTAATTCTTTCACTCAATTTTAGCTACTTAATTACTGCACCCTTGCTCCTTAATCTGTTTCTCTGACAGCAAACTTCATACAGAATTAGCCAGGCATTTCTCCTCAAATCAACACATTCTTGACTCTCCTTAGCTGATTGTGGTAGTTTTGGGCTATGCCTTTAACATTTTTCCACAGATCTTAGTATCATAGTAGTATCAGTCAGGGCTGGAAGGGACCACAAGGATCATCTAGTTCCAACCCCCCTGCCATGGGCAGGGACACCCCACACTAGATCAGGCTGGCCAGAGCCTCATCCAGCCTGGTCTTAAACACCTCCAGGGACAGGGCCCCATTCACCTCCCTGGACAACCCATTCCAGGGCTTCACCACTCTCATGGGGAAGAACTTCCTCCTCACCTCCAGTCTGAATCTCCCCACCTCCAGCTTCATTCCATTCTCCCTAGTCCTATCACTACCTGAGATCCTGAGCAGTCCCTCCCCAGCCTTCTTGTAGCCCCCTTCAGGTACTGGAAGACCACAATTAGGTCACCTCAGACCCTTCTCTTCTCCAGACTGAACAGCCCCAAGTCTTTCAGTCTGTCCTCACAGGAGAGGTGCTCCAGCCCTCTGCTCATCCTTGTGGCCCTTCTATGGACACCTTCCAGCACCTCCAGATCCCTCTTGTAATAGGGGCTCTAGAACTGGAGGCAGTACTGCAGGTGGGGTCTCAGCAGAGCTGAGCAGAGGGGGAGAATCCCCTCCCTTGCCCTGCTGGCCACACTTCTCTTGCTGCAGCCCAGGATCTGGTTGGCTTTCCGGGCTGCAAGTGCACACTGAGAGCTCCTGTTGAGCTTCTTGTCTACCAGCACCCCCAAGTCTCTCTCCTCAGGGCTGCTTTCCAGCCAGTCACTGCCCAGCCTGGATTTGTGCCTGGGATTGACTCGACCTAGATGCAGGACCCTGCACTTGGTCTTGTTGAAGCTCATGAGGTTGGCTTGTGCCCACCTCTTCAGCCTGTCAAGGTCCTTCTGGATGGCATCCCTTCCCTCCAGCTGTCTGCTGCACCACACAGCTTGTTGTCATCAGCAAACCTGCTGAGGGTGCACTCAATGCCACTGTCCCTGGCACCCACAGAGATGTTGAACAAGCCTGGGCCCAGGACTGATCCCTGAGGGACTCTGTTTGCCACTGGCCTCCACTGGGACATGGACCCATGGACAGCCACTCTCTGGGTACAGCCATCAAGCCAGTTCTTTATCCATCTAGTGGTCCATCCATCTAGTGGTCCACCCATCAAACCCATGTGTCTCCAGTTTGGAGACCAGGATGTTTCTTGAACAGAAAAGTAGTAAAATATAACTGGGCAGGCAAAGGAAAACTGAAGATAATTCTAAACAATCCCATTGGAGAGATAAGGAACTTAAATTGGTTGTACCAAAACAATTTCTCTTCTCTTTTCTTTGCTCTGGGAGAGATACTGACTTGCTTCTGCTTGACCTTGGCTGCATTGTTTTGGTATTAACATTGCTCTGCTCCTTTCTCTCATCCCTTTTGTATAGGGGGATGAGGGGGGAAGGAGGGTGGCAAAAAGGGAGTAGCTAGTAACTTCCCTTGGTCTTTGACCAGGGGAGTTCCTGTGCTGTTTGTTACTTGTAAATACCTGTAAATATTGTAAATCCTGGATATTTGCTACATATTCATTGCATTCCATTGTAGATTGGAGTTCTGGCTTCTAAATACAGCTTTCATTCGCTTCCAACTGAGCTGGTCTGGCAAAGCTAAGGTTGGGGGGGTGGAATTTCAACCCACCACACTGATTTATCCCTTTTGTACATAACAGATCCCTATCACTTCTGGTTTAGTTAACCACATCCTGCAGACTGAACACTTCACTAGCCTACCCTCACCCAAAGGCAGAGTTGCAGATGTAGTCTTAGGTGAACCTTTACTTCAATATTTCCCTTTCCTGACTTAATGGTTATCTGGCATCACTAAATCCAGGGGCCTTCTTGTTGGCCCTTTTGCCTCTTCCCCCTGTACTGTTAAGATGAGGGGCAATGGCTTTAAGATGGAAAGGGGGAGACTGAGGCTGGAGATTAGGAAGAAGTTCTTGCAAAGCAAGGGTGGTGAGACCCTGGTTGCCCAGGGAGGCTGTGGATGTCCCTTTCCTGGAGGTGTTTAAGGCCAGGTTGGATGAGGCCTTGAGCAATCTGGGCTAGTGGGGGAGTGTCCCTTCTCACAGCAGGGGGTTTGGAATTGGATGATCTTTAGGACCCCTTCCAACCCATATGATTCCCTGGATCTATGAATTTTCACTTTGGCTTCCAGACCTCAGCACAGAGAATTTAAGGAGCATGCTGTGCTCACCAGTCCTGTGGCTTTAACAACCTCTTTCCTCTTCAGGTAAAAATTATGCTCTCCTGAAGAGGTGCTTTCACTTGCATTCAGCTGTTCCCATGCCCACCCCAGGTACCCCCAGGCTCCTGCCTGTTCCCACGCATCCTTCAACCACCGCTCACACTCTGCGGTCTTGCAAGGCACTGGGCTTCAGGTGACTCACAGCCTAATGGAATAGTTCTGACTTGAAGAAAACCCTGATGTGTTTGGGGGTGTAGTGAGTTTAGCACTAGAGAAACCAAAGCGGTCCTCCAGCTGCCAAATCCATCCCCCCCAACTGCTAACAATCATGCAAGCATACTTTTTGATGCCTTCTGGACCAAAGTCCTAGAGCATATTACCAGCGTGCACAAAATGCTGTTCAACACCTTGTGATAGACTTCAGAGCTGCTTTAAAATAAACTTTTCCCTAAAGAGGCTAGAAAAGAACTTAGGAGACAGAATTTCTCTTTTATATCATTACCCACAGTGCAACCAATTCAATAGAGAAGCAATAGAGAACATCAAGCACCAACTTTAGAATCGTAGAATCAGGAAGGTTGGAAGAGACCTCAAGGATCATCAAGTCCAACCTGTCACCCAACACCTCATGGCTACTAAACCATGGCACCAAGTGCCACCTCCAATCCCCTCCTGAACACCTGCAGGGATGGTGACTCCACCACCTCCCTGGGCAGCACATTCCAATGGTGAACGACTCTCTCAGTGAAGAACTTTCTCCTCCCTCAAGTCTAAACTTCCCCTGGTGCAGCTTGAGACTGTGTCCTCTTGTTCTGGTGCTGGTTGCCTGGGAGAAGAGACCAACCCCCTCCTGGCTACAACCTCCCTTCAGGTAGTTGTAGACAGCAAGAAGATCTCCCCTGAGCCTCCTCTTCTCCAGGCTAAACAACCCCAGCTCCCTCAGCTTCTCCTCACAGGGCTGTGCTCAAGGCCTCTCCCCAGCCTCATTGCCCTTCTCTGGACATATTCAAGGGTCTCAATGTCCTTCTTAAACTGAAGGGCTCAGGACTGGACACAGGACTCAAGGTGTGGCCTGACCAGTGTCAGTACAGGGTCACAATGACTTCCCTGCTCCTGCTGGCCACACTATGCCTGATGCAGACCAGGCTGCCATTGGCCTTCTTGGCCACCTGGGCACACTGCTGGCTCATGTTCAGCCTGCTGTCAATCAGCACCCCCAGGTCCCTTTCTGTTTGGTTGCTTTCCAGCCACTCTGACCCCAGCCTGTAGTACTTCATGGGGTTGCCATGGCCAAAGTGCAGCACCCAGCACTTGGACTCAACAGGATGAGAGGGAGCCCAGAGAAAGGGCTTTGTGGTGCAGCTTAAACCCCAGTTGTGCTTGCTTGAGACCAGCAAATAGATGGTTTGGGTTTTGGATTCTTGACACATTATGTTAAAATGCCTTCCCTTACAAGGCACCCTGCAGATTTTTCCCCACAGAGTAAAAGGCAAAGATGGAATTTGGGCTGCCTGATGATGGATTATTTGTCTTGCTTGAGGGCCTGGCTGCACCAGTGAGTTCTGTGCTTCTGCCACTTACCATGGGAACGACAGAGGACACAAATATCAGCCAAGGAATGGTTGGACTCCGTGATCTCCAAGGTCTTTTCCAACCAAATGCTTCTGTCACTGCATGCCTGCTCAAAATGAGTTTTACCTCTTACAGCACGTTCTCAGGGGAAATTTGCTTTTGTTTTGCTGGACCTCTGAGGTGTCAAACACTTCTTTATGCAATGGAGCAACTTCCGGGGCCAAGTCCCACCACCCTCAGCTTCTGCTGGCATCTCCAGGGAATGGAGGTGTTCCAGACAGTGCCTTGAATGACTGCATGCTCTTCCATTAGGAAGGTGCAGTAATTAATGTTTTGAGAGGGAAGGGGGGGGGGGGGGGAGAGAAAAAACAATAGGAGGTCAAAGTCACTCCCAGTTGGCAAGAGGTTTGCATACAAATCTGCTTCTTTCCTCAGGAACTATTACATGAAATCAGCTGTATTTGCATATAAAACAACTTATCTTTTCCCTCATCTGGAAAGAGGTGGTAGGAGACTCCTCTCCATTTTTTTTTCCTCCCTCCCAAGAATTCACATGGGGATAATTTAATTGCAAAGCTCAACTCTGTCCCTTTTAAAAACCAAACAGAAAAGGAGATTTATTTTTGTCTTAATATACATTTTCCAATCATACTCACAAATGGGAGCTTGAAGAGCTTGCCAGTCTGCAGAGAGGCTGTGCTTAATACTGTAATGAATTTATGATGCTCCCTGGACTTATTTGCACTCATTAATTGAAAATTCAGGGGTTTAGATGTTTTAAAGGAACCTTATTAATTAGCCTAGATAAATGCCAAAGGACTGCTGCAGAAGCAAGGCCAGCATTCCAAAGCTGCTAAACTCCTGAGAATCCATCAGGACTTCAGTGTGCTTTTCATCATCAAGGTTGGAAGAGACCTCAAAGATCATCAAGTCCAGCCTGTCACCACAGACCTCATGACTAAACCATGGCACCAAGTGCTACGTCCAGTCCCCTCTTGAACACCTCCAGGGATGGGGACTCCACCACCTCCCTGGGCAGCCCATTCTTTTTATTTTTTAATGTGTGTTTCTGAACTACTTTTATAAGGTTAAGAGTCAATTTCAACTCTTGGGATGGGATAATGGACCACAAAATAGCAATACCACTAATATCCTTAATTTATTTGGGGATTTTCAACCTTAAAACTCAACCTGCAGTCATTCCACACCTGTTTCTGTTTCCTTAGCACCCCTAAAACCAGCTCTGTTGCACCCCACCTGCGCTGCACCTCACTTCTTCTTGGGGGTTGGATTTGAAATGCTTTTTCCATGGTGAAGCCCAAAGCTCTTGGTCTGTTTCTGCATGAAGGTCATTTAGTCAGAAGGGATTTTGTGACCCTGTACTTGCACTGGTTAGGCCACACCTTGGGTACTGTGTCCAGTTCTGGGCCCCTCAGCTAAAGAAGGACATTGAGACTCTTGAACTTGTCCAGAGAAGGGCAATGAGGCTGGGGAGGGGCCTCGAGCATAGCCCTGTGAGGAGAGGCTGAGGGAGCTGGGGTTGCTTAGCCTGGAGAAGAGGAGGCTCAGGGGAGACCTTATTGCTCTCTCCAACTCCCTGAAGGGAGGTTGTAGCCTGGTGGGGGTTGGTCTCTTCTCCCAGGCAACCAGCACCAGAACAAGAGGACACAGTCTTAAGCTGTGCCAGAGGAAATTTAGGCTGGAGGTGAAGAGAAAGTTCTTCCCAGAAAGAGAGATTGGTCATTGGGATGTGCTGCCCAGGGAGGTGGTGGAGTCACCATCCCTGGAGGTGTTCAAAAATGGATTGGATGTAGCACTTGAAGCCATGGTTTAAGTTAGTCATGAGGTGTTGGGTGATAGGTTGGACTTGATGATCTCTGAGGTCTTTTCCAACCTTAGTGATTCTATGACCCTTTGGCTGGTGGGTCTGTGACTGGTGAGCCATTGGCCAAATGAATGTTTACTAGATTGTAGTCATGGTGTGTTGGGACATGGTTTAGTGGGCATGGTGGTGTTGGGTTGATGTTTGCACTTGATGATCTTGGAGGTCCTTAATGATTCTATGATTCTAGATCAAGGACTAGAAATGTGACCTGTTACTGAAAGTTTCTAGCTGTGATTTGCTATCCAGATGGCTGGGGGTTGCTTTAAAGCACACTCATTGCAACATGAGGTCTGCCCATGACCAGAAGGACTCTGCTAACTCACTAAGACAGGTCAAGGGTGCCAGGGAAGCCTTGAAACTCAGGGGTCTTGCTGACCCCATCCCTTTCTGTTACCCTGGAAGATGGCCTCCTGCATCTCACATTTTGGCAGCTCTCTACTTACAGTTTGGGGTCCTGGCACTTCTCAAAGGCCCTCCTTACAGTGCCTTTCAGGGATGTTGAAGGTGGAACAAAACAGATGTCTTAAGTCATGATGCTGCCCTGGAACAGGCTTCTTTTATACTTTCACCACAAACCCACAGTCATAACAAGCATCCTGTGGGCAAAGAGTTAGCATCACTATTGGACTTGAAAACATCTAGTCCATATGTCAGCTGTGAAAGAGTTTGTGCATGCAGCCAGCTGCTTTTTCTTGCCATCTCTGAAGCTGGGTGCTTCTTCTACCTTTTCTCATTGTAAAAACAGAGGAAAATTTGGAGTTAGAAGTGAGGCCAGAGAGATCTTTTTTCCTACATCTCTACTTGGATTGAGTCTGACTTGTTGGGTAATCACTGGCTGCCTCTGCTCAAGAAATACTTCAGTACACAATTAATCCACTGCCTGCAGAGGGTTATGATGCCTCTCAGCCATATGTGAGTGACCTGCTGAAACACATGGTTTTCAAATCTGAGCAAGAATCCAACACTTGAAGAGCAGCTTGTGCAGAGCTCAGCAACACAAAGGCAGGCCTGTAAGCCCTTTGCTAGAAATGACTCTTGCAGAGGGAGAATGAGATGGAGGAGCAGAGCAGCAGCAGCACTGGCAGGTTGGGGCTTGAACTTCTGCTCAAATGCCACACAGATGTCCTAGTTCTCCCAGCTTCCAAGAGCCTGGCTTTTCGCTCAGGTTGTGCATAATGTGTTGGTTGTTTTCTCCTCCCTGACTTTTATAAGGGAAGAAAAGTTACCCACACTCAGAAGTGCTTTTCTTGCAGCACTAATCTTTCTAACCCATTGGCTGCCTCCAAATCTGATAGAAAAGTGAGAATGTTGAAGATTGCTGGATTCTGGGTACCCCTCCCCATACAAAACTGAGTCTCTTGTCTTCATGCTCACCAGTGGCCAGCTGGCTGCCCAGCACAGCTCCTGCAGCACATGGCCTGTGCCTTCACCTTCCCTGCAGAGGCAGCTGAGGACATGGAGGGGAGCTGAGGTTACTGCAGGGGTGGAGGGAGGGGTGGGTGTGGAGCTGGGGAGTTGCACTTCAGCTGTGAGCAATCAGTCTTCATTAGTCCTCCTGCGAAGACTTGCAGTCGTTCTTCTCTATCTTTCCAGAGACCACTTTAATCATCTGGGACAGGGCAGCTAAGGGTCTTTGTCCTCACCGTGCCTCCAGAGGCTGCTCCTTTGCTCAGATAATCCACTGTGCAGTGCAGGAGCACCAGGAACTTGCTAGGGAGCACTAGGAGAATGAATCAGCTGTAACTGCTTGTCCTCGCTGGCCCACTGAATACTGAAATGCTTTAGAATCAGTTTCAAAAGGAAAAGGGACATTTCTTAGAGGATAAAAAGTTCAGTGCTAGGGGAGAATAACTCATCCCTCTTCTTGAAGCTGTTCAGAAAACATGCAGACATGGCACTTGGGGACATCACAGAATGTTAGGGGCTTGAAGGGACCTCAAGAGATCACACAGTCCACCCCCCATGTCAGACTAGGGTCACCTATACCAGGTCACACAGGAAGTCATCCAGGCAGGTTTTGAGAATCTCCAGAGAGGGAGACTCCACAACCCCCCTGGGCAGCCTGTTCCAGTGTTCTGTCACCCTCTCAGTGAAATAAATCTTCCTCTTGTTTCCATGGAACTTCCTATGCCTCAACTTCAACCATTGCCCCTAGTGCTGTCATTGGGCATCAGTGAGCAGAGCCTGGCTCCATCCTCTTGGCCCTCACCCTGCACATCTTTATAAACATGAACGAGGTCACGTCTCAGGCTCCTCTGCTCCAAGCAAAAGAGCCCCAGCTCCCTCAGTCTCTCAGAATCACAGAATCACCAAGGTTGGAAGAGACCTCAAAGATCATCAAGTCCAACCTGTCACCACAGACCTCATGACTAAACCATGGCACTAAGTGCCACATCCAATCCCCTCTTGAACACCTCCAGGGATGGTGACTCCACCACCTCCCTGGGCAGCACATTCCAATGGCTTATGACTCTCTCAGTGAAGAACTTTCTCCTCACCTCCAGCCTAAACCTCCCCTGGTGCAGCTTGATACTGTGTCCTCTTGTTCTGGTTGCCTGGGAGAAGAGACCAACCCCCTCCTGGCTACAACCTCCCTTCAGGTAGTTGTGGAGAGCAATAAGGTCTCCCCTGAGCCTCCTCTTCCCCAGGCTAAACAACCCCAGCTCCCTCAGCCTCTCCTCATGGGGCTGTGCTCAAGGTCTCTCCCCAGCCTCATTGCCCTTCTCTGGACACATTCAAGTGTCTCAATGTCCTTCTCAAACTGAGGGGCCAGAGGCCATGGTGATGTTAACAGCTGACCTTGATGATCTTTGAGGGATTTTTCCACTCCAAACCATTCTATGGTTCTATTTGGGCACCCTGAGAAACACTCCAGAAATCCTGAAGAAGGGTTTCAGTGGGGAGTCTCTGCTGGAAGCTGCACAAGTTTCTGTTGATTTTTGGTTTTTTCCTCCTTTGGTTTTGTCAAAACTGGGCTTTCTTAGAAGGGTAATTTGATCCTTCCACACTGAAGTGATCCCACTGAAGCAGTGTGTTGTTAGCATATTATCAGTCACCTTCAGATTGCATCAGATTTCTGCAGAGTGCTCTTGTCAAGCCTGACAGGCTTTTCGCTCTCATTTGAAACTAATTAGAGGCTCTGCCTTACTTTCATTTCTGTGGCAGGCTGTGGCTGGGGAAAATTCAGTTACTGCTACAGCCCTGGCCCTGCAAAAACATAGAATCATAGAATTGTGAGGGTTGGAAGGGACCTCAGGGATCAGCCAGTTCCAACCCCCCTGCCATGGGCAGGGACACCTCACACTAGAGCAGGTTGCTCAGAGCCACATCCAGCCTGGCCTTCAAAACCTCCAGGCATGAGGCTTCTAGCAGCTCCCTGAGCAACCTGTGCCAGTGTCTCAGCACCCTCATAGGGGAAGAACTTCTAACATCTGTGTATCATGTGGGTAGACACCAAGATGTAAAATAGGTGGTTTTGCATAATGTTTATATACAACACAGTGAGGCATTTGCCAGTTTGAAGATCCAGCCAAGCACTTGCAGTGCTTCCTTGTGTGCAGATAAACTCATACTGATTCCAAGAACAGTAGAAGAGAATTAAGATTCTGCTAATTATCTATTTCCAATTAAAATATTACTGTGCCATGCATAATAACTTAAAAAGAGGCAAGACTTTCAAATGTCTGAGGTTGAGTGCCTTCAATTAATATTTATGAACCAAAGACAAATGTCCTGACTTCATGAGAGTGCTGTGCTCTCAGCAGCATCTTCTGTATGCAGCAGGAACATGGATGCTGCATCCCTTAACTTGGCTCTCTCCTGCATTTTAATTAAGGGTAGGCCTTGCAACAAAGCTGCAGCACTTGGGTCAGGTGTGAGGGAGTTGTATGGAATCATGGAATGGTTTGGGTTGGAAGGCACCTTGAAGATCAGACAGTTTCAAGCCCCCTGCCATGGGCAGGGACACCTCACACTAGACCAGGTTGCTCCGAGCCTCATCCAGCCTGGTCTCCAACACTTCTAGGGATGTCATCTCACAGTGATGAGTTAAAGAAGTGTTTTATTCTCTTGGGAGGTGTCATTTACATTTATTTGTTTTTTCACTTCCAGTCTTCATTGCAGTTGCTTACCAAGTGATAAATAAATCATATGGTGAAAGCTCAGCTGAAGATAAAGGGGGGGAGGCTTTGCTAGTTTGAATGGTCGGCATACAGCAGCTGGCTTCAGTCGTTACTCCCTGACACTTCTTCTATCTCAGAGTTGTTAAATAGCTTTCTGCTTTGCACAGGAATTACACAGCAGATTGAACCCAAGGGTCATCTAGTCTAAGAGTCAGATGGAGGCCTGTGTCATCTCTTTCAGTGGAAGGTGTAAATATCATCCATCAGTAGAAATCAGGTGAAAACATGTCATGTCAGCTCCTTGTGCCTAATAGAGATTGGGCTCCAGCTTTGCATATGGCATTTAAGTCACTCCATTCCCTGGGGATAATGCTGTGAAATGGGTTTATCAATATACATGTCCAGTCCTCTGCAGCAAAAAGAAATCTCTGCCTCCCTTTGGTCTGACCCTTTGCTTCAAGGAGCATCTTGCTCCAGACAGATGAGCAGTGACCTTTCACTATAGGCAATTCTCTGGTTTCTCTGGGTTCAAACCTCTTTGCTTCTTCCTTCCTTACATTCCTTTCCCAGGTATGTCTGAAATGGTAATTTAAAGATGTGGAGCAGCCTCTTGCACCACCACAGTTGTCAGGAATCAGTCCTTGGCATCCATGGTGTGCCAGGGAAGTTTTGGGAAAGCTGGGGACGTCCAGCACGCCAGCACTGGGGTAAATCGCTTTTTCAGCCTCGCTGTGCTTCCTGGTGCCAATTTGCAGGAATAGAGCTTTCCCTGCTGATTGCAAGAACAGATTTTTGGTTGACTGGAGGGAAATATTCTTTGAAAGTCTCCCCAAATATTGCCATGTTTAATGTCTGATGAAACACTTCATCTGCTCCATCAATTGCTTCCCAGAACTGTGTTTCCTTTCAGAGATTCTCCTTCCTTAGCTCTCTGCTCTTCTCCTGCTCTCCCTGAGCCTTTCAAACATGGTTCTGCCTTACTGAAGCCACCTGAAACTCTTCTGTGTCATAGGAGCTTGCAGTCTGCTTGGTGAATTTCTCCTATTTGCATTCTTCATGACCATCTGCTGATTGTAGGTTTGTGCACAGCATTACCTGCAGGTACCTGCAGTCAGCTGGTGAGAAGGTAGCTGGGAGATGAGCAGCAGACAGCTGCTAAAATCAGACTGTCAGAGGCTGGAACTAGATGATCCTTGATGTCCCTTCCAACCCTGACAGTTCTGTGATTGTGTGAAATGGGTAAAAGCTTCTGAGGCTCCTGTTGACTTGGAGTGTAGTCTGCATGGCATAATGATTGAAGGAGCACTTCATACTCTGTAAGTAGTGCTGGAGCCTTGTCCTTCCTGTTCAGGAGTTGTGTAACCTGAAATGGAATTAAACTGCAGCTTAGCTCGTGCAATAGTGTGAGGGGTCCCTGCCCATGGCAGGAGGGGTTGGAACCAGATGATCCTTGAGGTCCCTTCCAACCCTAACAATTCTATGATTCTAAAACTGAAGCAACCTGTTTCTAGCAGAGCTTCCCTGCCAGGGAGGCAGGTTAAGCACCCTTTTCTTGTGAGGAAAGGCTGAGAGACCTGGAGCTGTTTAGCCTGGAGAAGTGCAGACTAAGAGGCATCCAAAACCTTAATCTGGAACCACAGCATGGTGCTGATATTGCTGCACAAAGACTCTGCCCATACCCAGCCCTACGGAGCTGCCCTGGTGTCTTTGTTCATCAGTGACAGCAGCAGGCTTGGTGTCTGTGTAACTGGTGGGGTTTATGCTGTCTGTGTCCCTATGGCAAACATAGTCCTCAGCTATAGGCTGCTTTAAATTGTCCTACTTGCTGCTGCTGCTGCTTCTCAGTGGTGGAGTTTCTCTTATGAAAAAACAAATAAGGAGCTAAAAAAATCCCATATATTATCATCTGAGAGGAGGGGAAATTGAACTGTTGGTGTTTGTTGGGTAGAGGCCTGAGCACAAGCCCTATGAGGAGAGGCTGAGGGAGCTGGGGTTGCTTAGCCTGGAGGAGGCTCAGAGGAGACCTTACTGCTCTCTACAACTACCTGAAGGGAGGTTGTAGCCAGGTGGGGGTTGGTCTCTTCTCCCAAGCAACCAGCACCACAACAAGAGGACACAGTCTCAAGCTGTGCCAGGGGAGGTTTAGGCTGGATGTTAGGATGAAGTTCTTCCCAGAGAGAGTTGTTAGCCATTGTAATGTGCTGCCCAGGGAGATGGTGGAGTCCCCATTCCTGGAGGTGTTCAAGAGGGTATTGGACGTGGCACTTGGTGCCATGGTTAGTCATGAGGTCTGTGGTGACAGGTTGGACTCGATGATCTTTGAGGTCTCTTCCAGCCTTGGTGATTCTGTGACAATGGGAACGCCTGGGCACCAACACATAGTTCATGTCTTCCCAGAGATAAGATGGAGCTGGAGCCCCCCTGAGCATTGGAAATGCTGCTTTGGTGCTGACTGTTCAGGCTTTCTGAAAACATAGTTTTGCTTCAGGTGTTTCTTGAAATTAAAAATCTCCAGAAAGCAAGCCATTATCTCTTAAAAGAAAACCCAAACCCTAAGGCCATCAGCCCTCTGTTCTCTTCCATAAAAGAAATGAAATATCAGGGATGACTGAATATTTTCCACTAAAACTAGTTTAGCTCAGATTTTCTCCAGGGTATAAGATTGTTTGCTTCTGTATGCTTGTGCAGGCTGCCAGGGTAACCACACTGGTTAGTGAAAACCATCACTGAGGGCTAATGATTGGCTTGGGGCTGGTGTGGGTTGGTTTGGGGTTGGTGTGGGGCTGGGCTTTTTTTTGTCTCACTGTAGTTCTTTGCTGGATTGTCTTCAAATGCATGGCCTTGAGCTTTGCCAGACTTAATCATGAAGTTGTTAGGGTTGGAAGGGACCTCAAGGATCATCCAGTTCCAGCCCCACTGCCATGGCCAGGGACACCTCACACTACATCAGGTTGCTCAGAGCCACATCCAGCCTGGCCTTAAAGACCTCCAGAGATGAGGCTTCTACCACCTCCCTGGGTAACCTGTGCCAGTGTCTCACCACCCTCATGGGGAAGAACTTCTTCCTAACATCCAATCTGAATCTACCCATTTCTATGGTTGTTCCATTCCCCCTTGACCTATCATTACCTGACACCCTCAAAAGTCCCTCCCCAGCTTTCTTGTAGTCCCCCTATGTCTGCTGTGTGATCTCTTTGATACCTTCTCTCAAAGGTCTCATTCTTCTGGGAACTGAGAAGATATTTGGAGAGGTGCAGGTATCTTTTGAAGCCTCTTTCATCATAATGTTGTACTGGAAATCCCTTTATACCACTCAGACTAAAAGTGACAATGCCTGTTTGGAGGGGAGATGTTGATGGGGAAGCATAAGCAGACTCAGCATTTAGTGAACCTGCTGTGTATTGAAGAGATTTCTTTTCAAAAGCCAGAAGCATTGAGCTATGGGACATTATTGTTGTCTTACCAATCAGTCTTGCATAGAATAGAATTAACCAGGTTGGAAAAGATCTTTGAGATCATTGGGTCCAACCCATCACCCAACATCTTCTAATCAGATAAACCATGGCACTAAGCACCCCATCCAGTCTCTTCCTAAACACCTCCAGTGATGGTGACTCCACATGTCACCATCCACATGCAGATAGAAGAAACTTTGGGTATTGAGCCCAAGGGATTCTCACCAAAAAAATAAAGAATCTAGCTCAATAAAGAATCTAGCTCTGTTCTGAAGGGTGTCCTCAGCTGGCTCAAAAGTGAAGAGTGTGGAAAAAAGGAGGAATCACAGAATCACCAAGTTTGGAAGAGACCTCAAAGATCATCAAATCCCTTTTTGAACACCTGCAGGGATGGTGACTCCACCACCTCCCTGGGCAGCACATTCCAATGGCCAATCACTCTTTCTGGGAAGAACTTCTTCCTAACATCCAGCCTAAACTTTCCCTGGCACAGCTTGAGACTGTGTCCTCTTGTTCTGGTGCTGGTTGCCTGGAAGAAGAGACCAACCCCCACCTGGCTACAACCTCCCTTCAGGTAGTTGGAGAGAGCAAGAAGGTCTCCCCTGAGCCTCCTCTTCTCCAGGCTAAGCAACCCCAGCTCCCTCAGCCTCTCCTCATAGGGCTTGTCCTCGTAGGACATGATTTGGTCTCTGGCAGCAGAGAAGGTCAACAGCTCAGGAGAAAGGGAAGCTAAACCTGACTTCACACTGAGATTGGTGGTGGAAGACTGATGGAAAGTTTGGTAACCAGCAAATTCTGAGCCTTCCTAGGAAAGGTCAAGCTAGTTTAGCAGGAAGAAAAACAAGGCTGCTTCCAATCCTGCTGACTGACTTTCTTTTTCCCAGCTGGGGGAACCAAGTTGCAATTGGTGCAGTGCCAATAAATTACCAGAATTACCCCAAGGACAAATTCATCCTTGGTGTGACTGTTCACGGAGCTGCTTTGGCACTGGGGACTGATTTCATTCAGCCTTCCTGTAAGTTACTTTCCTGAACTCTAACAAGCTCTTCTCTGAGCCATCTGAATAAAACAATACATTGGAATTAAAAAAAAAAAATAATAAAGCAGATCTTTCAGATACTTCTCTTGCAAATAATTCATTGCCCTGAATTAGTTTTCTATGATCAATTAGGAGTCTGCCAGGCACCAGCCAAGGATAATTTCACAGCAGGAGCAATTTTTGGGGTCTTTTTAGAGAGGGTAAGAGAGCAGAAGCCATTTCTTCGAAATTGCTCCTCCAACCCACAGGGCCAGGGCTAAACCCTCCAGTGGCACTAGGAGCAAGAACATGTTGACTCAGGACTACTCTAAGCCTAGTTGTGTTGTTTGGTGGAGCACCGTGAGCATTTGGGCTTGTTGGCAAAACACAGAGTCTTGTATCTGCTGGACAGACCCATCTGGAACATCTTCCTTATGTGGAGAGGCTGAGGGAGCTGGGGCTCTTTAGTTTGGAGAAGACTGAGTGGTGGCCTCAGTGTTTGTAAATATGTAAAGGATGAGTGCTAAGAGGATGGAGCCAGGCACTGCTGGGTGATGGCCTGTGACAGGACAAGGGGCAATGAAGCTGGGGAGAGGCTTCAAGCACAGCCCTGTGAGGAGAGGCTGAGGGAGCTGGGATTGTTTAGCCTGGAGAAAAGGAGGCTCAGGGGAGACCTTCTTGCTCTCTACAACTACCTGAAGGGAGGTTGTAGCCAGGAGGGGGTTGGTCTCCTCTCCCAGGCAACCAGCACCAGAACAAGAAGACACAGTCTCAAGCTGTGCCAGGAGAAGTTTAGGCTGGAGGTGAGGAGAAAGTTCTTCCCAGTGAGAGTTGTTATCCTTTGGAATGTGCTGTCCAGGGAGGTGGTGGAGTCCTCATCCCTGGAGGTGTTCAAGATGGGATTGGACGTGGCACTTGGTGCCATGGTTTAGTCATGAGGTCTGTGGTGACAGGTTGGACTTGATCTTTGAGGTCTCTTCCAACCTTGGTGATTCTGTGAAGTTTGAGGCATAGGAAGTTCCATGGAAGCATGAAGAAGAATTTTTTTCACTGTGAAGGTGACAGAGCACTGGAACAGGCTGCCCAGGGAGGTTGTGGAGTCTCCTTCTCTGGAGATATTCAAAACCTGCCTGGATGTGTTCCTGTGTGATCTGGTGTAGGTGATCCTGCTCTGGCAGGGGGGGTTGGACTGGATGAGCTTTTGAGGTCTCTTCCAGCCCCTGACATTCTGTGACTATGTGATCTGCAGAGACAAATAGGAGTGCCTACAGCTTCCACATCAAGAGCTGATACCTGCTTTAACAGGATGGTGCAGACCCCTTTTATAATCAGTACAGAGAGAGGACCAAAGTAACCCAGAATACCCATGGGGTGACCTGGCCCATGTCACACACACATTGTTTATGCAGTTCTTGATAGATGCTACTTATTAGTCTTTAATGGATGACTCTTTGGTCTGACCCAGTTTGTTCTTGTGAGCTCAGGTCTGTGGACAGCTAATTGACAAAGCAGTAGGCACAAATGTTGTCTGAAACCTCACCTCTCTCTGGAATTTGGGTATTTGATATTCTCTTCTCACCCATGCAGTCTTGTTAGTCTGGATGGCTGCTGGGGATGCTGCTAGGGATGGTCACCTTTTACTTGAAGGATTTGGAGCCCAAAAGCCATTCCCTGAAGGGGAAGACAACAGCTCTGCCTGAGCAGCCAGCTGCAGGCTGGGTTTCTGCAGTGACAGCCACCTTCAGCCTCTGCTGCTAGACTGGTGATGTACTTAGGAATGCAGAAGGGAGCAGCAGGAGCAGCCTGCCTGCAGTGCTGGGTAGCAGGACAGTGGTTTCTGACTTACATCAAGCCTCTGAAAGCTTCCTCAGCTGAATCCATAGCTTGGATGTCTTGGTGTGGGGTGTTGTGTCATGGGAAGAGCCTTGCTTTTAGACCACATGTTTAATGCTGCCAGAGGCTTCTCAAACTCCTATCTGTGCTAATTTGTTTTCACAAATGTGGTCTCATTTCTCCTGGGTGCTTGGGGGATGAAATTGTGCAGCAATGTTTTTGTGTCTGTCTTTTGAGATGCTGTGAAAAGGAAGGAAAACCCCAACCCCCCCACCCCCTCCCCCTTACAACCCAGCTCCCCTGGAAAAAAAAAAGAGAGAATAATTGTCAGGGTTGTTGAAGTTTCAGCTTTCAGTAATTCCAGCTACAATTACAATGATTAGTGTGCAATTTACTTAATGAACAATGCTCAACAGAAATGCTGCAAGAGCACACCAAGTGAAAATGTCTGTGGTGTAGGACTCAGGCTTTCAGTCAGCATCTCAAAGGACTCTCCTGTCTCACTATGTTTCCAGCAAAGATTTCATGCAGGGTTCCCAGGCTCCTGGCCTTTCTCCACCTGAAATATTAGCATTTGCCACAAATTTATGAGAAATCTCTGCAGATGGAGCACACCTGAAGAAAACTTGCTCTTCATAGCCCTGAAGAGAGAGACTTGGGGGTGTTGGTTGCTGAGAAGCCAGCAGTGCCCTCAGGCAGCCCAGAAGGCAGCTGGGGGCAGGAGTTGATCTGTTAGAGGGTAGGAGAGATACGCAGAGGGACCTTGAGAGGCTGGACAGACGGGCAGAGTCCAAGGGCATGAGATTGAACACATCTAAGGGCCAGGTTCTACACACTGGCCACAGCAACCCCATGCACTGCTGCAGGCTGGGGTCAGAGTGGCTGGAGAGCAGCCGGGCAGAAAGGGACCTGGGGGTACTGGTTGATAGTAGGCTGAACATGAGCCAGCAGTGTGCCAGGTGGCCAGGAAGGCCAATGGCATCCTGGTCTGCAGCAGGAACAGTGTGGCCAGCAGGAGCAGGGAAGCCCTGTATTCAGCACTGGTTAGGCCACAGCTTGACTCCTGTGTCCAGTTCTGGGCCCCTCAGTTTAGGAAAGATGTTGAGATGCTGGAATGTGTCCAGAGAAGGGCAACAAAGCTGGGGAGGGGTTTGGAGCACAGCCCTGTGAGGAGAGGCTGAGGGAGCTGGGGTTGCTTAGCCTGGAGAAGAGGAGGCTCCGGGGAGACCTTCTTGCTGTCTACAACTACCTGAAGGGAGGTTGTAGCCAGGTGGGGGTTGGTCTCTTCTCCCAGGCAAGCAGCACCAGAACAAGAGGACACAGTCTGAAGCTGTACCAGGGAAGGTTTAGGCTGGATGTTAGGAAGAAGTTCTTCCCAGAAAGAATAATTGCCCATTGGAATGTGCTGCCCAGGGAGGTGGTGGAGTCCCCATCACTGGAGGTGCTTAGGAAGAGACTGGATGGGGTGCTTGGTGCCATGGTTTAGTTGATTAGATAGTGTTGGATGATAGGTTGGACTTGGTGATCTCAAAGGTCTCTCCTGACCTGGTTAATTCTATTCTATTCATGTGCTGGGTTGCATGACAACAGAGCAAGAGAAAGGGTTCTGCCCCTTTACTCTGCTCTTAATCCTTAAGAGATGTGGGCTCAGCAGTTATTCTTTTCATTTGAAGCCATAAAGCAGGGAGCCATGACTGCCTGATACTTGTGTTCCTGCCTGTGCATGCAGAAGAGGGCTGACCTGGGGAGGAAAGGTTTGGGCTCTGGAATCAATACTGAGCACTGAAGTAGCTTTTAGATGCTCAGCTCCTGCTGTGCTTGGTCTAATTTGCTGCTTGTTGAAATCCCTTTTTAAATGCTGCTGGAGGAGTCTGCTTTATCTCAGCAAGAAACCTAGGGAAGCTGGTAGTTGAAAATAATGGATCATCAGGAAATAAATGCAGGGATAATGCATGCAGGGCAAACTTCAGCCATGAAGCTTGTTTTGGAGGAAGGTGAGCCCACATCTCTGCTCCTTTCTTTTCTTTTTTACTGTTGGAAACAAAATCACCCAAGCAGTATGGGGAATGATTTGGTGTAGTGGTTACACTTGAATTTTATGTCTGTAATCCCCGAAAGACTTCCTTCATTCATTTCACAGAATCTATAAGGTTGAAAAAGACCTCAAAGGTCATCAAGTCCAACCTGTCACCCAAGACCTCATGGCTACTAAACCATGGCACCAACCACCCCATTAAGTCTCTTCCTATACACCTCCAGGGATGGTGACTCCACCACCTCCCAGGGCAGCACATTCCCATGGCCAATCTCTCTTTCTATGAAGAACTTCTTCCTAACATCCAACCTAAATCTCCCCTGGTGCAGTTTGAGACTGTGTCCTCTTGTTCTGGTGCTGGTTGCTTGAGAGAAGAGAACACCCCTCTCCTGGCTACAACCTCCCTTCAGGCAGCTGTAGACAGCAACAAGGTCTCCCCTGAGCCTCCTCTTCTCCAGGCTGAACAATCCCAGTTCCCTCAGCCTCTGCTCAGAGGGCTTGTGCTTGAGGCCACAGACATAAGCATTCATGCTTGAGCTTTCAGAAGTGGTCCCTTGGGAGAAAGTCCCCCTGCTTCTAAGCTCTCTTCACACACTGGGTTTCACCTTTATTTTGGCAGTTTTGAGAAGGGTCTCCACAAAGCCAACCTGGCTGAGCTCTATCTGCTTTGTCTAGCAGTAAACCATCTCCAGTCCTTGCCAAAAAACCACAGTAGTCAGTGTGCTGCTTTGGCAAACTGATGCATGCAGCAAACATGAATGTGCTGCCCAGGGAGGTGGTTGAGTCACCAACCCTGCATGTGTTTAGAGGTTGTTTGGATGTGGTGCTTGGGCATATGGTTTAGGGGTGAACTTTGTGCAGTAGGGTTCTGGGTTGGAGGTGGTGATCCTGAGGCTCTTTTCCAACCTGAATATTTCTGTGGTTCTGTGAATGTTGGACAGGAATCCCAGAGGGGGAGAGAGAGAGAGAGCCCTTGACCTTTGGAGAGGAGAACATTTTGGTCAGTGAAGCTTCCTCTCGCCCTGCTCTTTGGCAGCCCTCTTTTGAAGGGAGCAGGCAAAAACCAGGGCAATGCATTAGCCAGTTAAATTGAGAGCTTCAAAAGCTCCTGCTGCCTGCCTCCATTCACTGCTGGAGCAATAATTCCCCATGAAAGTGGTGCAAAGAAATGTTTGAGCTGATAATGCTCATTTCAAATGCAACACTGCTGGCAAAACCCCTCTGGTTTGTGAAGTCCTTTCATGACATTGATAAGGTTCTTTGCCTTCCTGAAGGAGCTCTCAAGTGGCTGGGAATGAATTTAGCAGCTCCTACCTTGCACTTATGGGCAAGAATCTAGATGTGCAAGTGCTTCAGCAAGAGACAGTTTAAGAACAGGCTGTGCCTTGACTTGAGTGAGTCCTCTGCCTTCCCTCTCTTCCAAACTCCTTGGGGTGGTTAAAGGTGCAAACTCAACTGCAAGTCACTGGAATTGTCATTTGGGAGTTCATTCCCTTTTGTGCTCTGGAAAGTCCATACTGATGTGTTAAGGTAGGAGAAACTCTCCCAGGAGACTCATCCCAGTCAGAGCAGCCATGTGTCAAGGCAGGATACAAAAGAGTGGTTTACAGCACAACATTTTCAGAACAAGAAGACACAGTCTCAAGCTGTGCCAGGGGAGGGTCAGACTGGATGTTAGGAGGAAATTTACACAGAGTGATTGCCCATTGGAATGTGCTGCCCAGGGAGGTGGTGGAGTCACCATCATTGGAGGTGTTTAGGAGGAGACTGGATGGGGTGCTTGGTGCCATGGTTGAGTTGATTAGGTGGTGTTGGGTGATAGGTTGGACACAGTGATCTTGAAGGTCTCTTCCAACCTGGTTTATTCTATTCTATTTTTTGCTATCCACAGTGTGCAGCTCCCTTCTTACAGCAGCCAGTCAATGTCTTCTCCACCTTTCTATTTCTCTGTAAAGAGAAGATGGAAGAGCTCTTCCCTGCCTTGTGAGGGAATTGGGAAGCTTACAGGCTGTGAAGTTGTGGTTTTCCTGAGACAGAATCCCAGGCCAGCTATGGTCTGTAGGTCATTAACAGTTTGGAGTCAGCCAGGGCAGCTAATCCAAGGTGGATACAGGATAAGGTTATGGATAAGGTGGATAAAGGTCATTATAAAGGGTGGCTTTGAGGCTGGAGAGCCTCCTGCTCAGGCTTCTCTTTCTGCTGCTCCCAAAGGCTGCCTTCCCATTATGGTGACCATTGTGCGTTTGACTTGGTCTAACTTATATTTGGATTAGTTTGGCTGTTCCCTTAAATCTGTCTTCATTTCAACCTGAGGCTCTCCTCTCCTTTTCCCAGATCCCCATCCTGGCTGGAGAGGGATCATGGAGTGCCAGGACAGCTGCTAGTTTGGACCTGGGGTATGGGCTAACAGTAAACAGAACTCCTTGTGTATGGCACAGACTGAGGAGGGACAGCAGCAGCTCTGTTAGAGTGCCTCCCTCTGACCCATCCAGGAAGAGTCTCTGGAGGCTCGGCAAGGGGCTGCCTGTCTCTGCTTTGTGTCTGCAAGGTTGTGGTGGTTCAACACAGGAAATTTTTCTTCTACACACTGGAAAAACAGTTGAAGGAATCTGTGGGTTATGTGGTTTGTAAGTACTTCTTTCTCATGCTCTTCACTGAGGTGTTCACCATACCTTCTGTGTACAGGTGCCTGGCAGCTAGAAATATTGCTCCAATTAAATGACTTTGGACTGGGAGAATTCAGCTGCTTTGCAAAGGGAAGAGTCTGAAGCAGCTCTGTGATCTGCTGGCATTTGAATACTGCTCTGCTTTTCCTGAAGTAATTACCCAGGATCTGAGAAAACATTTAATTTTCAAGTACATTCATTTGTCTTAAGGCTTTAGAGCAGCCTTATTACTGCACTGCCTTCAGCTGAGCAAATGGAAAATTGTGTCCTAATCAGCCCAGATCAGGACAGTTTGAGATTTAGGTAGCTCTTGCCTGTTAATATGTGAATGTGATTTGAAGCTCGCTGTAAAGGGCTTTTACCTCCTGCACTGAACATAATAGGAAAGAAAATGGGTTTGATTTCAGACTGGAAGAGAATTGGGAGAACAATTCACTTTGCTTTAAAGTTAAAGGCTGGTGGGGTCCCTTTTTTTTTAACCCCTCTTTCTTTTCAAAATGGGGGTAAAAATAGTCAAAGTGGCCAAGTAAAAGTTCAGGATCTCATGTAATATAGGATATCTGAGGTCAGGATGCTCCCAGCCTGGGGAATAGGAGTCCATGGATTGCAGGATAATGAAATAATGACTTCCAGAGCTCTGGTAGCTTGTCATCATCTCCTGTCTCATCGCTGTCAGAACCAGGATTTGCATGGAGAGCAGTAGAAGGAGCGAGAAAGTGCAGTATCTGAATCAGCTCTGCCACAGTGATGTGATCCAGCCAGAAAGAGCAAAGCTAAAGGGCAGCTGTACCCATCTGCATGTTCAGCTGTTCCACTTTTCACCTGTGTGAGTCATTGGCTTTTTCAAACTTCAGACTGAATAAAGAAAAGCCTTGAAATAAAACAGTTTAGAACCCTGGAATCATAGAACTGTTTTGGCTGGAGAAGACCTTTGAGATCATGGAGTTGAACCATTCTCTAATTCTGCCAGGGCTGGGGCTAAACTCTGTCCCTCAGAACCACATCTCTGCACTCTTTAAGCTCCTCCAGGGATGGGGGAGTCAGCAGCTTGTTCCAGTGTTTGAGAACCTTTTCAAAGAAGAAGTAGCTTCTACTATCCAGCCTAAACCTCTTCTTATGTAACTTGAGGCTGTTTCCTCTTGCCCTATCACTTGATCAAGCCAGTTTTGTGAATGAAGGAACCATTCTTCCTCAATGGACAAAACAAGAGTGAGGGTGGGGAAGAGGGTAGCAGAAAGCTGGTCAGCTGAGAACACAAATCTGTTGTCTGTGTTTTGTCAGGCCAGGCACCATCATCCATTGCTTTCACTGCTTCAGTCCTTGGAGTGAAAGCTCAACAGCAGCTGTATGCTTGGCAAGACTGGTGGTGGCATTCCAGCTGGAAAAGGTTACTGCTCTCAGTCATGAACAGGATCATTACCCAGTGCAGCAGGTAGACCTTCTCCCCACTGTAGGATCATTTACAGATGAGGAAGGAAAGTGCAAGCACAAGAACCTGTTACAGTTACACCAAACCTTGAAGATCATAGAGCCCAACCATTATCTAATTCCACCAAGTCCTGCTCCAAACCTTGCTGCACCTTGCTGTGTCCAACACCAGCTCAGGGGCCATAGCAGCTCCTAGCAATATCTGACCCAGTAGAATGTCTCAGCAGCAGGCAACCCACTGTAGTGGTGTAGCTGCCAAACATTCACCTTCAGAATAGAACAGAATTAACCAGATTGGAAAAGGCCTTTGAGATCATCAAGTCCAACCTATCACCCAACACCATGTAATCAACTAAACCATGGCACCAAGCACCCCATCCAGTCTCTTCCTAAACACCTCCAGTGATGGTCACTCCACCACCTCCCTGGGCAGCACATTCCAATGGCCAATCTCTCTTTCTGGGAAGAACTTCTTCCTAACATCCTTCTCAGGGCTGTGAAGCTGAGCACTGCTGCAGGGAAAAGAGTGGCTCTGGTTCAGTGTGTACCCAGAAGAGATCTGGCACCGTAACTCCCAGAGCATCTTCTTGAACTGCCTGAGTGATTCAAGGCTCCGATGGGACAAGCTTTTTCCCTTCATTGAAGAGCTTTCATTGTGCCCTGTAAGCCAAAGGGAGGGATTCCCCAACCCTGTGCTCTTGTTTAGCAGTCACACCTCAGCTGAAATGGTAAGATTTACACACCCTGCCCCACAAACTGCCCTCGAGCTCAGAGCCACCATCCATCAAGGACACCTTTAGGGAAGCCTCCAGCCACTGTCTGTGTACATAAGCAGTCCTGGCACTTCTTCCTGCAGGTTTTGGTGATTGAGTACAACAGCAGGAGAGGCCAGATGGGCTGCATGTAATTCCCCTAATCCATGCTGGAGATGGGAATGTTGGATGAGCTGCTTAAGATAGATCTAGAGAGACTTGCTGTCAGGCATTCTGTCAGCCTTTATGGCATACTCTGTTCATGTTTCTAGCCGTGCAAGTCATCAGTACAATTAATGCAGTTTAGATGGGTAATGAAAAGTCCTTTATTCTCCTTTACACTGGCACATAATTTAACCTGTCAGCAGTCTGCACTACAGAAGGCTGTTTCTGAAATTCCTGGCTCTAGGACTTGCTGAGGCACTTATGAAAATGTACTTAAGTGCCAGTGAGTCAGCAGTCAGGGCTGAAACTCATTTCTAGGAACTCTGTGATTTGCAAGGCTTGACTTCCAAACCTAGTGCCTGGCACACCAAGAGAAGGATCTCAAATGCAGATCCCAGGTGCTTTTCAAGTGGAAACCACAGTAAGGAAACAGTCTCCTGAGACATTCCTTGTCATTTAAAGCCAGAGGGGAGAGCAGAGGTGCTCCATCTCAGTCAAGTTTTCTTTGAGGTCATGCTTTCTTCACTGATGTTGAGTCCAAGCATCCCACTGAATGTTTAACAGTACAAATCACAGAAGCACTAAGGTTGGAAGAGACCCCAAGGATCATCAGGTTGGACTTGATGATCCTTGGGGTCTCTTCCAACCTTGGTTATACTGTGATACTGTTGGAAGAGACCCCAAAGATCATCAAGTCCAACCTGTCACCACAGACCTCATGACTAAACCATGGCACCAAGTGCTACGTCCAATCCCCTCTTGAGCACCTCCAGGGATGGTGACTCCACCACCTCCCTGGGCAGCCTGTTCCAATGGCTAACAACTCTGAAGACCATTCCTGTTCTTTGGGAGCCTTTAAATGTGGAATGACTTTGTGTGGTGTATTGTCAACGTTTTAACAAGGGCTGGTGTCAGCTTCAGGCAGTGCTGTGTGTGCAGGGTGGATTTAATAGTCTTGAAATCTTAAGTAGTCAAATGAGAATCAAGGAGAAAATGCAGGCTGCTCCAGCAGGTCTCTGTGCATTTGCAGAGTTGGAGGGAAGCTTGGCATTTCAGCAGGCATTTCATCTGCTGCTGATAGAACACCTGAAGCAAGGCAGCTGGAAATGATTTCTTATCAGGGCCTAAAGAGACCATTCACATTTGATCTGGAGAAGACAATTTCAGTGGTTGCCTTGGATGTGATTACTGAGTTCAGAGACATAAACAATTTAACCAGGACACCTTTCCATCTGCTTTTGTTTTGGTGAGGGTGATTTAGGCTCTTATTAAATCACCTGTTAGTAATCAAGTGAGGACAGACAGGAGGGTAAACATGCTGGAAATTAACATCAAAAGCATTAAGGAAGATTCTTTTCATTTGTGTTTTGTGGGTTGCAGAATTCGGCTTTTACGCTGCAGCAAACCAGGAGAGACTCTGCTCTACAGAATCAGAGGGTCCAGATGACTGCAGTGGACCTGCAGAGGGATCTGGACAGGCTGGACTGATGGGCTAAGGTCAGCTGGATGAGGTTCAACAAGGCCAAGTGCCAGGTCCTGAACTTGGGTCACAACAACCCCATCAATGCTCTAGGCTTGGGGCAGAGTGACTGGAAACTGCCTGGCAGAGAAAGACCTTAGGGTGCTGGATGACAGCAGCTGAGCTTGAGTCAGTGTGTGCCCAGGTGGCCAAGAAGGCCACCAGCATCCTGGCCTGGATCAGCAGTGGTGTGGCCATCAGGACAGGGATTGTGCCCCTGGACTCGGTACTGGTGAGGCTGCACCTCAAACACTATGTCCAGGTCTAGTGTCTGCAGCATAGGAAGATCACAGAGATGTTGAAGTGAGTCCAGAGGAGGCCACAAAGACGATGCAAGGGCTGGAGCACCTCTGCTATGAGGACAGGCTGAGGGAGCTGGGGGTGTGCAGCCTGGAGAAGAGAAGATTCTGGAGGGCCTTAGAGCTGCCTTCCAGTACCTGAAGGGATCCTACAGGAAGGCTGCAGAGGGACTTTTCCTGAGGGTGTCTAGAGACAGGGCAAGGGGGAATGGTTTGAAGCTGAGGGAGAGCAGGGTCAGACTGGATCTTAGGAAGAAGTTCTTCAGTATGAGGGTGGTGAGACTCTGGAACAGGCTGCCCAGGGAGGTTGTGGCTGCCTCCTCCCTGGGGGTGTTGAAAGCCAGGTTGGATGAGGCTTTGAGCAGCTGAGTCTAGTTGAGAGGTGTCCCTGGCCATGGTGGGGAGGTTGGAGTAGATGTTCTCTGAGGTCTCTTCCAACCTGAGCCATTCTGTGATTCTATGAAAATACAATAGAGAAATAAAATACCAATGCCAGAACCCCTTGAAGAAAAGGGTTTATTGTCACTGTCTGCTTCTCTCCCAGAAACATGATCAGCCTGTTCCTCATGATGTCTGCTCACTGTGGCTCTCAGAGCAAAGCCTTTTGGAACTGCTGTCATCAAGGCCATGTGGAGTTGAATTATGAAAACAAAGCTGTTGCATAGCATGCTCTAAATGCCAGGGCTTCCACTTAGGAGCTGATGTCATTTGCATTCCTTTTAATAAATGAGGTGTTTAATTACATTATAAATGTAATCCCTAATTGAAGCATCTTCTCCCAGTGGCCAGAACTCCATGATGGCTTCACGGGAGCTACCTAGAAGTAGATGCATGCTGCTGCAGGAGTGGGAGCCTCACTAATCAGCACTTAAACATCATTCTTGAGTGTCTCTGCAACTTAATGAGTTTTCTCCTGGGGCACCTCTTAGGAGATGCTGTAGTGTGCTGACTTTTGCTCTTGTCCTCCACTTGTGGCCATTTGCATGTCTGCACTCCTGTCTTTCATAGCTTTTGTTTTGCAGCCCTGGATCCTCACTGGAATCTCCACAGGATATAAAGGTCCCCATTGGCAGGTATTTCATGGCAGTGGTGGAACTGGTTTGTTCTAAATCTATTTAACTGGCAAAATACATCTCTGTTTGTTCTTTTATTTTCTGGGGCTGTTAAGTGGGCTCTGATACATCAGCTGGAAAAGACCTTCAAGACTGAGTCCAAGCATCAACCCAACACCACCGTGGCCGCTCGGCCATGTCCCAAAGGGCCACGTCCACACATTTCTTGAAGGCTTCCATGGATGGTGCCTCCACTATCTCTCTGGGCAGCCTGTTCCAATGCCTGACCATTCTTGCAATGAAGAATTTGTTTTCTAATATCCAAGCTAACCCTCCCCTGGTGCAACTTGAGGCCTCTTGGTCTTTCACTTCTTCCCAGGGAGGAGAGACCAACACCACCTCGGTTTCCTTGGGAGACATCCAAAGGTTAATTCAAGCACTTCTATATGTATCTGATAGTTTGCAGGAGTCTTCCCCTACCCAAACCTCTCATTTTGAGAAATGAAGGCTGGATTTCACACAGGAGATAAGCAGCCCAGTTAATGAGTTTGGGACTCTCCTGTCTGTGGGCAGACAAATTCTGTTTGCTTCTCTGGAGCGTGGCAGCTCCGTTTCAGATGAAGCTGCAAAGGCAATCTCATTTATTTCTCTTTCTGTAACTTGTGTCACTAAATACCTAGCTAAACTCATTAGCAGAGTAAATGAAGAAGTATGGGGATACCATTTCTGGAGGAGAAACAGCACAAAAGCCAGGCTGGCTGCAAAAGGCAGGTTTGTAAACAACAGTTAGGGTGCTTGGCTGCGGCGCTTTGTTGACTTTGATGAATAAGGATCTGGTCTGTTGGTGTTCTCTCAGATAAATGCTGAGGTACCCCTCCTTTGTTCTCAGAATGCTTCTGCCTGATACCAAATGCAGGAAGCAGGGCAGCTGAAGCAAGGCTTCCTGGCTAAGACTTTTAATTGGGGCCATGGTACTACAAAAATATTTTGCCCCTTTACTCCGCTCTGGTGAGACCCCACCTGGAGTACTGTGTCCAGTTCTGGAGCCTCTATTACAGGGAGGATCTGGAGGTGCTGGAATGTGTCCAGAGAAGGGCCATGAGGATGAGCAGAGTGCTGGAGCTCCTCTCCTATGAGGACAAACTGAGAGAGCTGGGGCTGTTCAGTCTGGAGAGGAGAAGGCTCTGAGAAGACCTTATTGTGGCTTTCCAGTATCTGAAGGGAGCCTGCAAGAAAGCTGGGGAGGGACTTTTTGGGATGTCAGGTAATGATAAAACTAGGGGGACTGTAACAAAACTAGAAATGGGTAGATTCAGCTTGGATGTTAGGAAGAAAAGTTAGGAAGCCTCATGCCTGGAGGTTTTTAAGGCCAGGCTGGATGTGGCTCTGAGCAACCTGCTCTAGTGTGAGGTGTCCCTGCCCATGGCAGGGGGGTTGGAACTGGATGATCCTTGAGGTCCCTTCCAACTCTAACAGTTCTGTGGTTCTTTATGGAGCTGTGAAAGAGGGGCAGCTGTTTCCAAATCCCATCTCACTTCTTCACCCTTCCTCAGACATGGCACTGTAAGAGGCCAGATTTTTGGGGACTTGCCTTATAACATGTATCTTCTACCTTCAGCAGCATTGTAGAACCATAGGATGGTTTGTGATGGAATGGACCTCAAAGGTCATCTAGTTCTGACCTCATTTCTGTGGCCAGGGACACCTCCCACTAGACCAGGTTGTGTGAGGCCCCATCCAGCCTGGCTTGGCACGTTGGCAGGCTTGGAACCTCCGCAAGTTCTCTGGGCAACCTGTTCCAGTGCCTCACCGCCCTCATGGGGAAGAATTTCTTCCTCCTGTCTAATCTCAACTGAGCTTCTTGCAGTTTGAAGCCAATGGCTTTTTCCTGTCACTCCAAGCCTTTGTAAAAAGTCCCTCTCCAGCTCTCCTGTAGCCCCCTTCAAATCCTGGAGGGCTGCTGTGAGGTCTCTCTGGAGATCCCATCTGTTGCTATGCTGAGAAGGCAATTCAAAAGAGAGGGACAAGGGGGATCAGGTACTTTTTGGCCAGGTTATTTTGTTGTCACTTAGGATTTTGCATTCCTGAGGCTGAAGATTGCACAATGGCCTTGTGGTGACCAGCAGCAGTCACTGAACTTCAGGGGTATAAAAGTGGTTTTGCTGGAGATGTGGGCAGAGCCTACTGCAGGGCTGTGGAGGAGCTCGCCAAGGTCCTGCTCACTTCTTATGTGCTGCTGCTAGCTAACTAAAGTTGTTGTGGTCAGAAAACCACAGAGAAGTTGGTTCCACAGTCAAGGGCTTGCTCTTTGGGTGCACCTGCTACAGAATTTGGTCTTTCTCAAGATGGTTTTTAACTTGGTGTTCCCCTTTTCATAGAATCAGTAAGGTTGGAAGAGACCTCAAGGATCATCAAGTCCAACCTGTCACCCAGCACCTCATGGCTACTAAAGCATGGCACCAAGTGCCACATCCAATCACCTCTTGAACACCTCCAGGGATGGTGACTCCACCACCTCCCTGGGCAGCACATTCCAATGGCTAACAGCTCTCTCTGGCAAGAACTTTCTCCTCACCTCCAGCCTAAACTTCCCCTGGCACAGCTTGAGGCTGTGTCCTCTGGTTCATTTAGTGGACAGTGGCTTTCTCCCCCTCTGCACCACCAGCCCTTGGCAGCACTGTAGGTGTTGCTGCTCTTATCTGGCAGATAAAACCTGGGCTGTTGTGTGTCTCTGGCTGTTCAAATGAGGGCTTGAGCTGTTAGAGAGCAGCATTGCAGACTTCAGCACAGCTTGGGGGTGTTTGGAAGATAGATATGACCGGCAAGCTAGGAAGCTCCCAATCAATCCTGGTGGGGAAAATAAGTGGTCTGTGCAACATCTGTGCTGGGAAAGGAGAAACCACCACCTAATGCTGGGTGTGGGAAGCTCTGGGTTAGTCATGACACTTCAGACTGCTGGCAGGATGCCTTCTCCCAGCTGATCCCTGCCTCAGGCAGGTGGCAGGGGTGCCTTGTGTTTTATGTGGGGTAACAGAAAAGAGGCTAAATCTTCCTGCTCTGCTTGACTCCCCATGGCTTTGCTCCACGTGCTTTCTCTACATGACATATGGCTTTATTATGAGGCTCACCTTCAGCTTGGGAAGTGTCTTTTCACTGCCTGGGACTTGTTTCACTCCCTCCTGCCATCTGTGGCTGTGACAGTTAAAATCCTGTTGCTCTGGAACATGTTCAGCTCTGAGGTTTTTCACCAGCACCCACTGAAGATGGCTGAGCTGTTTGATTAGTGAAGGTCAAAGTGGAGGAATGAATGTGGGAGAAGCTAGCTCTTGCCTTGCAGACCACTCTCACTGGCTTCCTCAGGATCATTTAAATTATTTTTCCTGTATTAAAAACAAGAACCTTCAAAGTTGTGTGACTCATGGTCCACCTGATTTAAGTGAAGACTAACTGAAGGTGCTCTGCCTCTCCTACAGCAGTTCCAGTGTCCTCTCTTTGTTCTCTGCTGTAATCTAAATGAAAAACAAACAAACCCAAAACTCAAAAGGCATTTACTTGTGCTAATTAGTTTGTGTTAATGAGCACTCATTGACTCATCCTTCCCTGTTGCACCGGAATCTGAGGGGTGCTGCAAATCAGCCCTGGTTTAGCCTAGCAAAGGAAGAAAAGCATCTCGGGGCTAGGGGTTGGTTGGTTGCTTACCTTTGATAAGTGACAGCCCTTAGGAAAGGGAAAGCACTGATTCCATGCTGCTGGTTAGAGGAAAGCCCTGGTTTTCAGCCCAGGATGTGGCTCAGCTGTGTTTGTGGCACTGGCTATTATAAGGATGAGCAGAGGGCTGGAGCGCCTCTCCTATGAGGACAGACTGAAGGAGCTGGGGCTGTTCAGTCTGGAGAAAAGAAGGCTCTGAGGTGACCTAATTGTGGCCTTCCAGGATCTGAAGGGGGCCTACAAGAAGGCTGGGGAGGGACTTCTCAGGATCTCAGGTAGTGATAAGACTAGGGAGAATGGAATGAAGCTGGAGGTGGGGAGATTCAGGCTGGAGGTGAGGAGGAAGTTCTTCCCCATGAGAGTGGTGAAGCCCTGGAATGAGTTGTCCAGGGAGGTGGTTGAGGCCCCATCCCTGGAGGTGTTTAAGCCCAGGCTGGATGAGGCTCTGGCCAGCTTGATCTAGTGTGGGGTGTCCCTGTCCATGGCAGGGGGGTTGGAACTAGATGATCCTTGTGGTCCCTTCCAACCCTGACTGATTCTATGATTCTATTTACAGCCACTTACACTCATCTGCAGCCTTCGAAAGAGTTCACAGAAGGGTGGCTGCAGCTCAACAAAGCAATCTGCATATTTTTTTTCCAGAAGTGATAGGAAGCTGTTAATAAAATATCACAAACTAGGAGTGGAGGGAAAGCAGTTGTGTCTGGAGCAGGTTGTCATGCAGCCATGGGGAGAAGGACAGAAAGAACATCAGACAGGCAAAAGCCAGCCTGGCTGCTGCTGTGAGGGATAACAAACATGGTTTTGCAAGCCCTTAACAACAAAAAGAAAGCCAAGGAAAGTGTCTTGTGCAGCTGATGGGAGAGAAACAAGATAACCATTTACTGTCAAATTTGCTGTTCAGAATCTGGAGCTTGATGGTGCCAAAAGAGAACAAAGAGCTGTCCCCAGTGCACATAAATGGGAAAGCAGCTCTAAGGAATTGGATGTGGCACTTGGTGCCATGGTTTAGTAGTCATGAGGTGTTGGGTGACAGCTTGGACTTGATGATCTTTGAGATCTTTTCCAACCTTATTGATTCTATGATGCTACTGCTCTCATTTTCCATTTGTGATGGTCTTTGACTTGTGTTTTTTTTTTGCCCACATGCATTGGTGCCAGTCCATGATAAAGCATCCTTGCTCTTGGCAGATGTCTGCAGGGATTGAATGGAGGCTGCAGAGTGGTTTTGGGACCAGCAGCTGGCCTGCAGGTGACACATTAAGGTGGGCAGCCACATTGCAGCCGTCCTAGAAGTGTACCTTGTGCCTCAAGAATGAGAAAGATTTGGGATAAATGAAAGAAGACAAAGTGTGAATGGGAAGAAAAGTAGGAGCCATGGAAGGGCCAGAGGTTGGGACCTGTCTAGGGAGGCAGGAGCTGTGTTGGTTATTCCCTCCTGGTGCTCAGTGGTTCTGGCAGGGGAAATAGTGTGGTGAGTAAAGAAGAATGGTGATCTCAGGATATCAGTCTGAGAGAAACAGAAAACACAGGTGGGTTAGGATAAGACTCCCTGGTTTTTACTTCCCACCTTGAGCATGTGAGAGAAGAGGCTGACCATGAGTAGCAGCATGAGCCTGCAAAGCCATGCCTGCTGTCTGGCAGACTTTAAACCCAAGTGTTTGCAGCAAAACCAAGCAGTATGACTTGAATGATGCTTGCTAGGAGCCTAGGCTCCAGGAAGGCTTCCAAGCTGGGTGAGAAGCGAGCTGGAAAACTGCCAGGTAAGTACAAAGTGCAGATGTGCTGACACCACTCTCAGTGCTTTACTCTGCAAAGAACTTAGTGGTGTCTCAGGCCATATCCCACCAGCTACTCCACACAGCTTCACTCTCTGCACACACTCACAGAGACCAACTGATGGTTTCCTTCCACTGCAGCTGGCCACATCTGATTGCATTTGGAACAGAATCATAGAATCCTGAAGGTTGGAAAAGACCTCTATAGTCATCAAGTCCAACCCATGAAAGCTCTCCAATTTGTGGCAGGATCCTGAGATGCATTCCCCTCTCATGCCCTTCTCCTAGGCTGACTACCCAGTGCAGAGGCACTGTTTGCCCCTTCTCACACAGAGATTCCTGCTTTGTGGTTTTGGTTCCTTTAAAAGGGGTTTGAAATGCTTTGAGGAGATGGCGTTTCCTTGGGTGGAAGGGGATCTCTCTCTGTCCATCGTCATCGTTTGGGTAGCCCTGGATGCTCACTTGAGGATGTAAACCAGCAGCTTTTGTTTCCAAAT